>NC_028451.1:13010115-13299254 GCF_000263155.2 Setaria italica
TTCCTGATGATTTTAGTAGATATGGCTATGTCTACTTGATGAGGCACAAGTCTGAGACCTTTGAAAAGTTCAAGGAATTTCAGAATGAAGTTGAAAATCAGCGTGGCAAGAAAATTAAGGCCTTACGATCTGATCGTGGAGGCGAGTATTTGAGCCACGAGTTTAGCAATCATCTAAAGAGTTGCGGAATTGTTCCACAACTTACGCCGCCTGGAACACCTCAGAGAAATGGTGTGTCCGAGCGACGTAATCGAACTTTGTTAGACATGGTTCGATCAATGATGAGCCAGTCGGACCTACCGTTGTCATTTTGGGGATACGCTCTAGAAACAGCAGCTTTCACACTTAATAGGGTACCATCTAAATCCGTAGTTAAGACACCATATGAGATGTGGACTGGAAAGGTTCCTAGTTTGTCTTTTCTAAAGATTTGGGGATGTGAAGTGTTTGTCAAGCGACTTCAGTCGGACAAGATCACACCTAAGTCGGATAAGTGCATTTTCGTGGGATATCCAAAGGAAACTTTGGGATATTATTTCTACAACCGATCAGAAGGCAAAGTGTTTGTCGCTCGGAACGGGGTTTTCCTAGAGAAAGAGTTTCTCAAAGGAGAAAAGAGTGGAAAGACAGTGCTTCTTGAAGAAGTTCAAGATGAGCCAATCGGGCAAGAATCAATGAGTGATGCTAACGTAGCAGAACAAGTTGAGATGCCCATGGCAAGAGAAGCACCGCCACAACCACGAAGGTCGGCAAGGCTCCGCGAAATGCGGGAAATATTATTGTTGGACAATGATGAGCCTGCGACATATGCAGAAGCAATGATGGACCCAGACTCCGAAAAATGGCAGAGTGCCATGCAATCCGAAATAGAGTCCATGGGAGACAATCAAGTTTGGAACTTGGTTGACCCGCCTGATGGTGTTAAAGCCATAGAGTGCAAGTGGATCTATAAGAAGAAAAAAGGACATGGATGGAAATGTTCACATCTACAAAGCACGACTTGTCGCAAAAGGTTTTCGACAAGTTCAAGGAGTTGACTACGACGAGACCTTCTCGCCCGTAGTGATGCTTAAGTCCATTCGGATTATTCTAGCTATAGCTGCATATTTCGATTATGAGATATGGCAGATGGATGTCAAGACAGCTTTCCTGAATGGAAACCTAGCTGAGGACGTGTATATGATACAGCCCGAGGGTTTTGTCGATCCGAAAAATGCTGGAAAGGTATGCAAGCTTCAGAGATCCATTTATGGATTGAAGCAAGCATCTAGGAGTTGGAACATTCGTTTTGATGAAGTGGTCAAAGGGTTTGACTTCACCAAGAACGAAGAAGAGTCTTGTGTTTACAAGAAGGTTAGTGGGAGCTCTGTGGTATTTCTAATCTTATATGTGGATGACATATTACTGATTGGAAATAACATTCCTATGCTTGAGTCCGTAAAGACTTCACTGAAAAATAGTTTTTCGATGAAGGACTTAGGGGAAGCGGCATATATTCTGGGTATTAAGATCTATAGAGATAGATCGAGAAGGCTTATAGGTTTAAGCCAAGATACTTACATTGACAAAGTGTTGAAGCGGTTCAGCATGGAAGAGGCAAAGAAAGGGTTCTTGCCTATGTCACATGGCATACATCTCAGCAAGACTCAGTGTCCTTCGACTGCTGATGAGCGGGATCGCATGAGTAGGGTGCCATATGCCTCGGCCATTGGATCTATCATGTATGCAATGATAAGTACTCGCCCAGATGTTTCATATGCGCTAAGTATGACAAGCAGACACCAATCTGATCCAGGTGAGAGTCACTGGACAGCGGTGAAAAACATTCTTAAGTATTTGAGAAGGACTAAAGATATGTTCCTCGTCTATGGAGGTCAGGAGGAGCTCGTTGTAACAGGTTACACCGATGCTAGTTTCCAAACCGACAGAGATGATTCAAAGTCACAATCAGGATTTGTGTTCACGCTGAATGGTGGTGCTGTTAGTTGGAAGAGTTCCAAGCAGGAGACGGTGGCCGATTCTACGACAGAAGCCGAGTACATCGCGGCTTCGGAAGCCGCGAAGGAAGGTGTTTGGATAAGGAATTTCCTCATTGAGCTTGGTGTGTTTCCGAATGCGTCCAGCCCATTGAATCTCTACTGTGATAACAATGGGGCAATTGCGCAAGCAAAGGAGCCAAGGAACCACCAGAAGAACAAACACGTAATGCGGCGATTTCATCTCATTCGAGACTTCGTTAACCGGGGTGAGATCAAGATATGCAAAATACACACGGATCTGAACATTTCTGATCCGTTGACAAAACCACTCCCGTAGGCTAAGCATGATGCGCATGTAAGAGCTATGGGTATTAGGTACCTTCTAGATTGACTCTAGTGCAAGTGGGAGACTGTTGGAGGTATGCCCTAGAGGCAATCATAGAGATGATGATATTCCATTTGTATCCATGATTTGTATATTGTGTTCATTGAATATCCATTAAAGGCTACTTGAATTGATTTGCAATTATGTGAATTGTATGTGAAACTCTTTACTTGTATGGTTATTCTAAAGTTGTCCCTAGTTGGAGTTCATGTGAGGACACACATGAATATTAGACTAGCACATGTATTAGTTGATGACTATGTTTCACAAGTCATGGACATGGAGATGTTGAACTAATAATGTGGACACATGTGGAGACATGTGTTAGGACTGACCCAACACGAGAAGTAGTTCTCTCTTTAAACAACATACACGCTTTGTCCTTAGACCTGAGATTGTCGCATGTATTCTAGATGTGGATCGACCTACTTAGGGGCTATCAAACGCTACGCCGTGACAGGGTAGTTATAAAGGTAGCTTTCGGGTTTGTCAAGAAGCATGCTATGAGACATGGTCAATCAAGAAGGGATTTGCCCCTCTCTGATTGAGAGTGATATCTCTGGGCCCCTCGAGTGATCGGATCTGAAAATGCATGGCCATGCTACGTACGGTTAAGAGTTAACCTACAAAGGGATTCCGAATCACAGGATCGAGAAAGAGCGGTCGGCTTGAAGCTAGACCAAATATCGTGAGGCAAAGGGAATAGCATGTATATTATATTGTGATGGTTCGTCTGATATGATCTTCGTGTGCGTATAGGAGTTGGCACGTCTTGCTAGAGGCCGCTACCGACTATTGGGCTGAGTAGGAGTACTCGGGCCATGTCTATACGTATCCGAACCCAAAGGGTCGCACACTTAAGGGGCTGGAAGCCCAATTCGGATTTGATCCGAGTTGGATTAGGTTTAGGAGTACTAATGGGCCTCGGATCCAGAGGCCCATCAGGAACCCCTATAAATAGAGGGGTGGGGGCGCCCTAGGGTTTCACACCTTTTGCGAAACACTTCTGCCGCGCCTCCCACGCCCTCGCCTGTTGCAACTCGCGGATCTAGCAATCCGGCTTGCGACGCTTCCTCCCTGCACGTGTGGATACCTTGGAGGTGTTGCGCCTGCAGCACTTGGACGAGCCATCGACGAGCCGCCGACGAGCCACGACGAGCCGACGACGAGCCGCGGCACCGGAGGCGATCTTGCTGTGCACGTGGACGAGCTGCTGAGGAGCTGCTGGACGTGATCGACTACGTACGACTACGTTGATCGACTACGTACGACTACGTGATCGTCTTCACTGCACCGACGCATATCTACATCTTCCGCACCAGTAGTGCGTCGAGTGGTAATCCCGTGATCCTTATACGGCAGTTCTTCCTGGTTATACGCGGTAGAAATTTTGATTTGCGCTAGCGTAGCCTACCTCGTATCCCCACAACATAGTCATCAACAAATACATGTGCTAGTCTAATATTCATGTGTGTCCTCACATGAACTCCGACTATGGACAACTTTAGAATAACCATACAAGTAAAGAGTTTCACATACAATTCACATAATTGCAAATCAATTCAAGTAGCCTTTAATGGATATTCAATGAACACAATATACAAATCATGGATACAAATGGAATATCATCATCTCTATGATTGCCTCTAGGGCATACCTCCAACAGTCTCCCACTTGCACTAGAGTCAATCTAGAAGGTACCTAATACCCATAGCTCTTACATGCGCATCATGCTTAGCCTGCGGGAGTGGTTTTGTCAACGGATCAGAAATGTTCAGACCCGTGTGTATTTTTCATATCTTGATCTCACCCCGGTTAACGAAGTCTCGAATGAGATGAAATCGCCGCATTACGTGTTTGTTCTTCTGGTGGTTCCTTGGCTCCTTTGCTTGCGCAATTGCCCCATTATTATCACAGTAGAGATTCAATGGGCTAGATGCATTCGGGAACACACCAAGCTCAATGAGGAAATTCCTTATCCAAACACCTTCCTTCACGGCTTCCGAAGCCGCGATGTACTCGGCTTCTGTCGTAGAATCGGCCACCGTCTCCTATTTGGAACTCTTCCAACTAACAGCACCACCATTTAGCATGAACACAAATCCTGATTGTGACTTTGAATCATCTCTGTCGGTTTGGAAACTAGCATCGATGTAACCTGTTACAACGAGCTCCTTCTCACCTCCATAGACGAGGAACATATCTTTAGTCCTTCTCAAGTACTTAAGAATGTTTTTCACCGCTGTCCAGTGACTCTCACCTGGATCAGATTGGTGTCTGCTTGTCATACTTAGCGCATATGAAACATCTGGGCGAGTACTTATCATTGCATACATGATAGATCCAATAGCCGAGGCATATGGCACTCTACTCATGCGATCCCGCTCATCAGCAGTCGAAGGACACTGAGTCTTGCTGAGATGTATGCCATGTGACATAGGCAAGAACCCTTTCTTTGCCTCTTCCATGCTGAACCGCTTCAACACTTTGTCAATGTAAGTATCTTGGCTTAAACCTATAAGCCTTCTCGATCTATCTCTATAGATCTTAATGCCCAGAATATATGCCGCTTCCCCTAAGTCCTTCATCGAAAAACTATTTTTCAGTGAAGTCTTTACGGACTCAAGCATAGGAATGTTATTTCCAATCAATAATATGTCATCCACATATAAGATTAGAAATACTACAGAGCTCCCACTAACCTTCTTGTAAACACAAGACTCTTCTTCATTCTTGGTGAAGTCAAACCCTTTGACCACTTCATCAAAACAAATGTTCCAACTCCTAGATGCTTGCTTCAATCCATAAATGGATCTTTGAAGCTTGCATACCTTTCCAGCATTTTTCGGATCGACAAAACCCTCGGGCTGTATCATATACACGTCCTCAGCTATATTTCCATTCAGAAAAGCTGTCTTGACATCCATCTGCCATATCTCATAATCGAAATATGCAGCTATAGCTAGAATAATCCGCAACCATTGTTTTCACTCGCAAATGAATAACCATCCTTCATCAAGCATGAAGGAGACAAAATGTTTCGACTTAAACTAGGAACGAAATAACAATTATTCAACTCCATAATAAATCCTGACGGGAGGTGGAGTTGCATCGTCCCGACGGTCAACGTAGCAACTCTTGCATTATTGCCCACGCGGAAATCAACTTCTCCTCTTTCCACGCTTCTACTTCTTATCATTTCCTGCATCGAATTGCAAATATGAGCAACCGATCCGGTATCAAATACCCAAGAATTAATAATTGTATCAGTGAGAAAAATGTTGTCTATAACATTAACAACAAGCGTACCTGAGGTAGAAGTACTCTTACTTCCGCCATTCTTCAATGAAGCTAGGTACCGCTTGCAGTTTCTCTTCCAGTGACCAAGTTCATAACAGTAAAAGCACTCTTTGTCTGGAGCAGGTCCAGGTCCAGCTTTAACCTTGGGCGTTGGGTTTGGCTTGGACGTTCCAGCCTTGCCCTTCTTCTTCCAAGAATTGCCCTTCTTCTTAAAGCTAGGCTTGTTCTGTATAGCCATCACATGGCTGGTACTAGCGCTTTTCTTAATGTCTACCTCTGCTGTCTTGAGCATACCACACAGTTCATTCAGACCCTTCTCCGTCCCATGCATATGGTAGTTCGAGATGAAGTTCCCATAGCTAGGCGGAAGAGACGAAAGAATGAAGTCAGTGGCCAACTGTTTGCCCATTGGGAAGCCCAGCTTCTCCAATCGCTGAGTGTAACTAACCATCTTGATTACATGTGGTCCTACTGCTGCGCCTTCTGCTAGCTTGCACTCCAGAAAGGCTTTGGACACATTGAACCTTTCAGTCCTAGCCTGTGTCTGGAACATGTCTTTGAGCGCCACGATCATATCTTGTGCCTCATGATTTGTTTCGAACTGCATCTGCAGCTCGGGTTCCATGCAAGCAAGCATAAGGCAGCTTACCTCAAGATTAGCATCAAATGCCTTCTTGTAAGCAGCCTTAACGGCAGCAGATGCATCATCAGCAGGTACTAGTGGTAGTGGGGTGTCTAGAACATCTTCCTTTTATCGGCCCTGAGAACAATTCTCAGGTTACGGATCCAATCCGAGTAGTTTGTTCCATTCAACTTGTCCTTCTCAAGGACCGAACGCAAAGCAAACGATGTGGTGTTGTTGCTAGGTGCCATTTAATCTACAACAAAAGTAATGCAAAATACACTAAGACAAACGTATCCATGATAGAGTAAATCACATTAAACTATCTTAATAGAATCTACTCCCACTAAAATCAATATCCCTCTATTGAAACTTAGTGATTCAGGATCCACAACTAACAAGTCTACTAGTGAGCTTTACATCACCGCTAGCAAACAAGGTAGATCGGTAAGCAACTTTTGCTAATCATATCACATATGACTCCTGTTGTTGGGTGACATCTCTATGTCTCGGCGCCCAACCTTTATGCCCCAAGGTCCTTAACCGTTAAGATAACCTTGTTAAGCAAACCAACCCTTATGCGTGTAAGTGTCCGACACAAACCCGTCTAGTCAAGGAAAACTAGCGGCACCCTAATTTCATAGACCCACCACTAATTGTACAAGACATGGGACGGTGCAAGTTTTAGTTGGGAGGTCATACTAACTTAAACTTTTGTGAGGGATCGTTCTACTTCTAACATCACAGCATGTAGAAAGTAAAAGATAAACAGAATAGCATTCACACAGTTGTGACACAGTATGGCCCGTTTTCATATGGTGATCTCCATCTCCATAGAACCTGTTCACCATGATGATCTCCATCTCCATGTTCCATGTGTGCCATCCTCCTTGTGATGAGTCCTCCAAGAACTACAACATGCTATTACGCCTAATAGCTAGTAAAGAAGCTAGTAATGAAGATTACATAGTTGCTTGGATCATCACAGATTGGTATGCAGACCATTAAATACAATAAAGTGACAACACATATGGCTCCTGCCGTGTTGCCGTACGCGCGACACGCAGGTCACGAATGAGTTACACACATGCATCACATACACAAGGGGCCATACTGATCACAAGATACATACATACATCCTGCAAAACAGAGTTAAGTATCCTAACGTTCCAAACTTCGGATGCCGGAAACTCCATCTTCCAAGCCGAATTTGGGAAATCTAATTTCGCCAAAAATGGCAAAGCCATTCAATTTCATGAGTAACTTTTTCTGTAGATCAATTTTCATATAAAATTTGCCCCGATCCGAGATCGTACCAAAAAGTTACGGCTGATTTACTGAAGCATACGCATACGGCAAAATCCCGACCCCGGCAGTAGATCTCATCTACTATTGCACATCTAATGCGCCTGGCGTATGACCCTGGATTTCGATTCGACCAATCATATTGATCTTCGCTCACTACAACTGGAATTACGTGTATCACTTAACTCCGATGGCGGAAACCGACCGGTAGGAGTATGTCGTTACACTACCATTGCAGCAAGAACACGAAACCAGGACATAGATCAAACTGAAAACTCGCATATCTCCATATGCACACATCCTGAATCCAAAACTAAACAGCTACGGCTCTGATACCACTGTTAGGTTACGAGGTAGGCTACACTAGCGCAAATCAAAATTTCTACCGCGTAAAACCAGGAAGAACTGCCGTATAAGGATCACGGGATTACCACTCGACGCACTACTGGTGCGGAAGATGTAGATTTGCGTCGATGCAGTGAAGACGATCAACGTAGTCGTACGTAGTCGATCACGTCAACGTCCAGCAGCTTCTCAGCAGCTCGTCCACGTGCAGCAAGATCGCCCTCGTGCCGCGGCTCGTTGTCGGCTCGTCGGCGGCTCGTCGTGGCTCGTCGGCGGCTCGTCCATGTGCTGCAGGCGCAACACCTCCAAGGTATCCACACGTGCAGGGAGGAAGCGTCGCAAGCCGGACTACTAGATCCGCGAGTTGCAACAGGCGAGGGCGTGGGAGGCGCGGCAGATGTGTTTTGCCAAAAGGTGTAAACCCTAGGGCGCCCCTACCCCTCTATTTATAGAGGTTCCTGATGGGCCTCTGGGTTCGAGGCCCATTAGTACTTCTAAACCTAATCCAACTCGGATCAGATCCGAATTGCGCTTCCAGCCCCTTAAGTGTGTGACCCTATGGGTTCGGATACGTATAGACATGGCCCGAGTACTCCTACTCGGCCCAATAGTCAGTAGCGGCCTCTAGCAAGACGTGCCAACTCCTATACGCACACGAAGATCATATCAGACGAACCATCACAACATACTATACATACTATTCCCTTTGCCTCACGATATTTGGTCTAGCTTCAAGCCGACCGCTCTTTCTCGATCATGTGATTCGGAATCCCTTTGTAGGTTAACTCTTAACTGTACGTAGCATGGCCATGCATTTTCGGATCCGATCACTCGAGGGGCCCAGAGATATCACTCTCAATCAGAGAGGGGCAAATCCCATCTTGTTTGACCATGTCTCATAGCATGCTTCTTGACAAACCCGAAAGCTACCTTTATAACTACCCTATTACGGCGTAGCGTTTGATAGCCCCTAAGTAGGTCGATCCACATCTTGTATACATGCGACAATCTCAGGTCTAAGGACAAAGCGTATATGTTGTTTAAAGAGAGAACTACTTCTCGTGTTGGGTCAGTCCTAGCACATGTCTCCAGATGTGTCCACATTATTAGTTCAACTTCTCCATGTCCATGACTTGTGAAACATAGTCATCAACTAATACATGTGCTAGTCTAATATTCATGTGTGTCCTCACATGAACTCCGACTAGGGACAACTTTAGAATAACCATACAAGTAAAGAGTTTCACATACAATTCACATAATTGCAAATCAATTCAAGTAGCCTTTAATGGATATTCAATGAATACAATATACAAATCATGGATACAAATGGAATATCATCATCTCCATGATTGCCTCTAGGGTATACCTCCAACAGATCGTTCCCGCCTCTGCCCCAGCAAGGCACCATTCCACGGCATCATGCCGGGGAAACAGGCAATGCCTCTCGGGCAAATCAACTTTCCCGTCACCTTCGGGACCCCTTCCAACTATAGGAAGGAGGTCCTCACCTTCGAGGTGGTAGGTTTCCGTGGAACCTACCACGCCATCTTGGGGCGGCCGTGCTACGCCAAGTTCATGGCCATCCCCAACTACACCTACCTCAAGCTCAAGCTGCCGGGGCCCAACGGGGTCATCACCGTCGGCACATCTTTCCAGAAGGCGTACGATTGCGACGTAGAGTGCTGCGAGTATGCCGCGGCCATCACCTTCATGGAAGATTCGGCGGTCCAGCTCGTGGAAGGCACCGAGGACCAGCCCGACTCCAAGCAGTTGGCCACCTCCTTCGAGGCCACCGAAGGTGTCAAGGAGGTGCTCCTCGACCCCAGCAGCTCCGACGGCCGGACCGTGCGGATCGGCGCTACCCTATCTCCCAAATAGGAAAGCGTGCTCGTCGACTTCCTCCGCGCGAACATCGACATTTTCACATGGAAACCCTCGGACATGCCCGGCATTCCGAGGGAGGTCGCCGAGCACTCCTTGAACATCAAGGCCAGCTCCAAGCCAGTGAAGCAAGGTTTGTGCCGCTTCGATGAGGAAAGGCGCAAGGCCATCGACAAGGAGCTCCAGAAGCTTTTGGCGACCGGATTCATCAAGGAAGTTCACCACCCCGAGTGGCTAGCTAATCCTGTTCTTGTACGAAAAAAGAACGGGAAATGGAGGATGTGTGTTGATTATACTAGTCTCAACAAAGTGTGCCCAAAGGATCCACTTCCTTTGCCACGCATAGATCAGATAGTCGACTCGACCGCCGGGTGCAAAACCCTTAGCTTCCTCGATGCGTATTCTGGCTACCATCAGATCGCGATGAAAGAGTCCGACCAACTCGCTACCTCTTTGATCACCCCCTTTGGCCCCTATTGCTACGTTAAGATGCTATTCGGCCTCAAAAACGCAGGGGCTACGTTCCAGCGATGCATGCTCAAGTGCTTCGGGGACCTCATCGGCGTGATCATTGATGAGGGACCGCGCTGGAGCAGGCCTCGTCTTCGTCTCCCCCCTCGGCGTGCACATGAGGTACATGATCTGCCTCCACTTTCCTGCGTCTAATAATGTTGCCGAGTACGAGGCCCTCCTCAACGGGCTTCGCATCGCCATCGAGCTGGGCATCCGATGGTAGGACGTCCGGGGCGACTCTCAGCTAGTCGTCGAGCAAGTCATGAAGGAATGGAACTACCACGACCCCAGGATGGCAGCCTACTGTGAAAAAGTTCGCAAGCTTGAAGACAAGTTCGACGGACTAGAGCTCAACCACATTGCAAGGCGTTTCAACGAGGCAGCCGACGAGCTGGCAAAGGCAGCGTCCGACCAAAAACCCGTACCCGACGGTATTTTCGTCAGCAACCAGCTCAAGCCCTCAATCCGTTCCCAAGAGCCAGAGAAGGTCGGCGACGTGCCACCTGCCCCGAGCTTGGGTCCCGACCCGGAAGAGGTCGGCAACACGCCGCCCGCCAGGGTCAGCGACGCTTCACCTACCGTAGGGTCGGAGGCCGACCCCTCCAACCCCGAGGTTATGGAAATCGATGCAGGCCTAGCAGCGGGGCCCAACCCCCCGCCCGGCTGGAGAGCCCCGTACCTCGACTACCTCGTCCGCGACACGCTCCCGGTGAACAAGACGGAGGCATGCAGGATCGCGCGCCGCGCCAAATCCTTCGTCATCATCGACCAGGAGCTCTACAAGAGAAGCCACACCGGCATCCTCCAGCGCTGCATCCCAATCAAGCAGGAAAAGGAACTGATCCAGGACATCCACGCCGGAGCCTACAACCATCACGCCGCGCCAAGAACCCTCGTTGGCAATGCCTTCCGGCAGGGTTTCTACTGGCCCACGGCGGTTGCTGATGCCACCCACATGGTCTGCACCTGCGAAGGGTGCCAATTCTTCGTGCGCCAAACTCATCTGCCCACGCAAGCGCTCCAGACCATCCCCATCACGTGGCCCTTCACGGTCTGAGGGCTGGATCTTGTCAGGCCCTTCAAGAAAGCGCCCAGGGGCTTCACCCACCTGCTTGTCGCCGTCGACAAGTTCTCCAAATGGATTGAAGCACAACCGATCGCGGAAATCAAGTCCGAGCAGGCGGTGTAGTTTTTCACTGACATCGTCCATCGCTTTAGATCCCCAACTCTATCATCACGGATAATGGCACGCAGTTCACTGGGAAGAGATTTCTCCAGTTTTGCGACGACCACCACATCCGAGTGGACTGGTCGGCTGTGGCACACCCCCACACGAACGGGCAGGTTGAGTGAGCCAACGGCATGATACTCCAGGGTCTCAAGCCATGGATCTTTGACCGCCTCAAAAAGTTCGGCGGCCGGTGGGTTGCGGAGCTCCCCACTGTCCTCTGGAGTTTGAGGACAAGCCCCAGTCGGGCGACTAGCTTCACCCCGTTCTTCATGGTCTACGGGTCCGAGGCCATCTTGCCCACTGACCTAGAGTACGGATCGCCGAGGGTCAAAGCATATGACGAACAAGGGAACCAGGCATCGCTCGAAGATGCACAAGATCAGCTCGACGAAGCACGCGATGTGGCCTTACTGCACTCGGCCAAATACCAGCAGGCCTTGCGACGCTACCACAACCGCAAGGTGCAAGGCCAAGCCTTCAACATCGGTGACCTGGTGCTCCATCTCGTCCAGGACAACAGGGGTCGGCACAAGCTCACCCCTCCGTGGGAAGGTCCCTTCATCGTCGTGCAGGTATTGCGGCCAGGCACCTACAAGCTGGCGACCCCCGACGGACAGACCTTCAGCAATGCTTGGAACATAGAACAGCTAAGATGTTTCTACCCCTAGCTTTCAATTCCAAGTTCTGTACATAGACACTTCTGTAAATCTAAAAATCTTACGGAAAAGAATTTTGAGTTGGTTTCCTTCAAGTTTCACTTTGAACTCAGGGATATCCGACCCCGACTCTAGCTCAGGGCCGCATATCTCTCGGGGACTATCAGGGGCTCCTGCCTAAGCCACTTGACACCCTCTCAAAATGCTTTCTCTTTTCGAGCCGACCCTCTTTCAGAACTTTTTGGGCATGAAAGGGACAAAGTGCACGAACGGTGTTCAGGCAAGATTGATCGGACTGCGAAAAAACCCACGCCCCAGCGGCTACGGTGCCTTCGCTCATCAAAGCTTACTGACACGCCCGACATCGTACTCTAAACTTTCCAAAGTCTAAAAAACAAGAAAGAGGGTCGAAAACTTTTTCACGACAATTTATAGAAAAGGCCTCTATGGCCATCACAAAATAAGTCTGAAACTAACGTATTTACATCTTGGGCGCCAGCCCAATACAACTAACTCATCCGGGGATCTTCGGGCGGGACGGCTTCATCCTCCAGGAGCTTCGCCAAGGCCTCTGCCGGGTTGAGCACCGACGCGTCGATCTCGTCCAGCTCGGCCTCGGAGTAGCCGGCGGCGTACCCCCCGCTCATCCCGGTGAAGTTGATGCCGGAATAATGGGAGCCGAAGACCCCAAAGGCTCGCCTCACGCCAGTGTGGAGCACCTCCAGAGCGATCTCACGGGCCCGGCGGTATGTCCCAAGGACACGAGTCGCCAACGAGCTTGTCCCCTCCCCCTGAACCATGCTGAGGCCGTCGGAAACGACGCGGACTGCATCCCGCAGGGCGCCGTGCTCAGTGCGCTCCACATCAAGCACCTGCCTCAGCCAGGCGAGCTCGTCTACAAGGATCACCCAGAAAGACCCTCCAAATCAAAAACCACCACAACACCACAAAGACAAAGAGACGAAAAGAATCTTACCCACGGATTGGGCTTCAGCTGGCGCTCCCGGTCGAGCCCCTGGGCCATGGAGGCCTGAAGCTCCCGCGCTTGCACTTGGAGTTGACTGACCTCCGCCCCAAGGTTGGCTGCCACCTTCTCGGCCTCCTCCTTCCGGACCTTCTCGGCATCCCGGTCCTACCAGGCCTTCTGCCGCTCGCGCGGGATGCGCTCGACGGTCTTCTGAAGGGCTTCATGCTCCACCTTCAGCCGTGCGAGCTCCTCAGCATCGCGGCGGGCCTTTTCAACAGCGGCCTGGAACTCCTCACGATCGCAGCGAGCCTTCTCGGCGATGACCTGGAACTTGGCCTCCACCCACCGCGCATCCTGCGTCGCCGCCTGCTCACGCCTCCGCGGATCGTCGATGACCTGCTGAGCAGTGGCAACCTGCATTGTCAGCTCCCCGGTCTGCTGCCTCTCCAAGTTGAAGCGCTCCCACAGCCCCCGCTCAAGCTGGTGGAAATCAGATTTTCCCCGACTGCATTCTTGGAGGGCCTGCAAGATAGTGCACCGTCAGGGATAGAGCAACAGGAAGGAAATAACCATCAACTAAAAAGACACCATACCCAGCCACCGGGGAGGACGACGCCGTCCAGCTCCCCCAACGCCGAAGATAGGACTAGGGTTTAACCTTTTTGGCCGAACCACAGCCACGCCCCTTCCCACGCCCTCACCTTTGTTGCAACTCGCGGACCTAGCAGCCTGGCTTGCGACGCTTCCTCCCCGCGCGTATGGATACCTTGGAGGTGTTGCATTAGCAGTACTTGGATGAGCCATCGCACGAGAGCTTGACAAGCCGACGACGAGCTTGACGAGCCACGGCACGAGGAGGGCGTCGCTACAAGTGGATGAGCTACTGAGGAGCTGCTCGACGTCGACGTGTTCAACTACACTACGTCAACGTGTGATCAACTTCGCTGCCCCGACACATTTCTACAACTTCCGCACCTGTGCGTTGAGTGGTAATCTCGTGATCTATAACAGCAGTAATTCCTCGTTTACAAGGTAGAAAATTTTTTGTTTTGCACTAGCGTAGCCTATCTCGTATCCCTTCAGTGGTATCAGAGCCATAGCTTTATTGTTGTGGGTTCGGGATGTGTGCATATGGAGATATGTGGTTTTTCAAATTGATCTATGACCTTGTTTCGTGTTCGTGCTGCAATAGTCGTGTAACGACATACTCCTACTGATCGGATTCCCACCATTGGAGTTAAGTGATACACGTAATGCTACTTGCAGCGAGCGAAGATCAATGTGGTTGGTCGAATTGAAATCTAGGTTCATACGCGAGCGAAGATCAAAGTGGGAGACTGTTGGAGGTATGCCCTAGAGGCAATCATAGACATGATGATATTCCATTTGTATCCATGATTTGTATGTTGTGTTCATTGAATATCCATTGAAGGCTACTTGAATTGATTTGCAATTATGTGAATTGTATGTGAAACTCTTTACTTGTATGGTTATTCTAAAGTTGTCCCTAGTCGGAGTTCATGTGAGGACACACATGAATATTAGACTAGCACATGTATTAGTTGATGACTATGTTTCACAAGTCATGGACATGGAGATGTTGAACTAATAATGTGGACACATGTGGAGACATGTGCTGGGACTGACCCAACACGAGAAGTAGTTCTCTCTTTAAAACAACATATACGCTTTTTCCTTAGACCTGAGATTGTCGCATGTATTCTAGATGTGGATCGACCTACTTAGGGGCTATCAAACGCTACGCCGTAACAGGGTAGTTATAAAGGTAGTTTTCGGGTTTGTCAAGAAGCATGCTATGAGACATGGTCAATCAAGATGGGATTTGCCCCTCTCTGATTGAGAGTGATATCTCTGGGCCCCTCGAGTGATCGGATCCGAAAATGCATGGCCATGCTACGTACGGTTAAGAGTTAACCTACAAAGGGATTCCGAATCACAGGATCGAGAAAGAGCGGTCGGCTTGAAGCTAGACCAAATATCGTGAGGCAAAGGGAATAGCATGTATATTAGTACTCGGGCCATGTCTATACATATCCGAACCCATAGGGTCACACACTTAAGGGGCTGAAAGCCCAATTCGGATCTGATCCGAGTTGGATTAGGTTTAGAAGTACTAATGGGCCTTGGATCCAGAGGCCCGTCAGGAACCTCTATAAATAGAGGGGTGGGGGCGCCCTAGGGTTGACACCTTTTTGGCGAAACACACCTGCCGCGCCTCCCACGCCCTCGCGTGTTGCAACTCGCGGATCTAGCAGTCCGGCTTGCGACGCTTCCTCCCTTCACGTGTGGATACCTTGGAGGTGTTGCGCCTGCAGCACTTGGACGAGCCGCCGACGAGCCGCCGACGAGCCAACGACGAGCCGCGGTACCGGAGGCGATCTTGCTGCACGTGGACGAGCTGCTGAGGAGCTGCTGGACATGATCGACTACGTACGACTATGTTGATCGACTACGTACGACTACGTGATCGTCTTCACTGCATCGACGCATATCTACATCTTTCGCACCAGTAGTGCGTCGAGTGGTAATCCCGTGATCCTTATACGGCAGTTCTTCCTGGTTATACGCGGTAGATTTTTGAATTGCACTAGTGTAGCCTACCTCGTATTCCAACAGTGGTATCAGAGCCGTAGCTGCTTAGTTTTGGATTCGGGATGTGTGCATATGGAGATATGCGAGTTCTTCGTTTGATCTATGTCCTGTTTTCGTGCCCTTGCTGCAATGGTAGTGTAACGACATACTCCTACCGGTCGGTTTCCGCCATCGGAGTTAAGTGATACACGTAAATCCAGTTGCAGTGAGTGAAGATCAATATGATTGGTCGAATCGAAATCCAGGGTCATACGCCAGGCGCATTAGATGTGCAATAGTAGATGGGATCTACTGCCGGGGTCGGGATTTTTGCCGTATGCGTATGCTTCGGTAAATCAGCCGTAACTTTTCGGTACGATCTCGGATCGGGGCGAAATTTATATAAAAATTGATCTACAGAAAAAGTTACACATGAAATTCAATGGCTTTGCCATTTTTGGCGAAATTAGATTTCCCAAATTCGGCTTGGAAGATGGAGTTTCGGGCCTCCCAAGTTTGGAACGTTAGGGCGCCTAACTCTGTTTTGCAGGATGTATGTATGTTTCTTGTGATCAGTATGGCCCCCTTGTGTATGTGATGTGTGTAACTCATTCGTGACCTGCGTGTCGCGCGTACGGCAACACGGCAGGAGCCATATGTGTTGTCACTTTATTGTATTTAATGGTCTGCGTACCAATCTGTGATGATCCAAGCAACTATGTAATCTTCATTACTAGATTCTTTACTAGCTATTAGGTGTAATAGCATGTTCTAGTTCTTGGAGGACTCATCACCAGGAGGATGGCGCACATGGAACATGGAGATGGAGATCACCATGGTGAACAGGTTCTATGGAGATGGAGATCACCATATAAAAACGGGCCATACTGTGTCACAGCTGTGTGAATGCTATTCTGTTCATGTTTTACTTTCTGCATGCTGTGATGTTAGAAGTAGAACGATCCCTCACAAAGTTTAAGTTAGTATGCCCTCCCAACTAAAACTTGCACCATCCCATGTCTTGTACAAGTAGTGGTGGGTTTATGAAATTAGGATGCCACTAGTTTTCCTTGACTAGACGGGTTTGTGTCAGACACTTACACGCATAAGGGTTGGTTTGCTTAACAAGGTTATCTTAACGGTTAAGGACCTTGGGGCATAAAGGTTGGGCGCCGAGACATAGAGATGTCACCCAACAACAGGAGTCATATGTGATATGATTAGCAAAAGTTGCTTACCGATCTACCTCGTTTGCTAGCGGTGATGCTAAAGCTCACTAGTGGACTTGTTAGTTGTGGATCCTGAATCACTAAGTTTCAATAGAGGGATATTGATTTTAGTGGGAGTAGATTCTGTTAAAATAGTTTAATGTGATTTGCTCTATCATGGATACGTTTGTCTTAGTGTATTTTGCATTACTTTGTTGTAGATTAAATGGCACCTAGCAGCACTACACCGTTTGCTTTCCGTTCGGTCCTTGAGAAGGACAAGTGGAATGGAACAAATTATTCGGATTGGATCCGTAACCTGAGAATCGTTCTCAGGGCTGAGAGAAAGGAAGATGTTCTAGACAACCCACTACCAGAAGAACCTGCTGATGATGCACCCGCTGCTGCTAAGAATGCTTACAAGAAAGCATGTGATGCTAACCTCGAAGTAAGCTGCCTTATGCTTGCTTGCATGGAACCCGAGCTGCAGATGCAGTTCGAAACAAACCATGAGGTGCACGATATGATCGTGGCGCTTAGAGACATGTTCCAAACACAGGCCAGGACTGAAAGGTTCAATGTGTCTAAGGCCTTTGTTGAGAGCAAGCTAGCAGAAGGCGCAGCAGTAGGACCACACGTAATCAAGATGGTTGGTTACACTCAACGGTTGGAGAAGCTAGGCTTCCCACTGGGCCAAGAGTTGGCCACTGATTTCATTCTTTCATCTCTTCCGCCTAGCTATGGGAACTTCATCTCGAACTACCATATGCATGGGACGGAGAAGGGTCTGAATGAGCTGTGTGGCATGCTTAAAACAGCAGAGGCTGACATCAAGAAAAGCGCTAGTACCAGCCATGTGATGGCGATACAGAACAAGCCTAGCTTTAAGAAGAAGGGCAATTCTTGGAAGAAGAAGGGCAAGGCTAGAATGTCCAAGCCAAACCCACCGCCCAAGGTTAAAGCTGGACCTGGACCTGCTCCAGACAAAGAGTGCTTTTACTATCATGAACTTGGTCACTGGAAGAGAAACTGCAAGTAGTACCTAGCTTCCTTGAAGAATGGCGGAAGTAAGAGTACTTCTACCTCAGGTACGCTTGTTGTTAATGTTATAGATAACATATTTCTCGCAGATACAATTATTAATTCTTGGGTATTTGATACCGGATCGGTTGCTCATATTTGCAATTCGATGCAGGGAATGATAAGAAGTAGAAGCGTGGAAAGAGGAGAAGTTGATTTCCACGTGGGCAATAATGCAAGAGTTGCTGCTTTGACCGTCGGGATGATGCAACTCCACCTCCCGTCAGGATTTATTATGGAGTTGAATAATTGTTATTTTGTTCCTAGTTTAAGTCGAAACATTTTATCTCCTTCATGCTTGATTAAGGATGGTTATTCATTTGCGAGTGAAAACAATGGTTGTGTGATCTCTAAGAATAATATGTTTATGGCTTTTGCACCCATTGTGAATGGATTATTTGTTTTAAATCTTGATGGTTCACCTGTCTGTAATGTAAGTGCTAAAAGGCCTCGGCCTAATGATTTGAGTCCTACCTACTTGTGGCATTGTCGTTTGGGTCATACAAGTGAAAAGCGCAAGAAGAGGCTCCATTTTGATGGACTTCTAACTTCGTTTGATTTTGAATCATACGAGACATGTGAGGCTTGCTTGCTAGGCAAGATGACCAAGACGCCTTTCACAGGATTTCCTGAGAGAACAGTAGACTTGTTGGAACTCGTACATAGTGATGTATGCGGACCAATGAGCACGACGGCTAGAGGAGGATTCCAATACTTCTTTCACTGATGATTTTAGTAGATATGGCTATGTCTACTTGATGAGGCACAAGTCTGAAACCTTTGAAAAGTTCAAGGAATTTCATAATGAAGTTGAAAATCAGCGTGGCAAGAAAATTAAGGCCTTACGATCTGATCGTGGAGGCGAGTATTTGAGCCACGAGTTTAGCAATCATCTAAAGAGTTGCGGAATTGTTTCACAACTTACGCCGCCTGGAACACCTCAGAGAAACGGTGTGTCCGAGCGACGTAATCGAACTTTGTTAGACATGGTTCGATCAATGATGAGCCAGTCGGACCTACCGTTGTCATTTTGGGGATACGCTCTAGAAACAGCAGCTTTCACACTTAATAGGTTACCATCTAAATCCGTAGTTAAGACACCATATGAGATATGGACTGGAAAGGTTCCTAGTTTGTCTTTTCTAAAGATTTGGGGATGTGAAGTGTTTGTCAAACGACTTCAGTCGGACAAGATCACACCCAAGTCGGATAAGTGCATTTTCGTGGGATATCCAAAGGAAACTTTGGGATATTATTTCTACAACCGATCAGAAGGCAAAGTGTTTGTCGCTCGGAACGGGGTTTTCCTAGAGAAAGAGTTTCTCAAAGGAGAAAAGAGTGGAAAGATAGTGCATCTTGAAGAAGTTCAAGATGAGCCGATCGGGCAAGAATCAATGAGTGATGCTAACGTAGCAGAACAAGTTGAGATACCCATGGCAAGAGAAGCACCGCCACAACCACGAAGGTCGGCAAGGCTCCGCGAAATGCAGGAAATATTATTGTTGGACAATGATGAGCCTGCGACATATGCAGAAGCAATGATGGACCCAGACTCCGAAAAATGGCAGAATGCCATGCAATCCGAAATAGAGTCCATGGGAGACAATCAAGTTTGGAACTTGGTTGACCCGCCTGATGGTGTTAAAGACATAGAGTGCAAGTGGATCTATAAGAAGAAAAAGGACATGGATGGAAATGTTCACATCTATAAAGCACGACTTGTCGCAAAAGGTTTCGACAAGTTCAAGGAGTTGACTACGACGAGACCTCTCGCCCGTAGTGATGCTTAAGTCCATTAGGATTATTCTAGCTATAGCTGCATATTTTGATTATGAGATATGGCAGATGGATGTCAAGACAGCTTTCTTAAATGGAAACCTAGCTGAGGACGTGTATATGATACAGCCCGAGGGTTTTGTCGATCCGAAAAATGCTGGAAAGGTATGCAAGCTTCAGAGATCCATTTATGGATTGAAGCAAGCATCTAGGAGTTGGAACATTCGTTTTGATGAAGTGGTCAAAGGGTTTGACTTCACCAAGAACGAAGAAGAGTCTTGTGTTTACAAGAAGGTTAGTGGGAGCTCTGTAGTATTTCTAATCTTATATGTGGATGACATATTACTGATTGGAAATAACATTCCTATGCTTGAGTCCGTAAAGACTTCACTAAAAAATAGTTTTTCAATGAAGGACTTAGGGGAAGCGGCATATATTCTAGGCATTAAGATCTATAGAGATAGATCGAGAAGGCTTATAGGTTTAAGCCAACATACTTACATTGACAAAGTGTTGAAGCGGTTCAGCATGGAAGAGGCAAAGAAAGGGTTCTTGCCTATGTCACATGGCATACATCTCAGCAAGACTCAGTGTCCTTCGACTGCTGATGAGCGGGATTGCATGAGTAGAGTGCCATATGCCTCGGCTATTGGATCTATCATGTATGCAATGATAAGTACTCGCCCAGATGTTTCATATGCGCTAAGTATGACAAGCAGACACCAATCTGATCCAGGTGAGAGTCACTGGACAGCGGTGAAAAACATTCTTAAGTACTTGAGAAGGACTAAAGATATGTTCCTCGTCTATGGAGGTGAGGAGGAGCTCGTTGTAACAGGTTACACCGATGCTAGTTTCCAAACCGACAGAGATGATTCAAAGTCACAATCAGGATTTGTGTTCATGCTAAATGGTGGTGCTGTTAGTTGGAAGAGTTCCAAGCAGGAGACGGTGGCCGATTCTACGACAGAAGCCGAGTACATCGCGGCTTCGGAAGCCGCGAAGGAAGCTGTTTGGATAAGGAATTTCCTCATTGAGCTTGGTGTGTTCCCGAATGCGTCCAGCCCATTGAATCTCTACTGTGATAACAATGGGGCAATTGCGCAAGCAAAGGAGCCAAGGAACCACCAGAAGAACAAACACGTAATGCGGCAATTTCATCTCATTCGAGACTTCGTTAACCGGGGTGAGATCAAGATATGCAAAATACACACGGATCTGAACATTTCTGATCCGTTGACAAAACCACTCCCGCAGGCTAAGCATGATGTGCATGTAAGAGCTATGGGTATTAGGTACCTTCTAGATTGACTCTAGTGCAAGTGGGAGACTGTTGGAGGTATGCCCTAGAGGCAATCATAGAGATGATGATATTCCATTTGTATCCATGATTTGTATGTTGTGTTCATTGAATATCCATTGAAGGCTACTTGAATTGATTTGCAATTATGTGAATTGTATGTGAAACTCTTTACTTGTATGGTTATTCTAAAGTTGTCCCTAGTCGGAGTTCATGTGAGGACACACATGAATATTAGACTAGCACATGTATTAGTTGATGACTATGTTTCACAAGTCATGGACATGGAGATGTTGAACTAATAATGTGGACACATGTGGAGACATGTGCTGGGACTGACCCAACACGAGAAGTAGTTCTCTCTTTAAAACAACATATACGCTTTGTCCTTAGACCTGAGATTGTCGCATGTATTCTAGATGTGGATCGACCTACTTAGGGGCTATCAAACGCTACGCCGTAACAGGGTAGTTATAAAGGTAGTTTTCGGGTTTGTCAAGAAGCATGCTATGAGACATGGTCAATCAAGATGGGATTTGCCCCTCTCTGATTGAGAGTGACATCTCTGGGCCCCTCGAGTGATCGGATCCGAAAATGCATGGCCATGCTACGTACGGTTAAGAGTTAACCTACAAAGGGATTCCGAATCACAGGATCGAGAAAGAGCGGTCGGCTTGAAGCTAGACCAAATATCGTGAGGCAAAGGGAATAGCATGTATATTATGTTGTGATGGTTCGTCTGATATGATCTTCGTGTGCGTATAGGAGTTGGCACGTCTTGCTAGAGGCCGCTACCGACTATTGGGCCGAGTAGGAGTACTCGGGCCATGTCTATACGTATCCGAACCCATAGGGTCACACACTTAAGGGGCTGGAAGCCCAATTCGGATCTGATCCAAGTTGGATTAGGTTTAGAAGTACTAATGGGCCTCGGATCCAGAGGCCCGTCAGGAACCTCTATAAATAGAGGGGTGGGGGCGCCCTAGGGTTGACACCTTTTTGGCGAAACACACCTGCCGCGCCTCCCACGCCCTCGCCTGTTGCAACTCGCGGATCTAGCAGTCCGGCTTGCGACGCTTCCTCCCTGCACGTGTGGATACCTTGGAGGTGTTGCGCCTGTAGCACTTGGACGAGCCGCCGACGAGCCACGACGAGCCAACGACGAGCCGCGGTACCGGAGGCGATCTTGCTGCACGTGGACGAGCTGTTGAGGAGCTGCTGGACGTGATCGACTACGTACGACTACGTTGATCTACTATGTACAACTATGTGATCATCTTCACTGCATCGACGCATATCTACATCTTCCGCACCAGTAGTGCGTCGAGTAGTAATCCCGTGATCCTTAGATGGCAGTTCTTCCTGGTTATACGCGGTAGATTTTTGAATTGCGCTAGTGTAGCCTACCTCGTATTCCAACACGTGGTGCTTAGAGACATGTTCCAGACACAGGTTAGGACCGAAAGGTTCAATGTGTCTAAGGCCTTTGTGGAGAGCAAGCTAGCAGTAGGACCACACGTAATCAAGATGGTTGGTTACACTCAATGGTTGGAGAAGCTGAGCTTCCCACTTGGCCAAGAATTGGCCACTGATTTCATTCTTTCGTCTCTTCCGTCTAGCTATGGGAACTTCATCTCGAACTACCATATGTATGGGATGGAGAAGGGTCTGAATGAACTGTGTGGCATACTTAAAACAACAAAGGCTGACATTAAGAAAAGTGCTAGTAGCAGCCATGTGATGGCAATACAGAATAAGCCTAGCTTTAAGAAGAAGGGCAATTCTAGAAGAAGAAGGACAAAGCTGTCTCCAAGCCAAACCCAGCGTCCAAGGTTAAAGCTTCACCTACTCCAGACAAAGAGTGCTTTTATTGTGACGAACTTGGTCACTGGAAGAGAAATTGCAAGCAGTACCTAGCTTCATTGAAGAATGGTAGAAGTAAGAGTACTTCCACCTCAGGTACGCTTGTTATTAATGTTAGATAACATATTTCTCGCTGATACAATTATTAATTCTTGGGTATTTGATACCGGATCAGTTGCTCATATTTGCAATTTGATGCAGGGACTGATAAGAAGTAGAAGCATGGATAGAGGAGAAGTTGATTTCCACGTGGGCAATAATGCAAGAGTAGCTGCATTGACCATCAGGACGATGCAACTCCACCTCCCGTTAGGATTTATTATGGAGTTAAATAATTGTTATTTTGTTCCTAGTTTAAGTCGAAACATTATGTCTCCTTCATGCTTGATGAAGGATGGTTATTCATTTTTGAGTGAAAACAATGGTTGTGTGATCTCTAAGAATAATATGTTTATGGCTTTTGCACCCATTGTGAATGTATTGTTTGTTTTAAATCTTGATGATTCACCTGTATGTAACATAAGTGCTAAAAGGCCTCGGCCTAATCATTTGAGTCCTACCTACATGTGGCATTGTCGTTTGGGTCATATAAGTGAAAAGCGCATGAAGAAGCTCCATTCTGATGGACTTCTAACTTCGTTTGATTTTGAACCATACGAGACATGTGAGGCTTGCATTCTAGGCAAGATGACCAAGGCGCCTTTCACAGGTTTTCCTAAGAGAGTAGTAGATTTGTTGGAACTCATACATACTGATGTATGCAGACCGATGAGCACGACGGCTAGAGGAGGATTGCAATACTTCATAACTTTTACTTATGATTTTAGTAGATATGGCTATGTCTACTTGATGAGGAACAAGTCTAAAACCTTTGAAAAGTTCAAGGAATTTCATAATGAAGTTGAGAATCAACGTGGCAAGAAAATTAAGGCCTTACGATCTGATCGTGCAGGCAAGTATTTGAGCCACGAGTTTAGGAATCATCTGAAGAGCTGTGGAATTATTCCACAGCTTACGCCACCTGGAACACCTCAGAGAAACGGTGTATACGAGCGATGTAATCGAACTTTTTTAGACATGGTTCAATCAATGATGAGCCAGTCGGATGTACCGTTATCATTTTGGGGATACGCTCTAGAAACAACAGCTTTCACACTTAATAGGGTACCGTCTAAATCCGTGGTTAAGACACCATATGAGATGTGGACTGGAAAGACTCCTAGTTTGTCTTTTCTAAAGATTTGGGGATGTGAAGTATTTGTCAAGCGACTTCAGTTGGACAAGATTACACCCAAATCGGATAAGTGCATTTTTGTGGGATATCCAAAGGAAACTTTAGGATACTATTTCCACAACCGATCAGAGGGCAAAGTGTTTGTCACTCGGAACAATGCTTTCCTAGAGAAAGAGTTTCTCAAAGGGGAGAAGAGTGGAAAGACAGTGCATCTTGAAGAAGTTCGGGATTAGCCAATCGGGCAAGAATCAATGAGTGATGCTAACGTAACAGAACAAGTTGAGATACCCATGGCAAGAGAAGCACCACCACAACCACGAAGGTCGGCAAGGCTCCACAAAATGTGGGAAACATTATTGTTGGACAATGATGAGCCTACGACATATGCAAAAGCAATGGTGGACCCAGACTTCGAAAAATGGTAGAGTGCCATGCAATCCGAAATAGAGTCCATGGGAGACAACCATGTTTGGAACTTGGTTGACCCGCCTAATGGTGTTAAAGCCATAGAGTGCAAATGGATCTATAAAAAGAAGAGAGATATGGATGGAAATGTTCACATGTATAAAGCACGACTTGTCGCAAAAGGTTTTTGACAAGTTCAAGAAGTTGACTACAATGAGACCTTCTTTCCCGTAGTGATGCTTAAATCTATTCGGATTATTCTAGCTATAGCTGCATATTTCGATTATGAGATATGGTAAATAGATGTCAAGACAACTTTCCTGAATGGAAATCTAATTGAGGACGTGTATATGATGCAGCCTGAGGGTTTTATCGATCTGAACAATGCTGGAAAGGTATGCAAACTTCAAAAATTCATTTATGGGTTGAAGCAAGCATTTAGGAGTTGGAACATTCATTTTGATGAAGTGGTCAAAGGGTTTAGCTTCATTAAGAATGAAGAAGAGTCTTGTGTTTACAAGAAAGAAAGTGGGAGCTCTGTAGTATTTCTAATCTTATATGTGGATGACATATTATTGATTGGAAACAATATTCCTATGCTTGAGTCCGTAAAGACTTCACTGAAAAATAGTTTTTCGATGAAGGACTTAGGGGAAGCAGCATATATTCTGGGTATCAAAATCTATAGAGATAGATCGAGAAGGCTTATAGGATTAAGCCAAGATACTTACATTGACAAAGTGTTGAAATGGTTCAGCATGGAAGAGGCGAAGAAAGGATTCTTGCAAATGTCACATGGCATACACCTTAGCAAGACTCAGTGTCCTTCGACTACTGATGAGCAGGATTGCATGAGTAGAGTGCCATATGCTTCGGTTATCGGATCTATCATGTATGCCATGATAAGTACTCACCCAGATGTTTCATATGCGCTAAGTATGACAAGCAAACACCAGTCTGATCTGGGTGAGAGTCACTGGACGGCGGTGAAAAATATTCTTAAGTACTTCAAAAGGACTAAAGATATGTTCCTCGTCTATGGAGGTGAGGAGGAGCTCGTTGTAATAGGATACACCGATGCTAGTTTCCATACCGACAAAGAGGATTCAAAATCACAATCAGGATATGTGTTTACGCTAAACGGTGGTGCTGTTAGCTGGAAGAGATCCAAGTAGGAGACGGTGGCTAATTCTATGATAGAAGCCAAGTACATCGCGACTTCAGAAGCCGCGAAGGAGGGTGTTTGGATAAGGAATTTCCTTATTGAGCTTGGTGTGTTCCCGAATGCATATAGACCATTGATAACAATGGGGCTATTGCGCAAGCAAAGGAGCCAAGGAATCACCAGAAGAACAAACATGTAATGTGGCGATTTCACCTCATTCGAGACTTTGTTAACCGAGGTGAGAGCAAGATATGCAAAATACACACAGATTTAAATATTTCTGCTCATTTGACAAAGCCTCTGCCACAGTCTAAGCATGATGCGCACATAAGAGCTATGGGTATTAGATATCTTCTAGATGGTCTCTAGTGCAATTTGGAGACTGTTGGAGGTATGCCCTAGAGGCAATCAAAGAGATGATGATATTCCATTGTATCCATATTTTATATTGTATTCCTTGAATATCCATTCAAGGCTACTTGAATTGATTTGCAATTATGTGAATTGTATGTGAAACTCTTTACTTGTATGGTTATTCTAAAAGTTGTCCCTAGTCAGAGTTCATGTGAGGACGCACATGAATATTAGAGTAGCACATGTATTAGTTGATGACTATGTTTCACAAGTCATGGACATGGAGATGTCAAACTAATAATGTGGGCACATGTAGAGACATGTGCTAGGACTGACCCAACTCAAGTTACATAGTTCTCTCTTTACACAAGTGTACGCTTTGTTCCTAGACCTAAGACTGTTGCATGTACTCAAGATGTGGATCGACTTACATTGGTGCTATCAAACGCTACACCATAACTGGGTCATTATAAAGGTAGCTTTCAGGTTTGTCAAGAAGCATGCTGTGAGGCATGGTCAGCCAAGATGGAATTTGCCCCTCTCTATTTGAGAGAGATTCTCTGGGCCCCTCGAGTGATCGGATCCGGAAATGCATGGCCATGCTACGTGAGGTTAAGAGTTAACCAACAAAGGGATTCCGAATCACAGCATCGAGAAAGAGTGGTCAGCTTGGAGCTAGACCAAATATAGTGAGCCAAAGGGAATAGCATGTACGTGATGTTGTAATGGTTTGTCTGATATGATCTTTGTGTGCGTATAGGAGTTAGCATGTCTTGCTAGAGGCTACTACTAACTATTGGCCGAGTAGGAGTACTCAGGCCATGTCTATACGTGTATGAATCTATAGGGTCACACACTTAAATGGATGGAAACCCAATTCGGATATGATCTGAATCGGACTAGGTTTAGGAGTACTAATGGGCCTCGGACCCAGAGGCC
Source organism: Setaria italica (assembly GCF_000263155.2). Taxonomy (NCBI): domain Eukaryota; kingdom Viridiplantae; phylum Streptophyta; class Magnoliopsida; order Poales; family Poaceae; genus Setaria; species Setaria italica. The sequence goes on from NC_028451.1 coordinate 13,037,219, forward strand.
CGTTAGGAACCCCTATATATTGAGGGGTGGGGGCACCCTAGGGTTTACCCCTTTTTGGCCGAACCACAGCCACGCCCCTTCCCACGCCCTCACCTTTGTTGCAACTCACGGACCTAGCAGTCCGGCTTGCGACGCTTCCTCCCCACACTTGTGGATACCTTGGAGGTATTGCATCTACAGCACTTGGACGAGCCGCTGCACGAGAGCTCTGACGAGGAACCTGATGAGCTGACGGCGAGCTTGACGAGCCACGGTACGAGGAGGGCATCGCTGCATGTGGACGAGCTTGACGAGCTATTCGATGTCGGCATGTTCAACTACACTACATCAACGTGTGATCGACTGTGCTACCCTGACGTGTTTCTACAACTTCCGCACCTATGCATCGAGTGGTAATCCCGTGATCTATAACAGCAGTTATTCCTGGTTTACGCTGTAGAAAATTTTTGTCCAGATGAGAACAAGGCAAAGTTCGTGGCACAACAGCTGCGTGGTTCCGCATGACTCTTGTGGGATCATTATCATGCTATGCAACCGGCTGACCACGTGGTATCGTGGGAAGAGTTCAAGGTCACCTTCAAGGGCCACCACATTCCTGAAGGCCTATTGGAGAGGAAATTGAACGAGTTTCTGGCACTCTCACAGGGCACACGCAACATGCTATAGTATGCCCAAGCTTTCAATGACTTGTGTCAGTATGTGGGATATCACGCTGACACTGATGAGAAAAAGAGAGACCGTTTCCGCAAAGGTCTAGGTCCCAAGCTTAGGGAAAGGTTAAATCCTATCAAGGTGGACACTTACAACGAGTTGGTAAACCTAGCCATTTCTCAGGAAGATTGTATCAAGGCTCTTAAGGTGGACAAGAAAATGAAGGCTCCAATGCCCTCACCCAGTGCCCCAGCCTAGAAATTCCGTCGGATTCCACCCTGAGTTCCCCGGAGAACTCCGCAGCTTGGGAGATGGGTCATCAGGCCACTGCAGTAGCAGGGAGCTTCTCGCTTCCCCGGTTTTCAGCAGCAGTTGACCCAAGCAAGGTGCAAGAGGTGATGGACTGGAAGCCACCCACTTGAGTTCATCCAATTAGAAGTTTTCTTGGTCTAGCAGGCTATTACTGGCATTTGATTTCGGATTTCTCAAAGATAGCCAAGCCTATGACCGAGTTGCTAAAGAAAGGGGTCAAGTTCGTATGGAGCGAAAAGTGTGAAGAAGCTTTCCACACTTTGCAAAAGTTATTGACCTCAGCACCAGTCTTAACCCAACCAAACAATACCAGGCCCTTTGACATTTACTATGATGCTTCTAGCACTGGTCTCAGATGTGTTCTTAAGACAACCGAGTCATTGCCTATGCTTCACGTGCGCTACGACCTCATCAGCAGAATTACTCGATGTATGACCTTGAGCTAGCAATAGTGATTCATGCTCTGAAGATCTGGAGATATTATTTGATGGGTGCTCATTGCAATATCTACACCGATCATAAAAGTCTCAAGTACATTTTCACTCAAGCCGATTTGAATATGGGTCAAAGAAGATGGTTGGAATTGATTAAGGATTATGATCTAGAAGTGCATTATCACCCCCAAAAAAGAAAACGTGGTTGCAAATGCATTCAGCCGTAAGGCTCATTGCAATTGCCTTTCCGTAGAAAACTACACCGAAACCTTGTGTCATGAGATAAGGAAGCTTAATTTGGAAATTATTCCTCAAGGCTCACTGAGCCACATCTCTATCGAACCCACCCTACATGATCAAATCATTATGGCACAGCTAGGGGACGAAGAGATAAAACTTATAAAACAAAAGCTTTCCCAAAGGGACGAATGATATAAGAGTTTCCACCAAGATCGGAAAGGGGTTGTATGGTACGAGCACTGCTTAGTGGTTCCAGCAAATATCGATCTTTGGAAGCAAATCTTGGACGAGGCACACCTCTCCAAATTCTCTATTCACCCGGGTAGCACTAAAATATACCACGATCTCAAGCAAAACTTTTGGTGGACTGGGATGAAACTAGAGATTGCTAAGTATGTGTCGGAGTGTGACACGTGCCATAGAGTAAAAGCCTGCCACTTGAAGGTAGATGGTACTCCTTAATCGCTACCTATACCCTCATGGAAATGGAGGATATAAGCATGGATTTCATTGTTGGATTGCCCCACACCTCCTAGAAACATGATTCTATATGGGTCATAGTGGATAGGCTCACTCAGACAGTGCATTTTATTCCGATGCAAACAACCTACAAAGCCAAGAAATATGCTGAGCTATATATTGATCGCATTGTTTGCCTACATGGAGTACCTAAAACGATCATCTCAGATCAAGGTGCTCAGTTTGTGGCACGCTTCTGGGAACAATTGCAAGCTTCTCTCGGCACTAAGTTAATACGCAACTCAACTTATCACCCTCAGATGGATGGACAAACTGAGAGGGTAAATCAGATTCTTGAAGATATGCTTCAAGCTTGCATCATTCATTATGACAAGAGTTGGGACAAATGCTTGACTCTAGCGGAGTTTTCTTATAACAACAGCTATCAAGCTAGTTTGAAGATGGCACCATTTGAGGCCTTGTATGGTCACAGATGCCGAACTCCGTTGAGTTGGTCCCAAGTCGGAGAACGGAAAGTATTTGGGCCATATTTGGTAATTGAGGTGGAAGAGAAGGTGAGGATAATACAGGAACACCTCAAAGCCGCCCAGTCTAGGCAAAAGAGCTATTTCAACAAGAGGAGGAAACCATTGCAATTCGAAGTTGGTGACCACGTATACCTTCGGGTTTCACCAACCAAGGTTGTGCAAAGTTCGAAGTAAAAGGAAAACTAGCTCCTTGCTATATTGGTCCTTATGAAATCACCGAAATTTTTGGACCTATTACTTATCGAGTAAAACTTCCACCTAGACTCTCCGCTATCCATGATATCTTCCATGTATCTCAACTCAAGAAATGTGTTCGAGTTCCAACCAAGATTATCAAACAAGAGGAAGTATGGGTAGAACCGAACCTTTCCTTTGTGGAATCTCCCATCAAGATACTTGATCAAAAGGAAAGGAGAACTCAGAGACAAGTAGTGAGAATGTTCAAAATTCAATGGAGACATCATACCGAAGAAGAGGCAACGTGGGAAACCGAAGAATACCTCAAAAAAAATTTCCGTGGTTTCCTATTCGAACAAGGAGGTACATGCTGGAAAACACCACAAAAAGGGCAAAACAAGAATCAAAGGTTAAAAACAAGATAATTAGGGAGGAAGACCAGAAACAACTCAAAGTCAAAATACCAAACTCTAAAGACCTTTCAAATTCACTAAGTGTTGAAAATGTCCTAAAAAGCACTAAACGGGGGTAGAAGTTAAAAAACCAAATTTTATATAAGAACTTAACTTTTGGCCAATATAGAAATTGTAGAAATTTTAAAAACAAACAACTTTTGTTATTTGAGCTTTCACTGATTTTGAGTGGAAGGCATTCAAATTTTGAATCAAAATTCAGCCAAAATTTAGGGACAAATTCCAAAATAGTGAAGCCGGCGTTCCACCAAAGTTCCGACCGGTTTATCTCAAATTCTGTTGAGGATTTCACACCTTGGCTTTTGTAGAAGTTGAAGAGTATAGTAATAAACTACAACTTTTACATTTGAAGATTTTGAAGTTTGAACTTAAATTTTGGAGAAATTTGGCCCCCAAGTTGCTGCCTACGCATGCCACCGCGAACGCACATGCACGGGATCAGGGGGTGATCGCACACGGTGTGTCGCGGTGCGCCATGTCGCATCGGCCCCTTGGTGGAGCACCACGAGCCATTAGCCAAGGGCGATGTGACGGCACATCCCTGAGCACTCGCCCAATCACGCGCCCACGCCATCCCCCTCCCGACTGGCTTATCTTCGCCGGCCAGTGCTCCAGCGCGCGCCCACACCCTCCTGCAGAGGTTCACCGCCATGTCGCTGCCCGTCGTTGGCCTCCGCCGTCCAGCCAACGCCCACCGGCGAAGTGGCTGGACAAGCACGCCGCCTCTGCCACCCCGCGTGCGCAACAACGGGGATGCACCATGCAATAATCCACCTCCGCCTATCACCGATCATGCGCCCATGCACCCAACACCGTCGTGGCCAACCACCGCACTGGCGTCTCTGCCCACCAGTCGCCAACCGTGCTCGTGCTCCTCCACTCATCGCTTGAGCTCCCCCGCAGCATCCTTATCTCCCCTATTCCCTGCTGCTGCTATAAAAAGGCCAAGCCCAAGCTCACCGGCGCTCCTCGCCATTTCCTTCCCCCACCAGAGCTCCACCGTACCGCCCTTGCCACCTAACCACCAAGCAGCATCCTCCGAGCCTCCCCAGAGCCCGCTGAACCTGCAGGTGGACCGTGCACCATTGCAGCCCCCCGAGCCACTCCCCGGCCGCCACAGCCACCACCGGCGCCGGAGCTGGAGCCTCCTCCTCCACCCTAGAGGCTCACCGTCGAGAGCCGCCACCAAGCCTCCCCAGCCCACGTCCTCCATAGCGCATTGAGCCTAGGTGAGCTACTGACCACACTCGTGCCCTTCATTCACCCCCTCACCGCCGCCGCTCACCGCAATAACGCCAGCAAGCCGCCGATCGAGCCCAGGGACCACATTGCGTAGCTCCAAATGTTTCCAAGGTCTTAGATGCAAAATGTAGGGACCCCATTGTAAGGTTTCAAAAGGTCGAGGGGCTTACTCGCAAAATGGAAATAACCTTTTCTTTTTTAAAATGAATAAAAGGGCTAAAACTTTGGGAATGTGTAGGAAAATATAGAAAAATGCTAAAAATGCAAATCCAACTTTGTTAGACTCCAGATGTTGTGTGTAGTTTTACTGAAAAATATTCTTGGCCATGTAAATGTTATATATTTCACTATAGGATTTATTTTTTGTAAACGCCAATAAATGCCCTATAATTCCTAGAAAAATGAGAAAAATGTGAAACCACTTCTGTTAGTTCACTCTTGACATGCTTGTTCTAGATATGATTTTTTAACTACCAGTTTAGTTGTTTAGTTGATGAACTTACTGTTTTGAGTTCAAATGCTTGAATGCTAAGTTTAATCTTTTTATTTGCACTATAAATGGAGGAAAATAGATACAAATGCAAGATATCTTTGGCTAGGTTCCTGATGCATATTTCTAACTAGGAAAAATACTATCTTCTGTATTATACATGTTTTACCCTGCTTGAATAAATGCATGTGGTTTAATATACTTAAAATATGATAAATAGTTTTCATGCTAAATAAATCCTGGAAAATGTACGGTAGCCTCTGTTAGGACTTGTCAAACTTCTGTAAACATTGTAGAGTCCGATTGTCCCTGGAACTTGAGTTAAAAATAGATCATTATATCCTGCCATAGGGTACTGTTTTATTTTTAATAAATTTTGTAGATGTCAAATGAATCCCAAATTTTTATAGCAGATCACTGGTGTGATGATGAAGCTTCTATAAATATTTCAGAACCATATCTTATTTGATGCTACCAAAAACATTTATTGAAGTTTAATAGCTATTTAAGTTGAAAACAAATGTTAATTAGGAAGGGTAAAATGGTAAAAGCTCATTTGAGTTAGTTTAAAATTTAGAAATAGGATAACTTTCCAAATGAATGTTGAGCAACCCTAAAATCACCCTACCTTTCTGTTGTGAAATTTAAATGGTTAGAATTGTATATGTGTACACAATCACCATCAAATTAAGCCCAAGATTTAAATCGCAACGCGCTTTGCCTTACGAAGAAATCAAGTTTAAATTCTTGTCTAGGTGAATGTGGTCGTATGCACTTTTACATTTCTGCAATAACTCATGAAAGGCATCCTGCGTGTGAAAACATGGAAACTTGAACTATTGCATATGCATCTCGTGTAGAAGCGAATCTCGCCGACGGAACTTACGAGCTACTCCCGGCAGCTGAGGAGGAGCCATCTTCAGAGGTGCACCAGATTGAGGTTGAGCAAGACCCAAGTCAAGCTTCCAATGACCCGCAGACTAACCTAGTAAAGGAAGGCAAGCCCTGGAGCATAACCTTGGTTTCTAAAATTATGCACTACTTATGTTAGTTATATTTGTGCATTTAAGTTCATAGGAGTTTCTTGAACTGCATGCTCCTAGTACCTATGTTTTGAATTCTAGTATGTTAAGTCGTGTAGTTGCCTTGCTAAACAGGACTCGGTAAAAGTCGAGTGATTTCCTGTCACTCGCGAGTTATAGGAGTTGCCTATTTACTTATGTTGGAATCGTAAGGATGACGGGCGGGGCTAGGCATTATGTTCTGAAATGGTGGATTGCCCCATCTGTCTAGTGGACAAACTGGTAAGGTTGAACTATGTTAGAACAGTTATCAAGTGTTTGAAAGTGTATATTCACATCATGATACAAGGATAAAACATGCAAATAGTATACATGTGAGCCCAAGAGTGTGGAAGGAAAACTCACTATACAAGTGTATAAAGGCCTCTCAAGGGCCATCCAAACGGTGTGGAGAACCATCAAGTCTTGATCACCTCAAGCAAAAGATCAAGTCACTTTGAGCTCATGTTCTCCACCCGCATGCCCATATCTAGACAAGTAAAAGATGCACTCAACTTATCATGTGGGTTAGCCTGATGCAAATGCCGGTTCAAATGAGATGATTTTGAAACACCCTTGGAACCATGCCTCAAAGGAGCAACTCGAGAAGAAGAACGAGTGCTACCACTAGCAAAAAGGCAATGATGCCCCGAGGTCTTAAGAGAGGAACCAACACAAGCACCATGAGAACCATGTCGTGGACCAACATAAGAAAAAGTGGAAGCATGTCCACAAGCATGACCTAACTCACTAGAAAAAGAGTCATAAATCCCGTCAATGAAATGTGGCTTCTTACTAGGCTCACAAGTGTTAAAGCCATGAGCAGGGATATGAACAACCAAAAGCCTAGAAGCACGAGTTCGCCACATTTGTCTTGCACGACGATAACAAAAACTCTCTTGATGCCCATCTTTCTCACAATAAGAGCAATGGTACAAAGGCCTTTTTGTAGGCACGGTCCGAGAGGACGAATCATCATTCTCATTCAAGTGAGAAGTCCCTTGGGACTTAGAGCAAGAAGCATCAACAACACCATTTGACTTGGTGCCCACATTAGGTTCACACGTGCCATGGGAAAGGCTATGTGGCTTCCTAAAAGCTTTGGCACGCACACGTCGCTCATGCTTGACACGGCGAAAGCAAAACTCAACGGTATGCCCATCTTCCTTGCAAAAGGTGCAATGGAACTTTGGTTTGGGAGTATGAGTTAAAAATGTAAGAAGCACCCTTGCCACTTGAATTATCCTAGGCAATACCCGAAGTAGCAACAAGCATAGGAATAGCTATAAAAGAGCTATCCAAAGTAGTAGCACAAATGCTATCATCCAAACACTCACGCTCAACACATGAAGCCAACTCCGATTGGGAACAAGCAATTTTGGAAGCATCAACATCAGAGTGACAAGAATTGTGAGAATCAAAAGACTTAGCACAAAGACTCTTGCATCTTGTGGCCAAAACCTCATTTTCATGTTTGAGGCGATCACAAGTACCACATGGAGCATTTCTCAAATTATCCATGTCCTTTTCAATGCACTTAGCATATGTGATACGCAAGAGTTCATTTTCTTTCTCAAGGTTGGCACTCATCTCATTGTGCTCAACCAACTTGGTGCTCATATCATCGCGCATTTGCTTAAAAGCCAAAACTTCATTTTCCAATCCAATGCATGATGTGCAAATAAGACCGCATGAACAATCATCATCATTCACATCAAGCACTATATCATGATTATCACAAGAAGTAAGGCAAACATCATCATCAAGCACCAAAGAGCATATGCTGCAAGGTATAGACTTCATTTCACAAATTTCAGCCCTAGCATGCTCAAGTTGATCTACACATGTGGTGTGAGTCAATTTTAGTTCATTAATTTCAGCAAGCAAAGACTCACATGAAATACATGGTAAAGAAGCATTTAACTTCAACAAAGCAATTTCATCTCTAGCCTTATCAAAATCATTATTTAAAGCTACACAAGAATTGCACAGCATAGAGGCATTGAATTTCAATAAGTCATTTTAAGATTTCAAGCAATCAAGAGAAGAGTTCAGTTCATCATTCTTTCCAAGCAAGGCATCACAAGAATTGCAAGGATTTAAAGCATGTGACTTCCAATGAGCAATTCCACATTTCAACATAGTAAGAGAACATTTCATCTTGTCATTCTTCCTACGCAAAGCATTACAAAGCTCTATGTTTCTCTTATTCTCATCTTCACAATCATCAACACGATTGCATAGAACCATGATGCATTTTGCAAGCGTACCTTGGCTCATGTCTCTTAGCCCGCGGTAGAACTCGCCCTTCATGAGATCACCATCCTGGTAGTTCTCGAGGAGATCCATCACTGCCTCCACTTCTGGTTCCAACTCAATCTCCGAACTCCTCCTACCTGAGGACAATGAAACACAAGAAAAAGAGCTTGGTGCCATAGCTCAAAGCACCAGTTAGGATTAGCCAAAAAGCAAGCTCAAATTGCGAAAACCAAATCTGCAACCACAAACATACTTTATTTGGTCGCCCTGTGGATCACAAAGCCGATTAATGTGGTGTGATCCTTAACCAAGCTCTGATACTAATTGAAGGACCGGAAAGACGACCAGAGGGTGGGCGAATGGGAGCTAATTTAAATTTTCTCCAAGAACTTCAGCTGAAAACCCACAAGCCTCTCTTCTAGCAAAATCAAGTCCACATAGCTATGCACAAGCTAGTGGACCTAGGAATGATGCTAGGAACCCAATTTGAGAATAGCGGAAGCAAGAAAGACTCCAAACAAGCTTCGGAAGACAAACTTTGAAAATCAACACCTCTGTGCAGAAAAATCTGGAGGAACCTTCGAAAAATTCCGGACGTGTGAAGAAACCTTCGGAAATTTATGGAGGTCCGAAGGTTTCCGGAATTATGTCTAGAGATTTTTGGAATTCCAAAACAGCCTACGCGAAGATGGTAGAAAAATCCGAAACGGGGTTAAACGACCTCCAAAAATCACGAAATTTGAACCATAGCTTCACAATATAGTAAAGAAGCTTCTCCTAAGAAAACATCTCTAAAAGATTTATGAATCAAAGGGAATTTCAAATCTTGTGAAGAACTCTATTTTCTCAACGCCAATACTTGAATCGACCCGATCTATGAACTCGTGCGGTTTCAATGAAATCCCTTCGGTGGAAAGGTTCAACTCACATCCTAGTTCATTTCCAAACAACCGAACTAACTCAAAACTCCCCACAAAACACAAATCGACCAAAAACGTGAGAGGGAAGAAAAGGAAGAAAACAAGAACGCGAAGGACACAAATGGAAATTGCAAATCCAAATGGGATGGAACAAGATGGCATGAAATAGATATTTGGATTACTTCACCATATCCAGTTACAAGCCACTCCTTTGCACAATCAAAGCTAGGATGGCGAACAGATCAAACAAAGATCCCTCCTCTCTCTCCTCTCCTCTCTCCCAAAGCTCTCACAAACAAATGACTAGCAACCACCGAAACAAGCCCAAAGAGATGGCTGCCCCAACAGCCTCTCCTCATATATATAGACATTTGGCAAATGTCGAAAATGCCCTTACATTAAGCATACAACCCAAATACCTCCAGGGGTAAAATTGTCCAACTTTTTCCTCGTACATTGAACGAACCCGATGCCTTAACGACTTAGCTTCGTCTCGACGCAAGCTTCGCAATGGTGCCACGTGTCCTCTGACTCGACGCCGTCCGGCTGCACTGAACTCGCCTCTGGTTTTGAGGCCCAAACCGGCAAACCTGCCAGCGCGGTTGTTTTGAGGCCCAAACCTCCCAAACCCTCTGCACACCCACCTGGCATGACTCACCCCCGGTTTTGAAATCAAACTGGTCAACCCTCTGCACACCCTCCTGGCGTGACTCACCCCCAATTTTGAGGTCAAACTGGTCAAACCCTCTTGCACGCCCCGCAAGGCGTGACTCACCGATGTCGACACGTGTCCTATCTCCACCAAGCCTTTGATGCCTCCAAGTCTTTCGCTGCCGATTGCCGGGCAGCCTACTCGACTTGCCTCCGTCCCGCTTGACTCGATCGACGCCGTCTTCATCCCATCCATGTACTCTTGCTCTTCCGTGCACCATGTGGATCGCCCATGACTCCGCCCGGACTCCTCAGGTCCCTCAGTCCAAGCCTACTCGTGTCCACCCTTCACAGCCCTAGTACATCGGCATGAACCTTTTGCACTTGACCTTCACCTCATGCCGTCGACCGCCACATCGCATCCTACACCTGCACATCACAAGCCAAGAGACACAACACACAATATATGGTATACTCAAATACCACAACACAACTCACACAACACACACCTCCAGTTAGTCGTTAGCATAACCAACCATATATGAAATATGGACTCAATCTGTAAAGCCTCAAATCATCTAGTCAATCACTCATCACAAATAGACCAAGGCACTTCTCAACTTAGTCTCTCACTATCACACCCCATGGATGGAGGACATAGCTACTGGCCGATTGAAGCACAAGCTGAAAATGTCATCTTCAAAGAAAACAAGCCACCGAGTATGAGCCCGTACTGAATCAGCAGTAACCCTAGCGGCCGATCAATCGACGACACTATCGGCCGAGCCCTCAACCGTAGCAGCCCCATCAGAAGCTCTACCGGCAATTCAGGAGATTGACCCCTAGGCAGTTTCAAAAGCTGGATCGGTGGCTGCATCTCTGCTGGTGGAAGCTGTACAGGTAATCTCACACGCTTCTAACTTTTCCAAGTGTATTGTCAACATTAAATTCACCTGTTTTTATTAGTTTGCACAACTTCTTTTGGAGCAAACCATTCATCAACCAGCCGATCCTCAAGTAGAGACTACACCACCAGCAAGCTTTCCAATTGAGGTAAAGCATGTGCTTTTCACTTGATATCCCCAATTTTTAACTAAAACTAGCCGATTTTGACACAGGATATCCAGGACACATTGATCGTGCCTTTCAAGCAACCATCGGCCGCTCGGTTTTCAGAGGTAAGATAACTGAGATCCACATCCAGACCCAATATCTTTTCATACTCATAAACACTTTTCCTCCCATTCTCCAGGAAGCTGGTCCAAGTACCGCGCCAATCATTGTTGAATCCTCCTCCATTGGTGAACTGCCGTCGCCGATTCCTGAAGTAGGAGCAGCAATCTTACCAACCCAAGCGGAGGAAATCCATTTTAAAGAGGTAAGGACCCTCTGTCTTCACTGGCCGATTTCTTGATCTCATTGGCTGAAGCACTCTTTTCTTTATCCTTTACAAGAACAGGATACACCCAACAATAGCCTTTTCTCCTTCGCGGTTGCAGTCTCCGATGATGAGGAAGTTGCTTCACGTCAGATAGCTTTAGGCTCAATACTAGAAGAGGTTCATGCCAAGCTCCAGAACATATGAGCCCTTCTCCAGGATGACATCGGCCGATTGGTGGAAGACGCTTCACGGATTTGGTGGATATTCAATGAAAACAAAGGCCGAGTCCCAGAAAACGCGAAAGAAGCTCTTGCACCCGTGGCATACATCGAGTCGATGCAAATTCCGGTGTTCAGAGCTTTGCGACATATGGCCGATCATGCCAAGCTGGAAAAGGCACGCGAAGAAGAGGAAACTTACAAGCATCAAGTTCAAGAAGTACATCACTTGATCGGCACCCTTGAAAATTCTCGTCCAAGCATTGTCGGCGCCATAGATCGACTTAAACAGCGTAGAGCAAAACTCGCAAAAGAGATGGAGCAAGTTGTGGAGGCCATTGCTGCTGAGGAGAAGAAGCTCCAAGACCTCCCGGCCGTCATCGCCGATTTAAAACAGGAAAGGTAGACCCTTGTTCACGAGGCCATCCGACTCCACCGCAACATGCCAGAAATGCTTGGATCAGCCGATGACGACCAGCAAGTATTAGATTCAGCAGATCAGATCTGCCTGTGGGCGATTGAGGCCACAAATGTCCTCCTCGGATAACTGTACTAAACTTGAATGCCCTTTGAATATTTTGTAAAGCATTAATGCCTTCAACGTGAACACGAATCTGAATGGCTTTCTCCGCAGCTTTTTGACTCAACGGTCACTTGCTTTGAATGCCTTCTTCTACTAACCGTTGCTTGTCGTCCTATAAATATGAGTCCTTTGCATTCTCCTAGAGGCATCCGCGTAACACCCATACACTCTCCCTCTGCTAGACGCTCCCAAATCTCCAAATCAAACACCCGAATGGCTTCTTCCTCCTCCATCAATCAGGTATAAAATTAAATTTTTGCGCACCTTGACTGATTTTCATCGTCAATTGACTGTCTATTGTCCCTTCAGCCAAACCGGCTCAGCCCCGATCTTGAATGGGCTATTGAGACCATGCACTCAGATCATGCACTCCGATGAACTGCTGACCTAGGCGGATAAAGATCTGATCCAAGCTCATCGCGAAGAACTCAAGGACCACCTCCCCACCCACATCAAGAAGATTGTAGACAATATCGAAGCTAATGCCTCCAGGAGGCCAATCCAACCGCTAGCCGAAAGGAGCAACCAATTGCCCCTCCAAGTCACCCTTGAAGATGCAATGGCAGACATGGAAGAGAAGAGCACCCGCGTCCTGCTCGAACTAGGTCGGTTTTAGAGAAGAATCGACCTGAATCAAACCCAGTCGAAACGCAGTTGAATTACTGCGGCTTCTGAATGTATTGGTTCTTTTTATTCTAAGGGTGACCTGTACCATGTCAGCCATGTATGCAGTTAATGTACCGAATGGCAATCGGCTTATTTGTATGGATGCTTTCTTGCCTTATTCATTCTCAAGGCGATGCCCTCCGCATCAGCTATATGAACGCGAGTCAATGGGTATCGGCCGTGAGAACCCGACATGCCATATTATCGGCTAAGCGTCTACCCATATGCTGGGATAGTATCTTTTAAATATCTTCCATTTAGGGCCCTTGTAAATTCTTCTCCCTCAATGGTCTCCAATATGTATGCATTGCCCGGCGCGCATCAACTAATCCTGTATGACCCTTCCCAAGTAGGCGACCATTTTCCATATTTGGGATCTTTAGATCCTATCAGCAGGATGAACTTCCAGACCAAGTCCCCTTGGGAAAATTGCTTGACCTTGACCTTTTTGTCATACCATCTGGCGACTCTTTTCTTATTTTCCTCGATACTAATCAAGGCCCTCAACCGTTGACTCGCCAAATCCTCCAGCTCTCCCATCATGAGCTTGGAATAGTCATCGTCTGTCAACTGATCTTGAAGCGTTGTGCATTTGGACCTAGTTTTCAACTCCCAAGGCAACATTGCTTCTTGCCCATATACCAATTGGTAAGGAGACACCTTGGTGGCCCTATGGCAGGCCATCCTGTAGGCCCACAAGGACTCGTTCAGCGTCGTATGCCACCGTCTTGGCTGCTCTTCAATCTTTCTCTTAATCAACTTGATAACCCCCTTGTTGGACGACTCAGCCTGACCATTGGCCTGAGCATAATATGGAGAAGAATTTAGCAACATAATTCCTATGTCGGCAGTGAACTCCTCAAACTCTCCTAAAGTAAACATTGACCCCTGGTCAGTCGTAATAGTCTGAGGAATACCAAACCGATAGATAATATGCTCCTTCACAAATTCAATCGTGTTGGCCGACATCATGACTTTTAAAGGAACTGCCTCCACCCACTTGGTGAAATAATCAGTAGACACCAATATGAACTTATGCCCTTTACTCGATGGAGGATAAATCTGTCCGATGAGGTCAATTCCCCAACCTCTAAACGGCCACAGCTTTATTATTGGGTTCATAGCCGAGGTCGGTGCTCATTGCACGTTGCTGAATTTCTGACAATCCTGACACCCTTTATAATATTTAAAACAATCTTCAAGTATCATCGGCCAGTAATACCTATTGTTTCTAATCATCCACTTCATCTTTAAGGCTGATTGATGGGCCCCACATACGCCCTCATGAATATCTTCCATCAGAGTTTTTGCTTCCTTCACTCCAAGGCATTTGAGTAGCACCCCATCAATCGTTCGGTAAAAAAAATTATCTTCAAGCAGTACGTATTTGGTAGCTTGAAAGAGTATTCGCCGATCGACTTTCTTGGACGGATCTTTCAGATAATCGGTGATTTCTCTCCTCCAGTTATCGGCCGCAAGCTCCAGAGCCATGGCGCCTAGAATCGGCTGGTAACCGGAAACATGCTGGGCAAGCCTATTAGCTTCCTCATTGTAATCCCTGGGAATATGTTCAATAAGCGCGGTCTTGAACTCTTTCAGTAACTGGAGGCACTCTTCATAATGATTCTCAGAATGTCATCCTTGCACTCAGATTTCCCAAGTAACTGGTCCACAATAAGCATGGAATCCCCAAATATTTCCACCGCGTCGGCTTTCACCTCCCTCAACAGTTGGATGCCTTTTAGGATAGCCCGGTTTTTTACTTGATTATTAGTGGCGGATGCCTCAATCGGCAAAGAGAAATCATAACTTGCCCCGAGGCGATATGAGGATGATGCCGATTCCTGACCCGGCCCCACATGAAGATCCATCAAAGTACAATTTTCATGGAGCTAGCTCGACAACAGTAATCTTTGGTTCACAGTGCTGGGCTACGAAGTCGGCCATTACTTGACCTTTGACAGCCTTGGATGATTCTTACCTCAAGTCGAATTCTGAGAGGGTAAGAATCCACTTCCCAATTCTCCCTTTCAAAATCAGTAGTGATAACATATACTTGACAACGTCATCTTTGCACATGACTACACATTCTGCCGATAATAGATAGTGCCTAATTTTGGTACAAGAAAAATACACGCAAAGAGCCATCTACTGACGTAATAAATTACCCTTTATTTTCCCTCGAATTCCTAGACCAACGCCGAGCTGATAGCTCGCTCATCGGCCGATAAGTACAGTCTGAAAGGCTTATCAGCCTGCGGAGGGACAAACACCGTGGGGGAGACCAGGTACTATTTGATATCATCTAATGCTTTCTGCTGTTCCTCACCCCAGACAAACTCCTGGTCGGGTATTAATTTCAACAATGGGGTGAAAGCTTGAATGTGCCCAGACAAGTTCGATATGAATCTTCGGATGAAGTTGACCTTGCCAATTAAGGACTATAGCTCAGTCCTGTCTTGTGGGGCTACAACCTTGTTGATGGCGACTATAATCTTCTGGTTGATCTCGATGCCGCGCTCGTGGACCATGAAGCCTAGAAATTGACCAGCCAAAACGCCAAAAGCACACTTGTTTGGATTCATTTTCAACCCATGTTTCCTTGTGCACTCCATTACCTCGTGCAAATTGGCCAGATGTTGTCGATGCCCCTTTGACTTGAGGATGACGTCATCAATGTAAATCTCCACCAGGACACCAATAAGTTTATGCAATATATGATTCATGGCCCGTTGATATGTAGCTCCAGCATTCTTCAAACTGAAAGTCATGACCACCCACTCAAACAAACCGGATGACCAGGGCATCTGAAAGCCATTTTGAGATATCTTCTTTGGCCATTAGTATTTGATTATACCCAGCATTACCATCCATAAAGCTGATAACTTTGTGCCCTGCGACCGCGTTTATCAAGACATTAGCCGTCGGCATCGGGTATCCGTCCATCGGTGTAGCTTGGTTAAGGTTTCTGAAGTCAATGCACACACGTAGATTTCCATTCTTCTTGTATACAAGAACAATTAGAAATTCACTCGGCATATCGACACTGCTGAATAAACCCTGCTTCAATCAATCTTGTGATTTTGGCCTTTATATCAGGTAGAATTTTAGGATTACAATGTTGTGCAGGCTGCTAACATGGCCGATACCCTGGTTTTATAGGCAACCGGTATTCAACAATGGAACGGTCTAGACCAGGCATTTCGTGATACTCCCAAGCGAAGCAATCTTTAAATTCTCTTAACAAATTAGTTAACACATGCTTGTACTCGGGGTCTAACCTAGCACTGATATACGTTGGCCTTGGCTTGCTACCATCTCCAAGGTCCACCATCTCCAATGAATCAGCCAACGTAAACCCGTGCCCATGCTTCCCGTCTTCCCGGATGAACTGATCCATTTAATCTGATTCATCTGAGCTGACTGCTTGGATCGGCTGTAGACAAAAATCGGACACCTTCAAGAAATCGGTGTCCTAGTTCCAGCCAGATATGCATCTAACGTGCTCATAGCTCCATTGCTGCGCGTCAGCTACGGCAACACTGTAGGCGAAGTCGGCGGTGACTACTTCAATGGCATCACCGATCCACTAGATGAGGCATTGGTGCATTGTAGATGGGATGCAACAGTTTGCGTGGATCCAATCTCGCCCGAGCAACATATTATAGGACCCTTTACCATTAATAACAAAGAAAGTGGTGGGTAGGGTCTTATTGCCGATGGTGAGGTCGACACAGAGTGCCCCCCGGGCCGGAGATATGTTGCCTTCGAAATCTTTGAGCATCATATCCATCTTGATTAAATCTTCTTCTTCTTTGCCCAGTTTGCGGAACATAGCATAGGGCATGATGTTGACGACAGCGCCTCCATCTACCAACAGCTTAGCGATCGGTCGTCCGTTGACTTGCCTTTTAAGGAACAGATCCTTGAGATGCTAGCGATTTTCATCCTCGGGTTTTTCAAAAGTGGTGGTCATTGGCTCCAAAGCCAATTGTGCCATCTGCTCCTCTATTTTTGTTGCGTTGTCACGGTCTATGGGAGCCATGAACTCCATCGGCAAGATGAACACCATGTTGACGTCAGCAGCCGAATCCTGATCATCGTTTTCTTCATCAGCTTTTCTTCTAGGACGCCAAACTTGAGATTGGACTCCTCTCTTATCCACCGCTTGCCTTTGTTCCTCCTCTTGCTATTCCCATTGGCGCAAACGCTGGACTCTCCTTTTTTGGGACTTAGTCAGACCATCTGGGCACCATCTGGGGTTCACTAGTTTGCTCGACGGCTTAGCGCATTCCCAGTCCGGTTCCCGCCCTAGAGGGTCTTCATTTGAGACTCTTGCATGGGCCATCTCTCCCAGCCGATCATGTGCACTGGCTCTACCTCCTAGCCGATTACGCTGGTCTACTCTGCCCCCTAGCCGATCACGCACTGAAACGCGCCAATCTCCTTGCTTGAGCTTGTTTCTGCTGATCGGCTCTTGTCCTTGATCCCCGGAGCATGATCTTTTGAATGGACGGCTGCTGCGATACTAACCGTTGTACTCAGGGTAGTTATCGGCCGACGGTAGTCTGAGGTTATTTTCCCAACAGTGGATGAAGAACGGGCATCTCCAGTGATCCTCGTGTTGGCGCATCATTTCCTCCCGGTGCCTCATGTCCTCCCGTTGCCTCTGATACTTGTTGAACAGATCTCAGGACGTGACAGGCCGACATGGCCTCTCCAAGCTCTCGCCTTCGGTTTCCATATGGCATTTTCCTTTAACATCTTCAGCCGAGGTTTGGTTTCTAGGATCCACCGCGACGCTTCTTCTAGCCGATTCTGACATCAGCACTTTGGACTAGAGCACGTTCCTTCCAGTGTCGACCATGTTAGCAAGGAAGGGGTGTTGGTCGATCTTCATCAGCTTTGCTGGCTTCATGGGGACCTCGAATTTAAGTCTTCCTTGCTCAATGGCCGACTGTATCTGTTGACGGAAAACTTTGCATTCATTGGTGTCGTCAGACGTGGCATTGTGCCACTAGCAATACTTCATCTTCTTGAGCTGCTCAGCTGATGGAATTGTGTGGTAGGGTGAGAGCTTGATTTGTCCTTCTTGTAGTAGCAAGTCGAAGATCTTATCAGCCTTAGATGTGTCGAAACCAAAAGTCTCTGGCTCTTTTCTACCGAACGGGCATGATATTGGCTTTTTCCCTTTTACCCACTCTGCCAGGGTGATTTCTGCTTCTTCTTCCAACTCGGACCATTCCACGTATGCCACCTTCTTCTGAAAACTTCTTCATTGGTCAAAGGACGCACCTCCTGGCTGGACAGTCGGCGAACGATTTGGCTCAAACTCTCGAACTCCTGGGAAGCGTACTTTTCTTTGATGTGCGGTAGGAGTCCCTGGAAAGTGATGTCGGCCAACTGGGCGTCAGTCAAAACCAGGCTGTAGCACTTTTTCCTAACCTCCCTGAACCTCTATATGTAGCTGATCACCAACTCGTCGCTTCTCTATTTGAGGCAGTTAAATCTGAGAGTTTCATCTCGTGGACCCCCGCATAGAAGTATTTGTGGAATTGTTTTTCCAGATCGGCCCAAGTGACAATGGAATTGGGTGGCAGTGTCGTAAAGCATTGAAAGGCCGGCCCGGACAGGGATGACAAGAATAGACGCACCCTTAGAGCATCTTGTGCAGCAGCTTCTCCACACTGGATGATGAATCTGTTAACGTGCTCCACTGTGGACGTGTCATCTTGGCCCGAGAACTTAGTGAAGTCGGGCACTTTATACTGATGAGGGAATGGCAACAGATCATAAGCGGCTGGGTACGACATTTTGTATGTATAAGTCTGCACTCTTGGCTTTAATCCAAACTAATCCTATATTATATCAGTTATTCTTGCGGTCCAGTCCACTTGCTGCTGATGCTGCTGTTGCTGATGTATAATTGGCTGAGGAATCAGCACGTGCTGTTGAACTTGCTGCACCGCGATTGGGTGGTAGGCTGGCATGTGCTGCAGATCTTGCGGCTGGACTACCGGTTGAGGAGCCGACGGCTATTGTCGCATTGGGTCAACTTGACGTAGTGCTTCCGCTGCCTCATCGTCTAATATTATCGGCATCGCAGTTCTGAAGGGATCTGGAGCGTTTGCCCCTACCAATTTCCGGGGTAGTTTTGCTGATATTGCGGGGCTGTCGGCAGAGAGGCCGATTGAAACAACGCCTGCACTAGAGATTTTCCATAGCTAGTGGACGAATACAGATCGATAGGTATTCCCACCGTTCCCCACGGCGCCGAGGTTGCAACGCGGGGGGAACTGGTGCAGGGTAAAATGACGCTTGTGATTAATAGGGTGTTGCACCATTATATCCTAGGGGTATTGTGGTGTTGTATCCCCCACTTTGCTTTTGGATCTGCTGAGGAGCCGACTACGACATATTTGGCACCCGTTGAGAAGCCTTTGACCGGTGCAACGATGGGAGGGGCGTACGCTGGTCCCTGATACCCCTAAGCCGTGCTGTTGACCATGGAGCTGATGATAGCATTGTACACTGTGTTGGTCATCACCTTGGACTGATCGATCATAGCCTGATAACAGACTGCTAGATCATCTCAGACATCTTCCCTGAGTCTTCGACGACGGTGATATGGCGAGGAGTTGGAAGAGCAGCCTTTCTGATGGTCTCCCTGCTTCTGTTAGGACTGTAGGATTGCAGGCATGCCTTCTTGTAGTTTTCCACATCCTTTGCCACATCATCCCTCTGGTCATCCTTGAGATCTGCTTTAGTGATTTCAATAACGTTGTCTTGTGAGATCTCAGCAGCATTCGACATGTTGGATCTTGACTCTATCCCACCAGGCGTGCCAAAAGTGTGTTGACGCTAAAAATCAGCCGAAGACTCTCGACGTCGGACACATGACCCGTGAGAATCTGCTTAGCTTCTGTTTGGGTTATCGCCTTGGTGCGGTTCGCGCAGCGTGCCAGTCAATCTGACCTGTTGATTGACAAGGAAAGAAAGACATTAAATTCTAGGGTTTCAATCGGCTAAGGTTCCGATCTATTTTGAAGGATGTGCAGCTATAGAACAGCCGATGATCACGTAGCAATTGTAAAAGAAACTACTAGAGTAACCTAAACAATGCAACAAAAGCAACACTTGAAACAGATATAATCGACTATATGATAATAAGCAAATAATATTGCTAAAAAGCTGACAATTCGTGTCTCAAGTTGGATAACTGGTGATAAGAACTAAAGTAACAGGTAAAACCTATAATTCTAGCAAATATCGATAACTGGTGAATAAATCTAAATGAAACAACAGCGATGCGCCCGAAGTTAAAGCTTAGATATTACTTGATAAGCGGAACTTACAAATTAGCCGGAGATCATGTTGATGCAGCCCTGCCAACTCATACGAACTCATGAAAAGAAAAGGGTTTGGCGAAGTCGCCAACTTGAAAGTAAAGTACGAGGAAAAAAGTAGATTTGTATTGTTGATTGATGTGTTGTTTTACAAGCCTTACGAGGCACCTATTTATAACCTGTTACAACTGATTTCCTAACCGACTAGGATTTATCTCTAATTTAAAGATAACAAATATTTACACTTGAACGCAACCCGCATCAGAGTTGGTTATTATCTTCCCACAGGCCAATCTTCATCTTCGGCTAATCACCACCCTGGCCCATTTTAGGCCCACATCGGCCAAGCCGTTCTAGCTCCAATCGGCCAAATTATTATTGACTCCCTCAGCCAATCGGCCGAAACACGGTAGCTCTATCGGCCGATTCCCCAATTGTAGCCTCTTGCTTGCTGCATCGGCCGCCTTCCTCTCCTTTGATGTCGATGTTAACACGTGTCAAAATTTGGCGTCAACAGATATGTGAAACATCGGGTGTACTCCAACCATGCTTTCTGGTAGGGCAACCTTGTAAGCGAGATCTCCAATTCTCTTAAAAGCTTTGTAGGGACCTACAAATCTCGGCGTAAGCTCTCCTTTAATCAGAAACCTCTTGGTTCCATGGAGCGGTGAGACTTTGAGGTAAACATGATCTCCAACTTCAAAGGATAAGTCTCTCCTTCTCTTGTCTGCATAGCTCTTCTGGTGACTTTGAGCAATCTTTAGGTTCTGTCTGACCTTACTCATGTTCTCTTCAGCCTCCTTAATAGTTGTTGGCCCAAAGAGAGTCCTTTCTCCAACCTCAAACCACGTCAATGGTGTTCTACACTTCCTTCCGTAGAGGGCCTCAAAAGGTGACATCTGAAGACTGGCTTGGTATTTGTTGCTGTAGGAAAACTCGACAAAAGTTAAGCTACTCTCCTAGTTGGTGTCGTAGGTAAGCACACAAGCTCTCAACATATCCTCCAAGATTTGGTTCACTCTTTTAGTATGCCCATCGATCTATGGATGGAATGTTGTGCTGTACTCCAAGGTGGTACTGTTGGAGGTATGCCCTAGAGGCAATCATAGAGATGATGATATTTCATTTGTATCCATGATTTATATATTGTGTTCATTGAATATCCTTTAAAGGCTACTTGAATTGATTTGCAATTATGTGAATTGTATGTGAAACTCTTTACTTGTATGGTTATTCTAAAGTTGTCCCTAGTCGGAGTTCATGTGAGGACACACATGAATATTAGACTAGCACATGTATTAGTTGATGACTATGTTTCACAAGTCATGGACATGGAGATGTTGAACTAATAATGTGGACACATGTGGAGACATGTGCTGGGACTGACCCAACACGAGAAGTAGTTCTCTCTTTAAACAACATATACGCTTTGTCCTTAGACCTAAGATTGTCGCATGTATTCTAGATGTGGATCGACCTACTTAGGGGCTATTAAACGCTACGCCGTAACAGGGTAGTTATAAAGGTAGCTTTCGGGTTTGTCAAGAAGCATGCTATGAGACATGGTCAATCAAGATGGGATTTGCCCCTCTCTGATTGAGAGTGATATCTATGGGCCCCTCGAGTGATCGGATCCGAAAATGCATGGCCATGCTACGTACGGTTAAGAGTTAACCTACAAAGGCATTCCGAATCACAGGATCGAGAAAGAGCGGTCGGCTTGAAGCTAGACCAAATATCGTGAGGCAAAGGGAATAGCATGTAAATTATGTTGTGATGGTTCGTCTGATATGATCTTTGTGTGCGTATAGGAGTTGGCACGTCTTGCTAGAGGCCGCTACCGACTATTGGGCCGAGTAGGAGTACTCGGGCCATGTCTATACGTATCCGAACCCATAGGGTCACACACTTAAGGGGATGGAAGCCCAATTCGGATCTGATCCGAGTTGGATTAGGTTTAGAAGTACTAATGGGCCTCGGACCCAGAGGCCCGTTAGGAACCTCTATAAATAGAGGGGTGGGGGCGCCCTAGGGTTTACACCTTGTGGGCGAAACACACCTGCCGCGCCTCCGACGCCCTCGCCTGTTGCAACTCGCGGATCTAGCAGTCCGGCTTGCGACGCTTCCTCCCTACACGTGTGGATACCTTGGAGGTGTTGCGCCTGCAGCACTTGGACGAGCCATCGACGAGCCGCCGACGAGCCACGACGAGCCGACGACAAGCCGCGGCACCGGAGGCGATTTTGCTGCACGTGGACGAGCTGCTGAGGAGCTGCTGGACGTGACGTGATCGACTACGTACGACTACGTGATCGTCTTCACTGCATCGATGCATATCTACATCTTCCGCACCAGTAGTGCGTCGAGTGGTAATCCCGTGATCCTTATACGGCAGTTCTTCCTGGTTATACGCGGTAGAAATTTTGATTTGTGCTAGCGTAGCCTACCTCGTATCCCAACAGTGGTATCAGAGCCGTAGCTGCTTAGTTTTGGATTTGGGATGTGTGCATATGGAGATATGCGAGTTTTCGGTTTGATCTATGTCCAGTTTTCGTACCCTTGCTGCAATGGTAGTGTAACGACATACTCCTACCGGTCGGTTTCCGCCATCGGAGTTAAGTGATACACGTGAATCCAGTTGCAGTGAGCGAAGATCAATATGATTGGTCGAATCGAAATCCAGGGTCATACGCAAGGCGCATTAGATGTGCAATGGTAGATGAGATCTACTGTCGGGGTCGGGATTTTTGCCGTATGCGTATGCTTCGGTAAATCAGCCGTAACTTTTCGGTACGATCTCGGATCAGGGCGAATTTTATATGAAAATTGATCTACAGAAAAAGTTACACATGAAATTCAACTGCTTTGCTGTTTTCGGCGAGATTAGATTTCTCAAATTTGGCTTGGAAGATGGAGTTTTGGGCATCCGAAGTTTGGAACGTTAGGGCGCCTAACTCTGTTTTGTAGGATGTATGTTTGTATCTTGTGATTAGTATGGCCCCCTTGTGTTTGTGATGCATGTGTGTAACTCATTCGTGACCTGCGTGTCGCGCGTACGGCAACACGGCAGGAGCCATATGTGTTGTCACTTTATTGTATTTAATGGTCTGCGTACCAATCTGTGATGATCCAAGCAACTATGTAATCTTCATTACTAGCTTCTTTACTAGCTATTAGGTGTAATAGCATGTTCTAAGTTCTTGGAGGACTCATCACTAGAAGGATGGTGCACATGGAACATGGAGATGGAGATCACCATGGTGAACAGCTTCTATGGAGATGGAGATCACCAGAAAAACGGGCCATACTGTGTCACAACTGTGTGAATGCTATTCTGTTTATGTTTTACTTTCTGCATGCTGTGATGTTAGAAGTAGAACGATCCCTCACAAAGTTTAAGGTAGTATGCCCTCCCAACTAAAACTTGCACCGTCCCATATCTTGTACAATTAGTGGTGGGTCTATGAAATTAGGGTGCCACTAGTTTTCCTTGAATAGATGGGTTTGTGTCGGACACTTACACGCATAAGGGTTGGTTTGCTTAACAAGGTTGTCTTAACGGTTAAGGACCTTGGGGCATAAAGGTTGGGCGCCGAGACATAGAGATGTCACCCAACAACAGGAGTCATATGTGATATGATTAACAAAAGTTGCTTACCGATCTACCTTGTTTGCTAGAGGTGATGCTAAAGCTCACTAGTGGACTTGTTAGTTGTGGATCCTGAATCACTAAGTTTCAATAGAGGGATATTGATTTTAGTGGGAGTAGATTTTGTTAAAATAGTTTAATATGATTTGCTCTATCATGGATACATTTGTCTTAGTGTATTTTGCATTACTTTGTTGTAGATTAAATGGCACCTAGCAGCACTACACCATTTGCTTTGCGTTCGGTCCTTGAGAAGGACAAGTTGAATGGAACAATTTACTCGGATTGGATCCGTAACCTGAGAATTGTTCTCAGGGCTGAGAAAAAGGAAGATGATCTAGACAACCCACTACCAGAAAAACCTGCTGATGATGCACCCGCTGCTGCTAAGAATGCTTACAAGAAAGCATGTGATGCTAACCTCGAAGTAAGCTGCCTTATGCTTGCTTGCATGGAACCCGAGCTGCAGATGCAGTTCGAAACAAACCATGAGGCGCACGATATGATCGTGGCGCTTAGAGACATGTTCCAAACACAGGCCAGGACTGAAAGGTTCAATGTGTCTAAGGCCTTTGTTGAGAGCAAGCTAGCAGAAGGCGCAGCAGTAGGACCACACGTAATCAAGATGGTTGGTTACACTCAACGGTTGGAGAAGCTAGGCTTCCCACTGGGCCAAGAGTTGGCCACTGATTTCATTCTTTCGTCTCTTCCGCCTAGCTATGGGAACTTCATCTCGAACTACCATATGCATGGGACGGAGAAGGGTCTGAATGAGCTGTGTGGCATGCTTAAAATAGCAGAGGCTGACATCAAGAAAAGCACTAGTACCAGCCATGTGATGGCGATACAGAACAAGCCTAGCTTTAAGAAGAAGGGCAATTCTTGGAAGAAGAAGGGCAAGGCTGGAACGTCCAAGCCAAACCCACCGCCCAAGGTTAAAGCTGGACCTGGACCTGCTCCAGACAAAGAGTGCTTTTACTGTCATGAACTTGGTCACTGGAAGAGAAACTGCAAGCAGTACCTAGCTTCCTTGAAAAATGGCGGAAGTAAGAGTACTTCTACCTCAGGTACGCTTGTTGTTAATGTTATAGACAACATATTTCTCGCTGATACAATTATTAATTCTTGGGTATTTGATACCGGATCGGTTGCTCATATTTGCAATTCGATACAGGGAATGATAAGAAGTAGAAGCGTGGAAAGATGAGAAGTTGATTTCCGCGTGGGCAATAATGCAAGAGTTGCTGCGTTGACCGTCGGGACGATGCAACTCCACCTCCCGTCAGGATTTATTATGGAGTTGAATAATTGTTATTTTGTTCCTATTTTAAGTCGAAACATTTTATCTCCTTCATGCTTGATGAAGGATGGTTATTCATTTGCGAGTGAAAACAATGGTTGTGTGATCTCTAAGAATAATATGTTTATGGCTTTTGCACCCATTGTGAATGGATTATTTGTTTTAAATCTTGATGGTTCACCTGTCTGTAATGTAAGTGCTAAAAGGCCTCGGCCTAATGATTTGAGTCCTACCTACTTGTGGCATTGTCGTTTGGGTCATATAAGTGAAAAGCGCATGAAGAAGCTCCATTCTGATGGACTTCTAACTTCGTTTGATTTTGAATCATACGAGACATGTGAGGCTTGCTTGCTAGGCAAGATGACCAAGATGCCTTTCACAGGATTTCCTGAGAGAGCAGTAGACTTGTTAGAACTCGTACATAGTGATGTATGCGGACCAATGAGCACGACGGCTAGAGGAGGATTCCAATACTTCATAACTTTCACTGATGATTTTAGTAGATATGGCTATGTCTACTTGATGAGGCACAAGTCTGAAACCTTTGAAAAGTTCAAGGAATTTCAGAATGAAGTTGAAAATCAGCGTGGCAAGAAAATTAAGGCCTTACGATCTGATCGTGGAGGCGAGTATTTGAGCCACGAGTTTAGCAATCATCTAAAGAGTTGCGGAATTGTTCCACAACTTACGCCGCCTGGAACACCTCAGAGAAACGGTGTGTCCGAGCGACATAATCGAACTTTGTTAGACATGGTTCGATCAATGATGAGCCAGTCGGACCTACCGTTGTCATTTTGGGGATACGCTCTAGAAACAGCAGCTTTCACACTTAATAGGGTACCATCTAAATCCGTAGTTAAGACACCATATGAGATATGGACTGGAAAGGTTCCTAGTTTGTCTTTTCTAAAGATTTGGGGATGTGAAGTGTTTGTCAAGCGACTTCAGTCGGACAAGATCACACCCAAGTTGGATAAGTGCATTTTCGTGGGATATCCAAAGGAAACTTTGGGATATTATTTCTACAACCGATCAGAAGGCAAAGTGTTTGTCACTCGGAACGGGGTTTTCCTAGAGAAAGAGTTTCTCAAAGGAGAAAAGAGTGGAAAGACAGTGCATCTTGAAGAAGTTCAAGATGAGCCGATCGGGCAAGAATCAATGAGTGATGCTAACGTAGTAGAACAAGTTGAGATACCCATGGCAAGAGAAGCACCGCCACAACCACGAAGGTCGGCAAGGCTCCGCGAAATGCGGGAAATATTATTGTTGGACAATGATGAGCCTGCGACATATGCAGAAGCAATGATGGACCCAGACTCCGAAAAATGGCAGAGTGCCATGCAATCCGACATAGAGTCCATGGGAGACAATCAAGTTTGGAACTTGGTTGACCCGCCTGATGGTGTTAAAGCCATAGAGTGCAAGTGGATCTATAAGACCAAAAAGGACATGGATGGAAATGTAAACCTAGCTTTCCTGAATGGAAACCTAGCTGAGGACGTGTATATGATACAGCCCGAGGGTTTTGTTGATCCGAAAAATGCTGGAAAGGTATGCAAGCTTCAGAGATCCATTTATGGATTGAAGCAAGCATCTAGGAGTTGGAACATTCGTTTTGATGAAGTGGTCAAAGGGTTTGACTTCACCAAGAATGAAGAAGAGTCTTGTGTTTACAAGAAGGTTAGTGGGAGCTCTGTAGTATTTCTAATCTTATATGTGGATGACATATTACTGATTGGAAATAACATTCCTATGCTTGAGTCCGTAAAGACTTCACTGAAAAATAGTTTTTCAATGAAGGACTTAGGGGAAGCGGCATATATTCTAGGCATTAAGATCTATAGAGATAGATCGAGAAGGCTTATAGGTTTAAGCCAAGATACTTACATCGACAAAGTGTTGAAGCAGTTCAGCATGGAAGAGGCAAAGAAAGGGTTCTTGCCTATGTCACATGGCATACATCTCAGCAAGACTCAGTGTCCTTCGACTGCTGATGAGCGGGATCGCATGAGTAGAGTGCCATATGCCTCGGCTATTGGATCTATCATGTATGCAATGATAAGTACTCGCCCAGATGTTTCATATGCGCTAAGTATGACAAGCAGACACCAATCTGATCCAGGTGAGAGTCACTGGACAGCGGTGAAAAACATTCTTAAGTACTTGAGAAGGACTAAAGATATGTTCCTCGTCTATAGAGGTGAGGAGGAGCTCGTTGTAACAGGTTACACCGATGCTAGTTTCCAAACCGACAGAGATGATTCAAAGTCACAATCAGGATTTGTGTTCACACTGAATGGTAGTGCTGTTAGTTGGAAGAGTTCCAAGCAGGAGACGGTGGCCGATTCTACGACAGAAGCCGAGTACATCGCGGCTTCGGAAGCCGTGAAGGAAGGTGTTTGGATAAGGAATTTCCTCATTGAGCTTGGTGTGTTCCCGAATGCGTCCAGCCCATTGAATCTCTACTGTGATAATAATGGGGCAATTGCGCAAGCAAAGGAGCCAAGGAACCACCAGAAGAACAAACACGTAATGCGGCGATTTCATCTCATTCGAGACTTCGTTAACCGGGGTGAGATCAAGATATGCAAAATACACACGGATCTAAACATTTCTGATCCGTTGACAAAACCACTCCCGCAGGCTAAGCATGATGCGCATGTAAGAGCTATGGGTATTAGGTACCTTCTAGATTGACTCTAGTGCAAGTGGGAGACTATTGGAGGTATGCCCTAGAGGCAATCATAGAGATGATGATATTCCATTTGTATCCATGATTTGTATATTGTGTTCATTGAATATCCTTTAAAGGCTACTTGAATTGATTTGCAATTATGTGAATTGTATGTGAAACTCTTTACTTGTATGGTTATTCTAAAGTTGTCCCTAGTCGGAGTTCATGTGAGGACACACATGAATATTAGACTATCACATGTATTACTTGATGACTATGTTTCACAAGTCATGGACATGGAGATGTTGAACTAATAATGTGGACACATGTGGAGACATGTGCTGGGACTGACCCAACACGAGAAGTAGTTCTCTCTTTAAACAACATATACGCTTTGTCCTTAGACCTAAGATTGTCGCATGTATTCTAGATGTGGATCGACCTACTTAGGGGCTATTAAACGCTACGCCGTAACAGGGTAGTAATAAAGGTAGCTTTCGGGTTTGTCAAGAAGCATGCTATGAGACATGGTCAATCAAGATGGGATTTGCCCCTCTCTGATTGAGAGTGATATCTCTGGGCCCCTCGAGTGATCGGATCCGAAAATGCATGGCCATGCTACGTACGGTTAAGAGTTAACCTACAAAGGGATTTCGAATCACAGGATCGAGAAAGAGCGGTCGGCTTGAAGCTAGACCAAATATCGTGAGGCAAAGGGAATAGCATGTAAATTATGTTGTGATGGTTCATCTAATATGATCTTCGTGTGCGTATAGGAGTTGGCACGTCTTGCTAGAGGCCGCTACCGACTATTGGGCCGAGTAGGAGTACTCGGGCCATGTCTATACGTATCCGAACCCATAGGGTCACACACTTAAGGGGATGGAAGCCCAATTCGGATCTGATCCGAGTTGATTTAGGTTTAGAAGTACTAATGGGCCTCGGACCCAGAGGCCCATTAGGAACCTCTATAAATAGAGGGGTGGGGGCGCCCTAGGGTTTACACCTTGTTGGCGAAACACACCTGCCGCGCCTCCCACGCCCTCGCCTGTTGCAACTCGCGGATCTAGCAGTCCATCTTGCGACGCTTCCTCCCTGCACGTGTGGATACCTTGGAGGTGTTGCGCCTGCAGCACTTGGACGAGCCATCGACGAGCCGCCGACGAGCCACGACGAGCCGACGACGAGCCGCGGCACCGGAGGCGATTTTGCTGCACGTGGACGAGCTGCTGAGGAGCTGCTGGACGTGACGTGATCGACTATGTACGACTACGTTGATCGACTACGTACGACTACGTGATCGTCTTCACTGCATCGACGCATATCTACATCTTCCGCACCAGTAGTGCGTCGAGTGGTAATCCTGTGATCCTTATACGGCAGTTCTTCCTGGTTATACGCGGTAGAAATTTTGATTTGCGCTAGCGTAGCCTACCTCGTATCCCAACAGGTACCCATATCCTTGTGAAAGCTCTTCCAAAACTTGGCAACAAACTACAGTCCTCTGTCGGACACAATACTCTTTGGTGCTCCATGTAGCCTCAAGATGTTGTCCATGTACATATCTGTAAGCTTCTTGATTTTGTAGTTGCACTTCACGGGTATAAAGTGAGTGACCTTGGTGAGCCTATCCACAACCACCCAAATTGAGTCATTTCCCTTTTGAGTCATGGGCAAACCCACAATGAAGTGCATAGAGATTTCTTCCCACTTCCAAACTGGTACCTCAAGTTGTTTAAGCAGTTCTGCCAGTCTTTGGTGTTCAGCCTTCACTCATTTGCAAATATCACAATAGGTGATGTGGTTCGCTATATCAACTTTCATATCCTTCCACCAGATTCTCTCCTTCAAATCTTGGTACATCTTGGTACATCCTAGGTGAATTGAATACCTTGAGTCGTGGGCTTCCTTCAGGATAGTCTCACGTATAGCTTGATCCTTGGGTACACAAATCCTATTTTTCAACCAAACAGTGCCCTTGTCATCCATTCGGTAGTCAGTTGCCTTGCCTCTTTTCATCTGCCCTCAAAGGGTCTCAATTTCTGAACATCGGGTTTGTGCCTATCTGATTCTATCTTCCAGGTCATAGGTCACTTGTAGTTTGCACAGCTGTACATGCTCAACAATTTCCAGCTTAAATTTCTCCATCACTTCATACAAGGTAGGTTTCTTTTCTTTCACCATTAGGCTGTTGCAATAGGCTTTTTTGGCCACTACGTTGGCTTTATTGGTGTGGTAGTGAATCTCCAACTCATAATCCTTGATTAACTCCAGCCATCTCCTTTGCCTCATGTTCAGCTCGGACTGCATGAAGAACTACTTCAAGCTCTTATGGTCTGTGTAGATCTCGCACTTGTTGCTGATCAGGTAGTGCCTCCAAATCTTGGGAGCATGCACTACGGCTGCCAATTCTAGATTGTGTGTTGGGTAGTTCTCCTCATGCTTCTTTAACTGCATAGACGCATAGGCCACGACCTTTCCTTCCTGCATCAGCACACATCCTAATCCTTGCTTAGAAGCATCACAATATACCACAAAGTCCTTGATATCCGGTAAGGTCAGTACTGGAGTGGTGGTAAGTCTCGACTTAAGCTCCTGAAAGCTCTTCTCGCAAGCTTCTAACCACACAAACTTCACATTGCTCTTAAGCAGTTCGGTCACGGGTTTGGCAATCTTAGAAAAGTTTCTCAATAAACCTCCAGCAGTATCCTGCCAATCCAAGTAAGCTCCTGATCTCTATCACAATGCGAGGTTGCTCCCACTCTGTAACTGCCTCAATCTTAGTAGGGTCCACAGCTACTCCCTTTGCTGACAACACGTGCCCTAGGAAGGCAACTTCCTCCATCCAGAACACACACTTGCTGAACTTGGTGTAAAGCTGGTGTTGCTGTAACCTCTCTAGTATGATTTGAAGGTGCTCCTCATGCTCTTCTGTTGTCTCTGAATAGATCAGAATGTCGTCAATGAATACTACCACAAACTTGTCCAACTCTTCCATAAAGATCTTGTTCATCATGTTCATGAAATACGTTGGTGCGTTGGTCACACGGAAGGAAACCACTGTGAACTCAAACAATCCGTAGTAGGTGGTGAAGGCGGTCTTGGATATGTCACTTTCTCAAATCTTCATTTGGTGGTATCCTGACCTCAAGTAAATCTTGGAGAAGTACTTAGATTTTCTAAGCCGGTCAAGCAGATCGTCAATCTATGGCAATGGGTACTTGTTCTTGATGGTCATGGAGTTTAGCATTCAGTAATCCACACACATTCTCATCGACCCATCTTTCTTCCTCACAAACAGAACGGACCAAGCCCAGGGTAAAGCACTCAGTCAAATAAATCCTTGCTCTAGCAACTTCTTTAACTACTTCTTTATTTCATCCAGCTCGTTGGCCGACATCTGGTACGGCCTCTGTGCTACCTGTCCTGCTTCGGGTATAAGCTCAATCACAAACTCCACATCCCATAATGGGGGTAGTTCTATCAGCTCTTCTAGAAACACGTCTGAAAACTCACACACCACAGGTACCTCTTTGATAGTTTTGGGGTTCACGTTGCATAGCATAGGGGCTGTCTTTGGATATAACGGCTCAAACTGTACTTGAACTCCACTTGGTGTTCCAACCTAACAAATCTAGGGTTACACGAGACTAGTCCTTTGTGCTTGGACAACCAATCCATTCCCAAAATCACATCAATCCTGAGTACTTCAGTACTGTCAGATCTGCTAGGAATTGCTGCTTTTCGATTACCAACAGAACTACCTTTCACTCTAGGGTGCTCCTTACTTCTCCTAAGGGAGAATTGGTTATAATAGGCCTTGGTATAGGCGTAGTGGAGAGGGACCGTTCTTCCACAAACTTGGTTGAAACATAGGAAAACATGGCACCAGTATGGAACAAAACTGTAGCTTTGACTGAATCAACAAGGAACTCACTGAGGGCAACATCAGGGGCTGTTGTAGCGTCCTTGGCAATCAGGTGTTTTAGCTATCCTCGGGTAGGTGGCGGTGCAGTCCTTGCAAGGTTCCTCTGCTGAGGTCCTCTTGGTACTAGTGTTTTGGCTAGCGTCTAGCACTGGTTGGTGAGGTTCTGTCCTCCTACCTGAGTCTTCTACGGACACTTGAATGACTTGTGCCCGGGCTGGTGGCACGTGTAGCAGATAGTTAACTTTGCACATTCAGAAGCGGTAGGTTGCTGGGACCTCAGCTTCCAAAAACCAGAACTTCCACTTCCTCCACTGGTGTTTATGTACTGCTGTGGCTGCAAAGGGTAGCTGCGGCTGCTGAAACTGTGGGGGTCCTATCCTCGGCCTCTAAGATGGCCCTGAGCGTCCAAACTAATCCTGGCGCTTCCTCTTGGGTCCTCGCACTTCCTCGTACTCCAGTCTTGACTTCTCCACTTGGAGTGCCTTGCCCACTAGAGCATGTAGAGTAGGACAATCGTGAACAGACAAGTGCATCTCCATGCCCCGGTGAAGCCCTTTGCGGAACCAGTACATCTTATTTTTTTCTGTGTTGGAGTCATCCGGTGCATACCTCATCAGTTCCTGAAACTTGTTGGCATACTCCAGGACTTTCATGTTGCCCATCTTCAAGTTTCAAAACTCATCTGCCTTCCAATCCATGATTGCCTCAGGAATGTGGTGGTCGTGAAATGTTGTAGTGAACTCGTCCCATGTAATGTGCGTTAGGTCCGCATGAGAGTCAGAGAAGCTATCCCACTAGGCATGAGCTGTCCCGATCAGCTGGTGGGTGGCTAGCGCCACGCACTCTTTGTCTGTACAATCTGTCAAGTCTAGCTTCTTCTCGATCTCCCTTAGCCAGTCGTCTGTGTCTAGAGGGTTGTTTGAGTTGTCAAACATGGGTGTACGGAGCTTGGTAAATCCTTCAACCTTCCTTTATAGAGACTCAACTTGAGGGTTCCTGTCTCCTGGCTGGTTGTACTAGAGCAAAATGTCAGCCATGGTCTGCATCAGTTGAGTCTAGACTGTCATCACCTCTACTAGTTGGGTGGCGGCAGTGCCTGCCGGTTTCCTACACCTCCTACGTTCACATTCTGCTCCTGCTCCTCTTGACCCTCCTAGTGAACTTCTCCTTCAGCTCCAACTGCATCTTCCTATACCTCCATCTTTGGGATATGGCCACCACATCCTCCATGGTAACCTCCACGAAGTCCACCTCAGGGAGCGCGACCTCTGCGGTGACCATGACCTCTGCCTGGGTTAGTGTTGGAGGTATGCCCTAGAGGCAATCATAGAGATGATGATATTCCATTTGTATCCATGATTTGTATGTTGTGTTCATTGAATATCCATTAAAGGCTACTTGAATTGATTTGCAATTATGTGAATTGTATGTGAAACTCTTTACTTGTATGGTTATTCTAAAGTTGTCCCTAGTCGGAGTTCATGTGAGGACACACATGAATATTAGACTAGCACATGTATTAGTTGATGACTATGTTTCACAAGTCATGGACATGGAGATGTTGAACTAATAATGTGGACACATGTGGAGACATGTGCTAACACTAACCCAACACGAGAAGTAGTTCTCTCGTTAAACAAGATATATGCTTTGTCCTTAGACCTGAGATTGTCGCATGTGTTCTAGATGTGGATCGACCTTCTTAGGGGCTATCAAACGCTACGCCGTAACAGGGTAGTTATAAAGGTAGCTTTCGGGTTTGTCAAGAAGCATGCTATGAGACATGGTCAATCAAGATGGGATTTGCCCCTCTCTGATTGAGAGTGATATCTCTGGGCCCCTCGAGTGATCGGATCCGAAAATGCATGGCCATGCTATGTACGGTTAAGAGTTAACCTACAAAGGGATTCCGAATCACAGGATCGAGAAAGAGCGGTCGGCTTGAAGCTAGACCAAATATCGTGAGGCAAAGGGAATAGCATGTATATTATGTTGTGATGGTTCGTCTGATATGATCTTCGTGTGCGTATAGGAGTTAGCACATCTTGCTAGATGCCGCTACCGACTATTGAGCCGAGTAGGAGTACTCGGGCCATGTCTATACGTATCCGAACCCATAGGGTCACACACTTAAGGGGCTGGAAGCCCAATTCGGATCAGATCCGAGTTGGATTAGGTTTAGAAGTACTAATGGGCCTCGGATCCAGAGGCCCGTCAGGAACCTCTATAAATAGAGGGGTGAGGGCGCCCTAGGGTTTACACCTTTTGGCGAAACACACCTGCCGCGCCTCCCACGCCCTCGCGTGTTGCAACTCGCGGATCTAGCAGTCCGGCTTGCGACGCTTCCTCCCTGAACGTGTGGATACCTTGGAGGTGTTGCGCCTGCAGCACTTGGACGAGCCGCCGACGAGCCGCCGACGAGCCACGACGAGCCGACGACGAGCCGCGGCACCAGAGGCGATCTAGCTGCACGTGGACGAGCTGCTGAGGAGCTGCTGGATGTGATCGACTACGTACGACTACGTTGATCGACTACGTACGACTACGTGATCGTCTTCACTGCATCGACGCATATCTACATCTTCCGCACCAGTAGTGCGTCGAGTGGTAATCCCGTGCTCCTTATACGGCAGTTCTTCCTGGTTATACGCGGTAGAATTTTGAATTGCGCTAGTGTAGCCTACCTTGTAACCTTACAGTTAGGCCCATCTTCGTTGGCCGCCTCCTCGAAACGGTGCAGCAACCGTCCCGAGCTCCTCAAACCCAACATTTGTTCCCAATGAGATCGTGATCAGCGGTTACTTCTTAAGAAATTAGATAGGGGGTTACTAAATTATTAAAGAAACATAAAGCTAAAATAGACAAACAATTTCACTCAAACAATAAGAAGCATAAGAACCATAAAATCCATGAAACTCCATATCACTCATGCAAAGGCACCATACAAAAGAGGTGTATCTCAAGGTCTACCACAATAACCTTCAAGATTACATGAGGATCTTCATACTACTACATCGAGAATCATGGAGTGGTAGTCTCTAATGTAATTACATCATGGTCAGTCTAACTCAAACCCAACACTAGATAAGATTACAAGCGGTCCACTCAGTTGGAGTACTGGAAGTCATTGTCGTCCACGTCCCCGTACCCGGGGTGGTACTCAGGAGTAGGGCCTCTCTGCGGACCCAACTCGTCATCTATGTACACTGGCAGCTCAAGCAGGTCTCCTCCGTACAGCTAGGAGAGCGTAGACAAAGCCCTGGTCATCTCCTCGGTAGCAACCCTGGCCAGTGGTTGCATCACCTAGGTGTATAGTCTGGTCGGCGGCAATGCAAAACTCTCCACATGAGGCTCCCTCCTATACTCAATCGGAATCCACGCACTCAGCTCCTCCAACTCCATCATCCTCCTATGATCTGAGCGCTCCCACCCAAGCTGAAGTCTCTCATGGTAGCAATGCGATCCAAGGTGGACCAAGTTGTAGTAGTTCCTGTGCAGACGGTGGTGAAGCTGCTCAATGACTCCATTCTTGGTGATCAGTGCGACATCCAAGGTATCAATAAGCTCTTCCTTCTTCTTGAGCAAAGCGTTCTTCTCCTCTATGACCCTGTCCCTTGCCTTCAGTGCCTCCTCCATCCGAACAACTCTTGCCTCTAGTGTGGCAATCCACAGCGAGTCCCTCTCATCATAGGTGTCTAGTGATGGTCCACCTTGTGCTACAGGCCATGGTTCGTCCAGTCCAGGTCAGTCAAATAGTGCTCGAGTCCTAGTATCTTGCCTTCGAGCATGGCGTTGGTAGCGATGCAGTTGTCCCAACCCTTGCAAAGTACCTCCACTTCTCTATCGGTCCAGAACAGTGCCAAGTCCTGGGCGTGGATGTAGTGGGAAGCCACGCAAAACTTCTCGTTGGGCTTTGCGTAGGCATCCTCATAGTACTGACGTACTGAACCATTGGAGTCCCTCAGTTCGTGGCAAGCCCTGGGTAGGCAATGGTAGGGAGTCTGAGCCAACCATTGGTGGAGCTGCGCATGCACCTCATGCGCGGACCTCCTAGAGGCAGTCCGGTGAGCCTCTGACACTAACAGCTCAAACGCGTGCACCACAACCTCCTCAAACTCAGGCACCTCGGGGTCGGCAGGTATAGTCAGCTTCACCTTGGTGGGCACAGCATCCACACTGCCCCTCATGTGGCCCTTGTAGTGCACGTTCTGAGTGTTGACTCCGGCTCTCTCCAAGCACTCATTGAGCAGAGTGCAAAAACCTCCATAGCTTACTCCGTCTCCAACAAACGAGCACCACTCCTCAGTCATCTATAACACGTTGTTAAGGGTTGTTAGTAAGTCATATAAGTTAGAGGAAACAAGGTAATAGTAATAATTATTCAAGGAGAGTGTATAACAGTTAAGGAGTATATACTCATTTCAAGGATCCTCCATTGCTAGGAATCGTCCTACGGTCAAGTATTGTCGGTGCTTTAGATCGGCAACCCGCCTATGGGGTACCCTAGGTGGTCTTTTGTGCGGTGGGTGTCTTTGAGAATCAAGGAGTCGATAGTGATGCAAGGAACACGATTTAGACAGGTTCGGGCCGCTAGATCATGCAATACCCTACGTCCTATGTGTTGTTTGTATTGAACTTAGATGATGTGTTTGGAGGGGGTCCCTGCCTGCCCTTATATGATCGGGGGAGCAGGGTTACAGGGTAGAAACCTAGTCGGGTAAGGTTACAGAGTCCTACTTGGTCTAGATAGAGTAGTTTCCTTACGTATACCAACTAGTCTTCAGGAGTCCGAGTGGGCCACGCTCCCCTACCGCGTAGCCCCCGAGCCTTGATCACGTCCGAGTACGCCCCTGAGTGGGCTGTACAGGGCCTACTCGTGGGCCCAGGATGTATGCCCGACAAGCCCCCGAGTACTTTGTAGTCTAGTGGAACAGTTCCAAGTACTCAGAAGTCATTATCCGAGTAAATCCCAGTGCTTACTAAGTGGTTGTGATGTCTTCGAGTACTCGAGTACTATCACGTGGCTGGAAGGTACTCTTCATCTATCTTTGCTTCGAGTTACTTTTGCCTTGGAGATTTTATATGGTAGTGCAATGGCAATCGCACTCCATATGGAGTAGCCCCCGAGCCTTAGGTTGAATCGAAGAATCAGGCTGAGGGTCAATCCTATGTTTTGGTTTTTAGCTTCAGTAGTCTTCAGAGAAAAGAAAACTTTGTCCAGTGGGTACGGTATCGGTAGCCCCCGAGCACTTTGGCGATTATTTGCAATCGATGAAGTGGTCAAACTCTTGGTCAGAGAATCCGTTGGCTATTATGGTGATAAATCCAATTTAAATCTGACCGTTGCTTAATTGACGCTTGGAATCCGGAGGTGATGGAGATATAACAGGGTGGGCCCGGTGGTGGTTAGCGGTACATTCTTTTTTAGCAGATCTATTTTGTGCACCTCTTTCTTGTTCATCTTTGAGCTGCCGCCCTTTCCTGTGCCGCCGCCGCCATTGCTGCTCTCTCCTTGCCCTTGAGTGAGATTCTGCTGCTGATCCTTCTCTTCTTCACTTTTCCTAAGACTGACTGATGCGCATCAAGAAGATGGGGAAGAAACCGAAGAAGACCCAAGGCCAAGTTGCAGCTGTCAGTAAGGTGAGATCCAAATCAAAAAAGGGGAAAGAGCTTGTGCTACCAGCGCCAAAGTGTGGCCCAACGAACCAGACTGTGCTGCCACCGCCTGGGATCACCTGGCAGCACTCTGTGATGAAGGAACCGGCAGTTCAGGCTTAGATTGATGCTAAGGTTCTTCAGTCAAAGCTTGAACTCGAGTGGAGGCCTTCTTTTAGCAATGCGTGGCAGTTTGAGGAGCACCCGAAGGAGACTGTCATGCTTGCACACTTCGTTGAGAAAGGACTGGCAGTGCCCACTTCTGACTTCTTCCGAGGTATTCTCGGGTACTACAATCTTCAATTAGTTCACTTGAACCCCAATGGCGTGCTCCATATGGTTATCTTCGTACATTTGTGTGAAGTATACCGGTGAGGTAGTCACTATTGCCAAGGGCGCTGTTGTTAGTGTCGCGGCTGTTGAAGAGTTGTCGGTGGGGGTGCCGCTTGTAAACTAGGGAGCAGCCTCCAAGCCTGCAGCCCCAGCGCTGTTAGTTACCGAGTTGTTAGTCCCCAAGCAGGCTATCGTGGGTGCATCTTCTAAGGTTAGTGACGTCACGAAGACGCCGGTGATTGTTGCTGGTGCTTTGTTATCTGATGTTATTGCCAGTGGTGAGTTTTCTGATTATTTGGTAGTCTGAAGTTTCGCAGTCTCATCCTTGGTTTTTTCAGGTCTTGAGAATATCGTGGCTCCGACTGATCCTGTGGCGCCGAGTACTCGCTCGGCAGTCACTGAGAAGAAACATGTGAGATTGCCACCGCGGTCATCTCAGTGAGTTTTGTGTGAATCTTTCTTTGTATTGTATTTTTGATCTTCCGAAGAACGGGTGATGACCTCATGTTTTGATCCAGGGATGCTGAGGATACCATTCCTGTGGATGCAGGAGTGGAGTCTAGTGTTCCGACTACACTTTCTGGTCACTTGGTTGATTTGACGATGGATGACGCACCCGAGGTTGACACAAATCGCCTTGGTGGCACTATCTCCATGCTTCAAGAAGTTATCCACTTAGTGGAGATTCCTGTAGTCCCTTCGAGTTTTGGGGGTGTGCCATCCTCAACGACTGTTGGTGCATGTTGGCCTTAGTTGATACGACTAGAGTGGATCAGGTTGGCGTACCGGGTATGTAGTTCGGAGTTCGGGTGCTTTTTGAAGTTGATGTATTGTATCATGTAAGGACTCATGAGTTTTCTTTTTCAAGGGCTATTTTGGATGGAGGTCCGGAGCCTCAAATTGCTAAGAATGCCGAGGGTCCAGTGCTCGAGCTGCCGTCGGAGTTAGAGTTTCGAAGAGCTATCCAGAGCTTTTAAATGTGTGATCTTATTGTACTTTGACTGACTGTATTTTGAAGAATCTTGATGTCTTGCTTTTGAG
This sequence comes from Setaria italica, assembly GCF_000263155.2. Classification (NCBI taxonomy): domain Eukaryota; kingdom Viridiplantae; phylum Streptophyta; class Magnoliopsida; order Poales; family Poaceae; genus Setaria; species Setaria italica. Next base: position 13,075,910 of record NC_028451.1, read on the forward strand.
TTGCTTGCAGGACCTGTATGACAGAGCCCAAAGGAATGCTCGGGCCCTCCAGGAGCAAAATGACATTGTGCAACGAGTGGCGCAACTGGAGCAAGAATGTAGCTATCTTATAGAGTCCTTGAGAGTTCATGAGGAGGCTGCAAAGTCTTTTGCGGTAGAGCGGAGGGACCATGAAGTCCTACAAGAGCAATTGGAGAATCCCTATAAATCCTTGAACAAGAAGTATCAAGGTAAGTATTCGTGATCCTTGGGAATATTCGACTATAGTCGTGGGTTCTGATCTGTGGTACTTTGGCGCAGAGCTCAAGAGAAAAGAGGCTGTTGTGAGTAGCCAGCTTCTTGACTTGATGAACACTCATGACCAGGGAGCTGATGAGGCTGACCGTCTCCGGGCATTGCTAGCTGAGGCTCAGGCTACATGTGAGCATCAGAGGGATAGAAAAAATCAAAATGGAGTTATGCTTGCTATGACCATGGTGGCTTGTAGAGACCATGGTAGGACCATAGGAAGGCTTCAAGGCGTAGTGCTGCGCAGGACGTAGTTAACGCCATCGCTCCGCTTGAGGATGATGCTGGGCCTCGCTCACTAGTCGAGCGGCTGAAAACTGCTCCGGGTAAGGTTGCTGGCCTCTGCAAGGCTGTTTGCAAACAAGTCCTTGCGGTGGTCAAGTCATATTACCCGAGGGCAGATTTGATGGCGGCTGGTGACGGTGTTGCTCGGAACTGCACAGAGGATGCTTATGTGCATTATCTCGAGGAGGCTGAGCTGATCGCTTTGAAGATGTTTGAATTTGTATCTTTGGAAGATCCTTAGTCTTGTGTAGCTTTCGAGTTGTGACTTGCCGAGTACTTTGTTGGAGTGCTTGAGACAATTTCTGAATCTTATTTGAAGTCTGATGAATGATCTTGTCTTGGCTAATCTTTGTAGTCTGGGAGAGCAAGTCTGAGTTTAGCCGAGTAGTCATATTGTCTGCCGCGGACGTCAAGTATTGTTGTTGCTATTGAAAGTACTATGTCCTTTTCTGTACTTTTAAGATGGGTGCACGGGTGAACTGTTCACTTTTGTTTTTTGCGGTTGAATGCCTTCACGTGAGTTGGGTTAGAAAGTGTCTGGCTGACTCGTCAGTGCTTTAAGGCTTGTCGTCACGAGCGGACAGTAACTTCCGAGTAGGTAGTGGTTGTGGCGCTTGGCTATAAATAGAATATTGGGGGGGTCGACCAAGGCCATGCTTCTCCGGAGTAGCGATGGATTGCTTTCGATTGCTGTTATTTGATTGTAGAAAGCTTTCAAAGAGTGCCCCGGTGCTAGAAGATTCCTCGTTGATTAGAGCCACCTTTCCTCCACATACTCTTGCGCTCGTAGGGATAGTCGCAATGCTAGAAGAATCCTCGTAGGAGGGTTTGTCGCATGCCTCATCTTGCAGCTCGTGATCTAGCTAAGTCCGTGCTGGAACTCGCGAGTGATGGGTGATAAGTGTCGTGGTCTTTATCCGGCTCTTTGATCAGAGATGGAGGTGTGGCATGCAGTGTGGGACGGCATGTCGAAGCTAGCAAGGGAGCAGTCTTGGTTCGTTTTCTCCTTTATGCTGCGCCGGGGGTTCATCATTGCCGCTGTCGAGGGAGCGGTGGTGAAGGAGTACCTGGTGTTGTTTGGGATGAGGACTAGGATATGGCTGCGTACTGTGCAGCTTCCTTACGTGCGGGCTCTGCCTTTTAATACTGCTTATACCTTGGTGTTCTAGTAGTCGTCAGGCCTGTATCCTTGTGATATAGTTAAAGCCTGAGGCTTGTATGCAGACTACCAGTAGGCAGTTGCTTGTAGTCTTTATTGTGTTGTTATATTGTATTTTAAGTACCTTGACTCTACTCTGAGTAACCGTATGTAACTTCAGAAATTGTCCTTTTTAAAGCAATCTTGAGTTTATTTGATGATTGCGTGCTTGAGTAAAAAATTGACTAAATGATGCAGTCGTTGTTTTTTGCAAAAAAACTGCTTGTCTTCTGAAGTTGAGAACTTGTACTGGAGCTTCAGTGCCTGTGGGTACTTCTGCGGGTTGTTGATGAATCGGAGACTTGATGAAATCAAGTCGTGGGTCGAGAGTAGAGCGTGGGGGCTCGCAGTAGTCAGAGAGCTCGAGTAGCAGTGAATAGCCCATAGTGACTCATAGGGATTTTGATGAAATCAAGTCGGAGAGCGGAGCACTGGAGCTCGTTGGGCTGGAGGCCCTGAGTGGCTGAGAATAAGGGTCTGAAAAACTTGGGGTGAAGGCCCGAGTACATGCTTTGTGGTTTACTACGGGTAGTAGCGACAAAGATGTTCTATATTCCAGGAATTTGGTATTGGTTCACCCGAGAGTTCTTGTAGTCTGTATGATCCGGGTCCTGTGACCTTGGATACAATGTAGGGACCTTCCCATGGTGAGTTGAGCTTGTGCAACCCTGATGTGTCCTGAATTCGTTTGAGGACCATGTCGCCTAAGTGTAAGGATCGCTCTGTAATACTGCGGTCGTGGTAGCGTCTTAATCCGTCGAGGTATCTGGCTGATTGAATTAGGGCTGCGCATCTCGCTTCTTCCAGACTATCTAGATCCAGGCGTCTTGTTTGTTCTGCTATTCCTTTGTCATATTGTTCGACTGCAGGAGACTGCCACATGACATCTGCGGGGAGGATAGCCTCTGACCCATATACAAGGAAATAGGGGGAGAACCCGATAGACTTGCATGGTTGTGTACAAAAATTCCTACTGGAACTTCTGCACGAGTTGAGCCCAACTTTGATAATACGTCAGCAGCTACGTTGCTGTCGCGGACAACATGATGAAATTCCAAGCCTGAGAACTTGTTTTCTAACTTGCGGACTTCTTTGTAGTAAGCATCCATGTTTTCCTTGTTTCAATCCCACTCGTCATTGACTTGGTTAATAACGACCAGCGAGTCACCGTATACTAGTAGTCGTTTGATTCCGAGGGAGATTGCGAGGCGAAGACCGTGTAGCAGCGCTTCATACTCGACTTCGTTGTTTGAGACTTCCCAAAAGATTTGAAGGATGTATTTGAGTTGTTCTCCTTTTGCGGAAATCAAGAGTACTCCTACACCCGCTCCTTCGAGCTTGAGGGAACCGTTGAAGTACATAACCCAGTGCTCTGGCATGTCAACTGGTGTTGGTACTTGATTTTCCGTCCATTCAGCCATGAAGTCGACCAAAGCTTGAGATTTGATAGCTGTTCTTGGTTTAAAGTCTAAGGATAGAGCTCCGAGCTCTACTGCCCATTTGGAAATTCTACCCGTTGCATCCCTATTGTGAAGGATTTCACCGAGCGGGAAGTTGGTGATGACTGATATACTGTGTTCTTGAAAGTAATGTCGCAGTTTCCGTGAGGTGAGCAGAATTGCATAGAGCAGCTATTGTATTGGTGGGTACCTAGTTTTGGAGTCTGAGAGTACTTCACTGATGAAGTAAATGGGTCTCTGGACTTTATAAACGTGGCCTAGTTCAGACCGTTCAACTACTACTGCGGTGCTGACGACGTGAGTGGTACCTGCTATGTATAGGAGCAAGTCTTCATTTGGGAATGGAGCGGTGAGGATTGGTGGTTTTGACAGAAAGTCCTTGAGTTGTGTCAAGGCTTTGTCTGCCTCTTCTGTCCATTGAAACTTGTCCTGACGTTTGAGAAGCTTGAAGAAGGGTAGTCCGCGTTCTCCAAGTCTCGAGCTGAATCGATTGAGGGCTGCCATGCAGCCTGTGAGTTTCTGCACATCCTTGATGCCAGCTGGTGCTTGCATAGTTGTGATGGCCAATATTTTCTTTGGGTTGGCCTCAATGCCGCGGTGGCTAATGATGAACCCGAATAGTTTACCAGAAGGTACACCAAAAACGTATTTGGTGGGGTTAAGTTTCCAGCGGAAAGCTCGCAGGCTCGAAAAAGTTTCCTCCAAATCAGTGATTAGATCTTCCTGGTTTCTTGTTTTGACGACTACGTTGTCTACGTAAGCTTCTATGTTGCGGTGTAATTGCTTCTCGAAGCACATCTGTATAGCACGCTGATAAGTTGCGCCCACATTTTTTAACCCAAATGACATTGTTTTGTAGCAGAATGCACCAAACGGAGTGATGAAGGCTGTTTTGGCTTGATCTTCTTTGAGGCTTATTTGGTGGTAACTTGAGTAGCAGTCGAGAAAGCAGAGTAAATCGCACCCGGCAGCAGAATCGACTACCTGATCGATCCGGGGTAATCCAAAAGGGTCCTTTGGACAATGTTTGTTGAGATCCATGTAGTCGACGCACATTCTCCATTCGTTGTTCTTTTTGCGGACAAGTACAGGGTTGGCTAACCAATCAGGGTGAAAAACTTCTTTGATGAACCCTGCTACAAGTAGTTTGGCTAGCTCTTTTTTAATTGCTTCTCTTCTATCTTGGGCGAACCTGCGTAGGCGTTGTCATTTTGGGGTAGCTTTAGGATCAACATTTAGTGAATGCCCAATCAGTTCCTTAGGAACACTAGGCATGTCAGCTGGCTTCCAGGCGAAGATATCGTGGTTAGCCCGAAGAAAACTGATGAGCGCGGTTTCCTATTTGGATCTAGCCCTATTCCAATCAGAGCTATCTTAGAAGGGTCGCCGGTCTGGAGATCAACTGTTTTGAAATCTCTCTCACTTGCTGACTTCACTTTTGTTGGCCCCAACTTGTTTTTTGGGATTTCGAGTTCTATTGGATGAAGGTTATTTGAAGCTGAGAAAACTTGTTGCATAGGGCTAGGTGCTTGAGAAGTTGCTGCGATCTCCACGGCTTTGGTGTTGCATTCGTAAGATCACCTTAGATCTCCCCGTAGCGTTAATTCTCCCTTGGGTCCTTGCATCTTGAGTACCAAGTAGAAGTAATGTGGTATAGCCATAAACTTAGCTAGAGCTGGTCTCCCAAGTATGGCATGGTAAGAGGTTTTGAAGTCGGCGACTTCAAATCTGATGTACTCGGTTTAGTAATGTTCCTTAGTGCTGAAAGTTATTGGTAGGATGACTTGGCCTAATGGTATGGCTGCATTTCCTGGTACAATCCCGTAAAATGGTTAGTCTGTTGGAGTGAGCATGTCTGTGATGTTGAGACATATTTTTCTTAATGTTTTGGCGAAGATTACGTTGAGTCCACTTCCACCATCGATGAGTACTTTGGTCAATCTTGAGCCTGCGACAACAGCGTCGAGTACTAGGGGGAATCGGCTTGGTTCTGAGAAATTTGTCCATTGATCCCTTCTGCTGAAGGTTATGGGTACCTTATACCATTTTAGTGGTGTTGGATCTGCTGGCTCGATGGCCATAATTTCTCTGAGTACCAGCTTGCTGGATCGTTTGGATGCGGTACCCGGGATTCCACCAAAAATGACGTTGACTGTTTTGGAGGCGGTCTAGAAGTCTCCCTCGCCTTCTTCATCCTTATCGATTTTGTTTTTGCCCTTATCCTTTTTGTGATTATATTCTTCGGGAGGTGGCGGTGTGGGTAAATCTTGCATTACTCGGCGCATGCTGTAGCAATCTATCGCTGAATGTTTGTTGTTTGGGTGCCATGGGCATTGTTTCTTGAGTAGTTTGGTGAAGGTGGGTCCTTCGTCGCGTTTGCGGGATCCTTTCTTTCCTGAGTTGGTAATAGAAGCAACAGTGTTGTCGGGTTTGCGTTTGCAGTATGAGTTACTCGAGTAGTTATTTCGAGTATTGGTATTCCGGTTCCTGTCTTGTTCATGACTGTTATTGTCGCGCCCACGGTTGCGATGGGAGCGGAATCGTTCACACTCTTTATCTTCTTCGTTTGCCCATTGTTGTACCATGACTTTGAGATCCTTGACTGTGATCGATCGTCATCTGCCAAAGTCTTGGTATGTTCGACGATCGTAGAGGCCATTTTGAAAGCACTCGATGACGTGTGTTTCTGAAATGTCGACTATAGTAGCCTTCTTCTCGAAGAATCGACGTAGGTAGTCGCGTAGTGTCTCGCCTTCTTTTTGTTTGACTTGACTTAGGTCGATCTTGTTGCCTGGTCGGGTCATGGAGCCCGTGTAGTTATTGGTAAAAGCTTTTGTCAAATCTTTCCAAGAGTCAATTGTTCTAGGTTTGAGCGACTCAAGCCATGTTAGAGGCGCGGTTTCCATGCATATGGGAAAATGGATGACCTTTGTGTCGTCATTGCCTCCGGCTGCTTGAACTGCCAGCGAGTAACACCGGAGCCATTGGATTGGGTCCTGCTTGCCATCATACTTAGTGATTCCTGTTGGTTTGAATTTTTCGGGTAACCTTGTCCTCATTACCCGCGTGGTGAAAGCTGGAAAATGGTTATAATTGTCGACTTCGCGTTCGCGTTCGCGATGACTACTGATTATTTCCCCTAGATAGCTAAAATTTGATACTTCGTGGTTTTTTCTGCCATGGTGAGGACTTTTTGCAGAGTTGGTGCAGGTGGCATCTCCAGCGTCTTTATGTCATATTGGGGCCTCGCGTTTGCTCTGTCCTTGGCTATGTTGCCTCGGTTGGTTGACTACTTCGTTGTTGTTTCTTTGAGCTCCGTGATGGCCATTGTTGGCTGCAGCACCCCTGCTGCCCTCTCGATGGACCGAGTTGTGAGGAACATATGGGATTGGTGATTCTTTATCGAGTAGTTTGTAAGCTTGATTAGCGAGTTGCGCGATTAGTCCATTGCCTCTCTGCGTGAGTTGAGCTGTTATTTCATTATCTCTGTCTTGAGGTATGAGAGTTGACATAAGATTGATTGAGGCAATTGCTGCGAGTGGAGTGTTTTGCTCTTGGGCTTGTACTGCATCAAATGCTCTTTCAAGGTTTGTGATAGGGATGTTTGTGGCTAGTAGTTGTCGACATTCAGCCCGAGTAACATTTCGTGCCCTTCTTTGGTTTCTTTGCTCGGAAGTTTCGTCTTGTGGGGCGTTAGCCGATGACTCGTCCTCTGAAACGTTATCGGGCTGTGCTATCCGTCGAGGGGTTCTCTGTTGGCTAGTACCCACATTATTGTTTTGAGTGATGACGAAAATTTCTCTGTCTGAGTAGTAGCTTCCAGAGCTTGATGTTGCAATTTCTGTAGTGCTTTCCTTATGGTTTGAAGTGAGCGGGATGCCTTCTTGATACAGGAGGTTGTCTATGTTAGCAACAAGGCGCGACTCGTAGTCATAGGTAAGGAAAGATGGCCTTATCCCTAGCCAATAAACGAATCTGCCTTGTGGGGTTTAAGTAACTACCAGACCATGAGCTGGTCCTGACAATGGAATTTCTTGGACGTAGCCCGAGTCGAGGTCGCAGTCCTTATCTTTCCCTTGTTCGAGTTGGGTTCGAGTAAGGAGACCTTAGTAGACTTCGGCTGTGTTGCGGAGTCCGTACGGGAATCGTCTCTGAGTGGAAGTCAACTTGCGAGGTGACTGGGGCTTTAGCTTGTGCTGACTAGTCCGAGTTGAGGTCGAGTCCAAACCGTAGTCGAACTCGGTGTTGTTGACTTTGAAAACTTAGTTTTTCTCGGCGAAATCTTTCGTTTCTTGCTGAAGAAAGCTTTCGTCGAGAGTTCCCTTCCCCTGGATGCTGATGATGTGGCGCTGAAATGATCGAGTGGCATCGGAGATGCAAAGCCAGGATCCGAAAACAAAGGTTATGCCTGCCTCAAAGGTGAAAGCAGGCTTGATAGTAACAGATGCCATCAAACTCATGCGGAGAAACTCGACGACTTCCCCTACCTAGCGTGCCAGCTGTCGGTGTTTTAGACTGGCAACCCACCTAGGGTGTACCCTAGGTGGTCTTTTGTGCGGTGGGTGTCGTCGAGAATCAAGGAGTCGATGGTGACGCAAGGAACACGATTTAGACAGGTTCGGGCCGCTAGATCGCGTAATACCCTACGTCCTGTGTGTTATTTATTATTGAACTTAGATTATCTGTTTGGAGGGGGTCCCTGCCCGCCCTTATATGATTGGGGTAGCAGGGTTACAGGGTAGAAACCTAGTCGGGTACGGTTATAGAGTCCTACTCGGTCTAGACAGAGTAGTTTCCTTACATATACCAACTAGTCTTCAAGAGTCCGAGTGGGCCACGCTCCCCTGGCGCGTGACCCCCGAGCCTTGATCACGTCCGAGTACGCCCCTGAGTGGGTCGTACAGGGCCTACTCGTGGGCTCGGGATGTATGCCCGACAAGTATGGCTCTGATACCAGCTGAAACGGACCAGAATTCCCATTTCTAAGAATTCAAGCCTACGCACCTCAATGATAGTCCAAGGAAGGCTATCACGTGCGAATCCTCTATCTAAGGTAGTACAAATCCATACCAACACAAAAATATAAAGCAACAGCAGAGTAAAAATATCATACTATCATAAGTAACAAGTACATCTCTTCGGTCCATGTCGGTACAAGTCCAGTAGGACTGAATCAAGAAAGGTAAAACATCTGCGCAACGGAAACATAAGCTATGGTGAACTCCATCACCAAAGGTGACTCGAGTGAAGCGTCATCCCTAGTCTTCCCATCTTTCATTGTCGAAGTCGTAGTCAGGCTCTGACCCTGAAAAGCCACCATCTACCTGAGAAGCGGGTAGGCCATGTCAACTCCCAAAAGCAGCAAGCCAAGAAAATGGGGAATTATACTATATGCATAAGTAAAACGTATATATGGCTGTAAAGGTTTATGCAGCAGCAGTATCAGAAGTCAAGGAAGCATCAAAATATTACCATCTCTAATGTCAACACCTCAAACAAGGAAGTCAGCACAATGTTGGGATACGAGGTAGGCTACGCTAGCGCAAAACAAATTTTTTCTACCGCGTAAAATAGGAAAACTGCCGTTCCTCGATTGCTGCATCTGATTCTGCCGAGGAGCACTGCTGTTCTGCACGGGGGTAGCTGGTCCACCTCTCTTAGGACAAGAGCTGGCATAATGACCAACCTCGCCACACTTGAAGCAAGTAGGACCCACTGGAGCATTGGGCCTTGCTGGAGTGCCAGTAGGGGTCATCTGGCGGTTCTACGTAAAGCCGGGACGCGGAGTCTGCATAGTCTGCATCCCTGGACGCTGGAACTGAGGGCTGGGGCGCTGGAATGACTGCTGAGCAGGGCGCGGAAATGACTGCTGCCCAAAATTCCCACTCGGGCCCCTTGCGCGGAACGGCGTCCCTTGCTGTGGAGCAAAGCGAGGGCGGGTGTTGCTTCCTGAAGACGACTGGGAATTGAATTTCCTCTTCATCTCCCCGAGCTCGTTCCTCTTGTGTTCCAGGCCAATTGCCTTGTCTAGCATCTTCTGGAAACTGGGGAAGGTGTGCGACATAAGCTGATATTGGAGTGGTCCAATCAACCCATCCAAGAACAGCTCCTGCTTCTGCTCATCATCAGCAACATCTTCGGGAGCATATCGGGACAACTGGACAAACTTGTCCCTGTACTCTGCCACTGTCATGTTCCCCTGCTTGAGAGCAAGGAACTCCTTCTTCTTAAGCTTCATCAATCCGGAAGGGATATGATGACTTCTGAAGCTAGTCCTGAATTCATCCCAGGTAATGCCATTAGCATTGGCATGTGCGGCGGTGTAAGCATCCCACCAATCAGCAGCTGGCCCTTCCAGGCGTCCTGAAGCATACAGGACCTTCTCCCTGTCAGTACACTGGGCGATATTCAGCATCTTCTCCACTGTTTTCAGCCAATCATCAGCATCTAACGGATCCGGAGAATGTGAAAGCGTCGGGGGCTTGTGGCTCATGAACTCCCTGTGCCTGTCCCTTGGCGGTGGCTGTTGCTGGTTGTTGTTGTTGTTATTGTTCAGCTGAGCTTGTAAAGCTGCCACGGTGTTGGTCAGTCCGGCGAGAAGCTGAGTCTGAGCTGCTAGAAACTGCTCCATCCCTGCAGGTGCTGGCTGGTTCTGCTGCGGAGCGGTGTTGGAATTGCTGCTGTTGTCCCTGAGGCGAGGCACTGCGGGACGGTCAACTCCTGATCCGGACCTGATGTTTACCATCTGAGCGTTAGAGACAATCGATTTAGATAGATGTGTGAAAGAATAACTAAGAAAGATAAAGCGACAAGATGTAAAAGTAAAACAGATTCTGTTAGCTCCATTTAATTAGGTGTGGCCGTCAGAAGAAGTGTCCATAAATTCTGAAAAATTACCAAGTCGTAACTTATTAAATTTGTAAACCAACCCAACTGGAATCACTTCAATCGGACTTCTGGATCTCAGGTTACAAAATTAACAAGCTGACAGTGTCGGTCGACAGTTTCAGATTCTGGTTGCTTTACTAATTCGCATACATCTCCCAGACAGATTCTCCAAAAATTCTGAAAACTTTACAGAAAATTCTCCACGAAGTTCTGAAACTAACCCCACTGGTTTCATGTCATTTGGACTTCTGTAGCTCGAGATATAATTAAAACAGTACTGGCGTGTCAGTTAATGTCGAGAACAGAATTGAATGTCGCTTAGCTTGCATGATGGATAGATTTAGACAGATGGTAGATCATGATTAAGGAAGGTTAAATACTGATTTAGAACAGAAATAAAACCCAACTAAGCACTTTATTTATTAAGACCAGTATCGTGTGGCAATTGCCCCACATACCGCACTCATTACAAAATCCAACTCAAACATGTAGTACAAAACCAAACATCTAAGCACACTTTAACTAACACACTCGAACGACGTCTAACGATTGCAAGAACTAAAACACTCCTAATTCCCTAGAGGTCTTCTTCGGCGGCGCCGGGCGAGTCGTAGCGGGGACGCTTAGGCGACGGCGATGAAGCGGGATGAACAGCAAACTCTTGCGGCGGCGGTGCTCCCGTCGCGGCAGCCATATTCGCATCCCTCTCCCACCGGAGTTCCTGAACCTCCTGCTGAAGCTCCTGGATGTGGTTGTTTGCTTCGTTCAGTGCGGTGAGAGCTGCCGATGTGTACTTGCGGAGGAAGTCTGTAGCCATGTCAACCCCATCATTAGTAGCGATGAAGGTTCTTGCTTCCCCACTAGCTCGGTAAGGAAGGAACCGATGGTAAGTGTGCTGCAGACGCGGCCGTTCCTTGTGGGAGACGACCTCAAGTGCCCTCCTGGCGGCCTCGGCAATGCCGGACTCCATGGACCTCCTTACGGTCACATCATGGTGAATAGCCTTCACCTCCCATCCTCCTTTGTGCTCCTCACGAAGGACAACCTTCACCTCCCAAAAAGTGGGATAGCGAGGGTGGGTGAACCGGGAGCACTTGTAGAGTGGCCTCATGCTGTACCCCAAGCGGTGACAAGTCCACCTGAGGATGTCGGCCATGTGCACTCCTTGGCCATAATCTTCCTTCACCCATTTGATCCATGTCTCGGGCTCAGGATCTGCTTCGGGCTCATCATCCGTTAAGTCGACGACCGGTACGGGCGCCGGGGCTGGTGCAGGAGCGGGCGCCGGTGCTGGCGACGGTGTGGTCTCCTGCTCCACGGTCACGGCGTCCTCGTCAGAGTCATCCCCCGGATACTGGAAGATCTCTTCCTCTTCTTCCTCGTCCCAAGGATCCACGGGGGCGTGCGACGGCGCGATGCCATGACGCGGCGGACGGGTGCTCTTGCGTGCGGTCAACCGGGTGCGAGCCATCTAGCAGAAAGAAAGAAGAAATTTTTAGAATAAAATTTTGAACAAAGCTAGATAATAAAATAGCAATAAGGATGAGACAAATCAAGTTTAAGAATAATTAAGTAGATTTAAATTAAGAAAGGTAGGAGTGGCTACTAGATTATTATAATCCTTAAATACGACCATTTTCTAACTAGGCTAACGTCCTACAGTCAACACGGCTCTGGTACCACTTTTGTCACACCCGATTTTAAGGACAAAATCGAGTGCATTAAATACATGTGCGCCAGGATCAAGTTACACACATGTACGACAATAGTGAATAGCAAAGACAGTGCTAAATCGAATAAAGAGAGTATTAACCATTATTACATGACCGAAAGTCTCACATAAACCACAAAGTCTAATTATTACGCAGCGGAACTCCAAAGATGACGACGACTCCACAGGCAGCTGACTGAAGAAACGTACGTCTAGAACTCCTCGAAGTCGTGGAAGTACTCCTCTTCCCAATTAACTTGGTCTGAACAGCGGTTTTGCAAGGGTGAGTACACTTATGGTTGGTACTCAACAAGTCGTGGGAAAATAGTGTAGTGTAAGGCTAATTCAAGGTATGGCTAAGGCATAAATAGCAGTCGCTTTTAATTAAGTTGGTCAAGTTTTATTAGCAATTAACTAAGTATAAGTTTATACCACCCGAAATTAAACATGAACATAAAGTAAGCAACAAATGCATGAAATGATAACAAGTTAAGTCCATCTTCCGATAGTATTATCATGTGAGGGTCCAGGCCGCTCTTAACCGTGAGCACGGCTGATCGTTTAGTTTAACACTCTGCAGAGGTGGCACATCTTTACCCACAAGTCGCGTAAAAGTTCAAAAGAACTTTAGACCCAACCACGCTTGTGCTGATCAGGCACAATACCACACTTCCGAGGTGTGATTGCATAGGGACGCTACGAGGCCTTTACAAAGATTCATTAGTCAGTGGTAACCCGCTAAGGTTTCGGTGTCTGACGTGCACCACCCATCCCAGGTAAAATGCAACGACTCAGTCCCCCCTCTTGCCTCATCACGAGTAAGGTCACCCCAGACTAAGGTTTCTAATTAATCAGCCAAGACCAGAGCCATTTAGTCTTGTGGTAGCACTGTTTTCCTGGGTGGTTCTCCATGTTCCGATTAACAAATAATGTTCTTGTATTAATGAAAGGTATAACAGAAGTAAAGCAAGATCAAGCATTGTGTAAAGTTAAACCACCATGTACCAAGTAAGCACTAAGCATGATCTACCCAACATAAAGTAAACCGGTTGGTCAAGGCAAAGGTAAATCAATCTAGGCGAACCTTAATTGGGACCCATCAATTTAATCTTAACATGTGCATAGCATAAGTGTTGAGTACGAGAAAGTAAAGGTGTATAGGACAAAAAGGTAGTGATCAAGGACACGACTTGCCTTCTTGGCCTTGCTCCTGCTGTTCGTACTCCTCGAAAGCTTGATCGGCAACTCCCTCGAACTGCGGGGCGTCTACACGCGTCACACGAGCACATACAAGCAAACATGGGCAAAAAGTAAGAAAACAGTACACCAAACATAGTTAAACAGAGAAAATAAGCTTGAAAAGATGATCTACGCTTTAAAACGAACACGTGGTTATAAAGAACGCGAAAAACGGAGTTAAGATGCAAAAGATATGATTAAAACAAGATCCAGGGACTTTTCTGTGCGAAAAACAAAACTTTCAGGGCCTATCCGCGAAAACCGAGGGCTTATACGTAATTATGCGTATAAACCGAGGGTCTGACGCGTAAAAACAACAAACCCGGACGGCGGGTTGATTTCTGGAAAGCTCAAGGGTTAAACCGAAAAATGCGAGGGCAGATCTGTAATTATTTTCAACGCGATCTGGACCGCGGGTTGATTTGCGGAAAAGGCGGGGGCTTAAGTGCAAAAGCGGCGCGGCGTGGCGTAGTTGACCGGTACGCGGTCTAATTTGACTCGCGATTGACCGTCGGATCTTGATCCGACGGCTGCGGTCGACGACGACTCGCGGGCGGCGGCGGAAAAAGAAAAGCCGGTGACGGCGAGCGGCGGCGCGCGACGGCGAGCGACGGCGGGTCACCGGAGTCGACCGAAACGGCGCTCCGGGGCACCGTTTGATGCGCGGACTTCACCAGAAGAAAGAGGAGGGCGCGGCGATCCCGTTTTGGGGGTCCTCGTCGACGGGTGCTCACCGGAGGCGGCGAACGGCGGCGGGGAAGCGGCGGTGGCGCTTGAGCTTGTGGTGGCTAGGGTTTGGGGCGCGGGTGCTGGTGGAGGAGACCGGGAGGGGGCGGCGGCTTTTATAGGCGCTAGAGATAGAGGCGGCGCGGGTTTAAACCCCCCCGAAGGACACGGAGCGGATGAAGTCCGGGGCGGAGACGGCGCGCGGCGGTTGCGGGAGTTCCGGCTGGATTCGGCCGGAGGAGGAAGAAGGCGGTGGGGTCCACCCGTCAGCGGGCGCGGGCGGAGGCAGGCTGGAGCAGTGTCGCGGGCCGGTGCACTCGTGGGCCGCGAGGCGCGGGCGAGCGGCGAGCCGGGGCGGAGCGATGGGCCGGCGCGCGGTGCGCGGGCCGCGCAGAGGAGCGGACGGAGGAGCAGGCCGAGCGGAGGAGGAGGCGGGGTGTTGGGCCAGCAGGAGGAAAAAGAGAAGAGGGCCGGCGGGCGGTGGAGCAGGCCGGTGGAGGAGAGCGAGCTGGGCCGGAGAAGAAAAGAAAAGGAGGGAGAAGGAGATTTCGGCCCAGGCGGAGGAGAAGCAAAAGAAAGAAAAAGAGAAATAGAAAAAGATTTGGAAATTGAATTCAAATTTGAAAATTCAAACTTTGATTCAAACTCAAGCAATCAAAATAAATGCACCAGCATGAATGCACAAATAAATCCTATGATGAATTAATGGAATTAAAGAAAATGAATTTAAATGCCTAGAAATTAAATGACACCTTAATTTGAGCAAATTTTAATGAGTTTGAATTACTGAAATTTTGGGTGTTACATCTTGTCCGACTGAAGTCGCTTGACAAACACTTCACATCCCCAAATCTTTAGAAAAGACAAACTGAGAGTCTTTCCAGTCCACATCTCATATGGTGTCTTAACTATGGATTTAGACGCTACCCTATTAAGTGTGAAAGCTGCTGTTTCTAAAGCGTATCCCCAAAATGATAACGGTAGGTCCGACTAGCTCATCATTGATCGAACCATGTCTAACAAAGTTCGATTACGTCGCTTAGATACACTGTTTCTCTGAGGTGTTCTAGGTGGCATAAGTTGTGGAATAATTCCGCAACTCTTCAGAAGATTGCTAACTTCGTGGCTCAAATACTCGCCTCCACGATCAGATCGCAAGGCCTTAATTTTCTTGCCACGCTGATTTTCAACTTCATTCTAAAGTTCCTTGAACTTTTCAGAGGTTTCAGACTTGTGCCTCAACAAGTAGACATATCCATATCTACTAAAATTATCAGTAAAAGTTATGAAGTATTGATACCCTCCTCTGGCTGTCGTGCTCATTGGTCCAGATACATCGGTATGTACAAGTTCCAACAAGTCTCATGCTCTCTTAGGAAAACCTGTGAAAGGTGCCTTGGTCATCTTGCCTAGTAAGCAAGCCTCACATGTCTCATATGATTCAAAATCAAACGAAGTTAAAAGTCCATCAGTATGAAGCTTCTTCATGCGTTTCTCACTTATATGACCCAAACGACAATGCCACATATAGGTAGTACTCAAATCATTAGGCCGAGGCCTTTTAGCATTTATGTTATAGACAGGTGAACCATCAAGATTTAAAACAAACAATCCATTCACAATGGGTGCAAAAGCCATAAACATATCATTCTTAGAGATCACACAACCATTGTTTTCACTCGCAAATGAATAACCATCCTTCATCAAACATGAAGGAGACATAATGTTTCGACTTAAACTAGGAACAAAATAACAATTATTCAATTCCATAATAAATCCTAACGGGAGGTGGAGTTGCATCATCTCGACGATCAACGCAGCAACTCTTGCATTATTGCCCACGCGGAAATCAACTTCTCCCTTTTCAACTCTTCTACTTCTTATCATTCCCTACATTGAATTGCAAATATGAGCAACCGATCCGGTATCAAATACCCAAGAATTAATAATTGTATCAGCGAGAAATATGTTGTCTATAACATTAACAACAAGCGTACCTGAGGTGGAAGTACTCTTACTTCCACCATTCTTCAACGAAGCTAGGTACTGCTTGCAATTTCTCTTCCAGTGACCAAGTTCGTGACAATAAAAGCACTCTTTGTCTAGAGCAGGTCCAGGTCCAGGTCTAGCTTTAACCTTGGGTGCTGGGTTTGGCTTGGCAGCCTTGCCCTTCTTCTTCCAAGAATTGCCCTTCTTCTTAAAGCTAGGCTTGTTCTGTATAGCCATCACATGGCTGCTACTAGCACTTTTCTTAATGTCAGCCTCTACTGTTTTAAGCATGCCACACAGTTCATTCAGACCCTTTTCCGTCCCATGCATATGGTAGTTCGAGATGAAGTTCCCATAACTAGACGGAAAAGACGAAAGAATGAAATCAGTGGCCAACTCTTGGCCCACTGGGAAGCCTAGCTTCTCCAACCATTGAGTGTAACCAACCATCTTGATTACTTGTGGTCCTACTGCTGCGCCTTCTGCTAGCTTGCTCTCCACAAAGGCCTCAGACACATTGAACCTTTCAGTCCTAGCTTGTGTTTGGAACATGTCTCTAAGCACCACGATCATATCGTGCGCCTCATGGTTTGTTTCGAACTGCATCTGCAGCTCGGGTTCCATGCCAGCAAGCATAAGGCAGCTTACTTCGAGGTTAGCATCACATGCTTTCTTGTAAGCATTCTTAACAGCAGCATGTGCATCATCAGCAAGTTCTTCTGGTAATGGGTTGTCTAGAACATCTTCCTTTTTCTCAGCCCTGAGAACAATTCTCAGGTTATGGATCCAATCCGAGTAGTTTCTTCCATTCAACTTGTCCTTCTCAAGGACCGAACGCAAAGCAAATGGTGTGGTGCTGCTAGGTGCCATTTAATCTACAACAAAAGTAATGCAAAATACACTAAGACAAACGTATCCATGATAGAGCAAATCATATTAAACTATTTAACAGAATCTACTCCCACTAAAATCAATATCCCTCTATTGATACTTAGTGATTTAGGATCCATAACTAAAAAGTCTACTAGTGAGCTTTAGCATCACCGCTAGCAAATAAGGTAGATCGGTAAACAACTTCTTACTAATCATATCACATATGACTCCTGTTGTTGGGTGACATCTCCATGTCTTGGCGCCCAACCTTTATGCCCTAAGGTCCTTAACCGTTAAGATAACCTTGTTAAGCAAACCAACCCTTATGCGTGTAAGTGTCCGACACAAACCCGTCTAGTCAAGGAAAACTAGTGGCATACTAATTTCATAGACCCACCACCAATTGTACAGTGTAAGTTTTAGTTGGGAGGACATACTAACTTAAACTTTGTGAGGGATCGTTCTACTTCTAACATCACATCATGCAAGAAGTAAAACATAAAGAATAACATGCACACAGTTGTGACATAGTATGGCCTGTTTTCTTATGGTGATCTCCATCTCCACAGAACCTGTTCACCATGATGATCTCCATATCCATGTTCTATGTGCGCTATCCTTCTGGTAATGAGTCCTCCAAGAACTAGAGCATGCTATTACGCCTAATAGCTAGTAAAAAAGATTACACAGTTGCTTGGATCATCACAGATTGGTACGCAGACTATTAAATACATTAAAGTAACAACACATATGGCTCCAGCCGTGTTGCCGTACGCGCGACACACAGGTCACAAATGAGTTACACACATGCATCACATACACAAAGGGGCCATACCGATCACAAAATCATAACATCCTGCAAAACAGAGTTAGGCATTCTAACGTTTCAAACTTCAGAGGCCCGTAACTCCATCTTCCAAGCCGAATTTGTAAAATCTAATTTCACCGAAAATGGCGAAGTTGTTGAATTTTCTATAGATCAATTTTCATATAAAATTCACCTCGATCTGAGATCGTACCGAAAAGTTACGGTTGTTTTACCGAAGCACACGCATACGGCAAAATTACAACCCAGTAGTAGATCCAATCTACTATTGCACATCTTATGTGCCAGGTGTATGAACCTAGATTTCGATTCGACCAATCACATTGATCTTCACTTGCTGCAACTGGCATTACGTGTATCACTTAACTCTGATGGCAGAAATCCGACCGGTAGGAGTATGTCGTTACACGATGACCATTGCAGCAAGAACACGAAACAGGCCATAGATTAATCTAAAAACTCGCATATCTCCATACGCACACACCTCGAATCCATAACAAAAAAGCTACGGCTCTGATACCACTGT
Source organism: Setaria italica (assembly GCF_000263155.2). Taxonomy (NCBI): domain Eukaryota; kingdom Viridiplantae; phylum Streptophyta; class Magnoliopsida; order Poales; family Poaceae; genus Setaria; species Setaria italica. Next base: position 13,093,919 of record NC_028451.1, read on the forward strand.
TTGGGATACAAGGTAGGCTACGCTATCGCAAAACAAAAATTTTCTACCACGTAAAATAGGAAAACTGTCGTATACGGATCAGGGGATTACCACTCGACGCATGGTGCGGAAGATGCAAAATCGCGTCAGGGCAACGGAGTCGATCAACGTAGTCAAACACGTAGTCCATCACGTCGATGTCGAGCAGTTCCTCAGCAGCTCGTCCACATGCAGCAAGGTCGTCCTCGTGCCGCGGCTTGTCGTCGGCTCGTCGTGGCTCGTCGGCGGCTCATCGCGGCTCATCCAAGTGCTGCAGGTGCAACACCTCCAAGGTATCCACACATGCAGGGAGGAAGCGTCACAAGCTGGACTGCTAGGTCCGCCAGTTGCAACAGGGCAAGGGCGTGGGAGGCACGGCAGATGTGTTTTGGCCAAAAGGGATGAAACCCTAGGGCGCCCCACCCCCTCTATTTATAGAGGTTCCTGATAGGCCTCTAGGTCCGAGGCCCATTAGTACTTCTAAACCTGATCCAACTCGGATCATATCCGAATTGGGCTTCTAGCCCCTTAAGTATGTGACCCTATGGGTTCGGAATCATATAGACATGGCCCGAGTACTCCTACTCAGCCCAATAGTCGGTAGCAGCCTCTAGCAAGACGTGCCAACTCCTATACGCACACGAAGATCATATTAGACAAACCGTCACAACATCATGTACATGCTATTCCCTTTGCCTCATGATATTTGGTCTAGCTTCAAGCCAACCGCTCTTTCTCGATCCTATGATTCGGAATCCCTTTGTAGGTTAACTCTCAACCGTACGTAGCATGGCCATGCATTTTCGGATCCGATCACTCGAGGGGCCCAGAGATATCACTCTCAATCAAAGAGGGGCAAATCCCATCTTGATTGACCATGTCTCACAGCATGCTTCTTGACAAACCCGAAAGCTACCTTTTTAACTACCCTGTCACGGTGTAGCCTTTGATAGCCCCTAAGTAAGTCGATCCACATCTTGAGTACATGCGACAATCTCAGGTCTAAGGACAAAGCGTACATGTTGTATAAAGAGAGAACTACTTCTCACGTTGGGTCAGTCCTAGCACATGTCTCTACATATGCCTACATTATTAGTTTGACATCTCCATGTCCATGACTTCTGAAACATAGTCATCAACTAATACATGTACTAGTCTAATATTCATGTGTGTCCATACATGAACTCCGACTAGGGACAACTTTTTGAATAACCATACAAGTAAAGAGTTCCACATACAATTCACATAATTGCAGATCAATTCAAGTAGCCTTTAATGGATACTCAATGAACACAATTGTTGACACCAGATTTCGTCACTAGTAAAATCGGCGCCAAGAAGAGAGGGAATCGGAGAAGCACAGTTGGGAATCAGCCGAATGGTGCTACAGTACGAGATCGGCCGATGACTTCTGCCTCGCTTCGGATCGAACGTGCCGGGTTCCCAATCGGTTGCCTTTTGCCGATAAGGAATTGGCCGATTAGGAGGTTGGGCTAATTGGGCCTGTATGGGCTTGGAAAGAGATGAAAGGATAAGGGGGAGATTAGCCCATGAGGCGTATGATAACCAACCTGGCACGAATCGTGTTTGTAAATATTCGTTTTATGTTTGAATTAGGGATAGAATTCTAGTCGGTTAAGAAGTTATCTGTACGGGGCTATAAATAGCTACCTTTGTAAATCTGTAATCATCAACAAATCAATACAACCAACTACTTTTTCCTCGTACTTACTTTCAAGCAGGCGACTTCGCCAAATACTTTCTCTTTTCACGAGTTCGTGCGAGTTGGCAGGGCTGCATCAACTTGATCTCCGGCCAATCTTGTAAGTTCCGTTTGCCGAATACATTCTAAGCTTTAACTTCAGGCGTATCGCTATTGTTTCGTTTAGATTTATTCACTAGTTATCGATATTTACTAGAATCATAGGTTTTACCTGTTTTTTCTAGTTTTATCACCAGTTATCCAGCTAGGAATCGTTGGTTTCGGCTTTCTTCATGTTCTGATATTAAATTCATCTATTTTACATATTGCCGATTAAATCTATTCCTAGTGTTGTTATCATAGCTTTGTGTCGATTACTCTAGTAGTTTTCCATCTACAAGGCTACAAGTGATCGGCTGCCCTATAGCCGATTTCTTTATTGCGGTAAATCGGCCGATTCGCTGATAAGCTTTCTCGAGATCGGAAACTTAGCCGATCGTGATTTCTGAACCTGACACGTATTCTTCCTTGCCAATCAACAGGTCAGATTGGCTGGCACGCCGCGCGAACCGCACCAGGGCAATCACCCGAACAGGAGTTAAGCAGATTCTCCCGGGTCGTGTGTCAGACGCTGGGATTCGGTTGACCGATTTCTAGCGCCAACAACAATATACAAATCATGGATACAATCAGATATCATCATCTCTATGATTGCCTCTAGGGCATACCTCCAACACACAAATCACCAGTTTTGTTTTTATTTAGATTTAGGTTTAGACTTATATTTAGTTTGAATTTTGAATTAGATTTGTGATTTAATTATTCCACACAAGTTTTTCAAAAGATTTGTGATTTAATTATTAGGGATTTTGATGAGAAGAGATTTGTCTTCCATTTAAAACAAGCACGCCAATCAAACAAAAACTTTTAAATTTTTGGAAATTACACTCAAATTATTATTAAATTTTTTTGGAATATTACAATATCTTTCGTGTATTTGGATTGACTTAGGAAAGTGCCATCTTTGAGTTGCTTGATTTGGAAGTGTAGAAAGAACTTCAACTTATGCATGATACAAACAAATAAAAATCTAAAAGAACTAAAAAGACCAAAAATATTCACTGCTTTCCTATGTGCAGTAAGAATGTTTAAATTGTCCTAGTTGTAATGATGAATAGTTGGTCTATTTATTTCCTCTCATGTCTTGTTACAACTTCGTATCCTACCTATGCTTTTGAGTTTGTTAGCTTGCATGATCAAACCTTAGCTTGAAATGTGTTGGTAGCAAAAATAATGATCCATGTCTAGGTTGTTGTGAGATATGATATGGTAGAATAGAGCTACTATGATCTTGTTCTACGTGATGCTTGATATCCGGAGTTTTATTTTTGAAAATGCTAAAATGATAAGTGTTGGGTATTTTAGCAATAGTGAATAAATTCGCAAGCGCACGGATACCATTATAGCTTTCACCTCAGAGTATTCCATGGGTATCGAATCCAAGGGAATGTGTGTACACTAACTCTGTACTAATCAGCCAAAGGACACACCACAATATGTGACAAGGGTAGAGAGGATTCCTAAGGTAGCACTTGAGGTGAGTTAAAGGTCGATCTCTTGAGTATGGATACCTGCTTCAGGCACCGGCTTACTCTTGGTCTGCTAGGTGACTCTGGCCAGCAGCTCTACGCTATATCCGTATATGGAGAATTACAAAGGACCAATAGGGATATCAACACCTACGGCCTACCTCTAGCAACCCATGGGATATAAGGCAAATGAAGGATAACCCTTAGCCCAGACACCATGTCTACGCTACTGATTACTACCGCAGTCTAACTACGTCTGATATCCCATAGCAAACTATGACACTTTGTATAAATACAGAGCAACGAACCCGCAAGTAAAGAGATCTGATCTCTTTTAGATATAAGTACTACTAGCGAATACCGTATCGAGGTCTCAAGGCATAAATGAGAGCATACAAGCCTATACTATTATAGCAAGAGTATATGACTAGCATACGAGCATATAAACATAGCAACGATAATATACTATTCATGCATATAAGAACCAAGTATAACACTTTAAGAAGGAATCATGAATACGAACTTACTTTACTCAAAGGAAGCTAGCATCTGTAGAGGTACAAGCCTGGAGGAGAGTGCCGACACCCTGACACTCCTCCCGAACTACCCCTTACTCTCTCCCTATTCTAAGCACTAGCTAGACAGTGCTCTGCCTATTGAAACTGGATTTTGACACGTGTTTGGAATCGGTGTCAAAGGGGGAGAAAGGGAGCCGATGCGGCGGACTAGAAGCTACAGTTAGGAATCGGCCAATTAAAGCTACAGTATTTCAGCCGACTGGCGGAAGGAGTCGATGGAGGCTAGCCGATTGGGAGCTAGAACGGTTTGGCCATTTTGGGCCTAAGGTGGGCCAGGATGAAGATTTGCTGAAGAAGGAGATTGGACTGTGGGAAAATAATAACCAACTCGGATATGAGTTGTGTTTGTAAATATTTATTATCATTTAAAATTAGAGATAGATCCTAGTCGGTTAGGAAGTCAGTCGTGGCAGGGTATAAATAGCTGCCTTGTGAGGCTTGTAAACAACAACATGAATCAAATACAACAAATCTACTTATTCCTCGCACTTTACTTTCAAGTCGTGTGTCCGACGCTGAGGGTCATCGGCTGATTTTTAGTGCCAACACACTTTTGGCACACCCAGTGGGACCGAAGCAAGATCCAAGATGTCAAAGGCTACTGAAATCTCTGAAGATAACATCATCGAAATCACTTAAGTAGACCTCAAAGACAACCAGAGGGAGGAAGTGCAAGGGCTTTAGAAGAGTACAGGAAGACATGCCTGCAATCCTTTAGTCGTACCAGAAGTAGGGAGATCATCAAGAAAGCTCCTCTTCCAACTCCCTGCATATCACCCTCGCCGAGGACTCAGGAAAGATGTCTGAGATGATCCAGCAGTCTGTTTATCAGGCTATGATCGACCAGTCCAAGGTAATGACCAACACCGTGTACAACGCCATCGTCAGTTCCATGGTCAACGGTGCAGCTCAGGGGTATCAGGGACTAGCATATGCTCCTCCTATCGTGGCACCAATTACGACCTTCTCAACGGTGCCAAATACGTCTCACTCGGCTTCTCAGCCGATGCAGATGCACAGTGGAGAGTACAATACTTCAATGCCCCTGGGATATAGCAGTGCAACGCTCTATCAACCACAAGCGATGTTTTATCCTGCACCAATTCCCCCGGTACAATCGCCATTTTCAAGCTGAGCGCCGTGGGGAGCGACGGCGACACCCACCGGTCTGGATCCATCAACTAGTTATGGAAAATCTCTAGTCCAGACATTATTCCAATCGGCCCCTTGGCTGATAGCCCCACAATACCAGCAGACTACTCCAGAAATCGGCGGGGGGGGAGGGCAGGCGCTCCAGAGTCACTCAAAACTGAGGCGCCGATAATATTGTACGACGAGGCGGCAGATGCACTACGTTAGCTGCCTTCGGCTACTCATCCGACAGCCCAACCACAAGATCTACAGCACACTCCAGTCTATCACCCGATCGTGGTACCGCAAGTCCAACAGCACGTGCCGATTCCTCAGCCGGTCGTGCGTCAACAGCAGCATCAGCAGCAGGTGGACTGGACCACGAGGATAGTGGAGGTAATTCAGGACCAGTTTGGGTTAAAACCAAAAGTACAGACCTACACGTACAAGATGTCGTACCCACCTGCATACGACCTGTTGCCGTTCCCTCATCGGTACAAAGTCCCCGACTTCACAAGGTTCTCAGGCTTGGATGACACGTCGACAATGGAGCACGTTAATAGATTCATCATCCAATGCGGAGAGGCTGCTACGCAAGATGCTCTGAGGGTGCACCTGTGCTCGTCGTCCCTGTCCGGATCAACCTTTCAGTGGTTCACTACAGTACCGCCCAACTCCATTGTTACCTGGGCCGATTTGGAAAAGCAATTTCATAAGTACTTCTATACGGGGGTCCACGAGATGAAACTTTCAGACCTAACCAGCCTCAAGCAGAGAAGCGATGAGTTTGTAGTCAGCTACGTACAGAGATTCAGGGAAGTTAGCAACAAGTGCTACACCCTAGTCTTGACTAACGCCCAGTTGGTCGATATCACTTTCCAAGGACTCATGCCTCACATCAAAGAGAAGTACGCCTTCCAAATTGTTCACCGGCTGTCCGGCCAAGAAATACGCCCCACGACCAATGAAGGAACTTTCAGAAAAAGGTGGCGTATGTGGAAGGGTCCGAATCGGAAGAAGAGGAAAAAATTGGCCTGGCAGAATGGGTAAAAGGGAAAAAGTCAATATCATGCCTGTTCGCAAAAAGGAACCGGAGACGTTTGGCTTCGACATGTCCAAGGTCGACAAAATCTTTGACTTGTTGCTTTAGGAGGGACAGATCAAACTCTCACCTTACCATACAATTCTGTCAGCCGAGCAGCTCAAAAAGATGAAATATTGCAAGTGGCACAATGCCACATCTCATGACACCAACGAGTGCAAGATCTTCCGTCAACAAATACAGTCAGCCATTGAGCAAGGAAGACTAAAGTTCGAAGTCCCGGCGAAGCCAGCAAAGCCGATGAATATCGATCAGCACCCCTTCCCTGCTAACATGGTCGACGTGGGGAAAAACACGCTCCAAACCAAGGTGCTGATGTCAGAATCGGCCAGAAGGAGCGGCGCCATGGATCCTAGAAATCTGGCCTCGGCTGAGGATGCCAAAGGAAAAAGACAGATGGAAGCCGAAGGTGAAGGATCAGAGAGACCGCGACGACCGGTCACCTCCCAGGACTTACTTAGCAAGTACCAGCGGCAGCAGGAGGACTCAAGACGTCGCGCGGAGATGATGCGCTGACACAAGGATCACTGGAGATGCCTGTTCTTTATTCAATGCTGGGAGAATAACCTCAGATTACCGTCGGCCGATAACTACCCTGAGTGCAACGGTCAGTATCGTACCAGCCGCCCGTTCAAGAGATCACGCTCCAGGAATCGAGGACCAGAGCCGATTAGCAGAAACAAGCACGAACAAGAAGATTGGCGCGTTTCAGTTCATGATCGGCTCGGGGGTAGAGTTGACCAGCGTAATCGGCTGGGGGACAGGACCAGCGCACATGATCGGCTGGGAGAAATGGCCGACGCAAGAGTCTCAGTGTGGCGGAACCACCTCGGATTAGCTTGATTAAGCAGGATTAAGCCGCCTAACATGCGACACCCCTGCCTAAACCGAGTTAATACGAAGTGCCGTCGGATTTCGTCCGATTTAACCACTTAACAGGATCGAGTTCAGCAAACCCACGCAAGGTGAGCGGTTACAGAGAATACAACAAGTCCACTGGAATTAAACAGTCTTACTCAAGAGTTCATTCATAAAATTTTAACATCAGAGTTTTATAACAAAAGACAACAGAGAAAACACTAGCGGAAGACTTCGTCGGGGTCGGACGTCCGGGCGAGGCCAGCCAGAACATCACTGAGTCCTCTCCTCGCCGTCCGAGGAGGGGTCCCACTCGACCGTCCAGCCTGGCGGAAGCTGGGGCGGCCAAGCGCCAACAAGGGAGGGGTCGGAAACTGCAACTTCACCTGAAAAACAGGAGCCACAACAAGGCTGAGCTACTAAGCTCAACAAGACTTAACCGGGGAGGAGCCAACTATTCTCCCAACTAGACATGCAAGGCTTCTTGGCTGAGGGGTTTGTTTTGCCAACAGCACTAAGTAACCTATTTTCAAGTTTTAGCTCCGGTTCTAGATTTACTTACCAGTCTAAGTTGTGCAACCTATTCTAAGCAACATCGAACCAAACAAGTGTGTATATAAAACAACATCATTGCCATCATCAGATTCCTCATTTACTCAAGGTGACATAGCGATCAAGAAGTCTCAAACTGTGAGAGGCAGACGAATCGATTCAAGTTCTTTAACCATGCATGGTGAACCTAGCCCCACGACATCCGCGCACCCGGAGGTCGCTTCCTGTGTCGGCCTTCCCCATCGATCCCCTAACCCGTGTCGGGCCCATTCCCTTTGGTGCAAGGTTCCACAGACCCGGCCTCTGCCGTCCTGTGACCACGCTTTGCCACCACGTGCGACAACCAGCAGGGGAAACTCCGTTCCAAGAACAATGGGGCGACCGCTCACGTCTAGGTTCAATCAGGTACTAGGCTTCCTCATCCCATACTAAGTATGAGGCTAGTACTTTCAAACACTTGATCACGAACACCACCACTGTCGGGCCTTAGCAAGTTTTCATAGACAGACGGGGCAACCATCTGACCACCAAAGAGTTACTAAACCCTGCCCCGTCCATCGTCCTTATAGTTGTAACAGGAGAGTAACACATGCAACTCCTACAACTCGCGAGTGACAGGAGATCACTCGGCTTTTACCGTTTCCTATTTAAGCAATGCAGCTACTCGGTCCAACAGCTAGTGCTCATATCAAGGGTTACTAAGTCATGCATCTAGGGTTTCACACAACTCCTAAACGTAAATGCACAAACATGCTATTCGGAAGGCATGTGCAAGTTTGACAAGAACACATAGGATCTTCATGCAACTGGGGCTTGCCTGCAAACAAAGAGGGCGGAAACTGCTCGACTTCGGGGGCGGCTTCGACTTCAGCGGGCGGGAACTCGGCTACAGCTTCTTCTTCGGGCGCCGGGTGCAGCTCGTAGAAGCCGGCAGCGAGATGCAGCTCTACACGGATGCAATGCAAGGGTTAGCTTAAACGTTTTGATTTGACAGCAACACTGGCTCTCCTGAGCCCAGAAACTTGCGACAAAGAGCAGGAGTAGGAGGCGGTTGGAGAGAGTGGATGATGATCAACAGGTAAGGGTAGGAAAGAAACGAGTGGTCTGATACTTGAACTAGAGGGCGTGATAACTGGGATCCTCAGACGTAAGCGCTGAAGGGTTCCCACGTTTTACACTTACACCCTCAAGTTTAAGAAAAGATCACAGCCAGACCCTCGGGCGAGGCGGACAAAGGTCGGCAAACAGACAGGGTCGGACGAGACGGAACTGGGGTCGGGCGGGTAGGAGGGGTCGGGTGAAGCGGACTTAGGGTCGGCACTCACCTTCTTCCTGAAAGGAAAGCTTGGGGTCGGGAAGAGGCAGACTTGGGCATGGAACTAAAGCTTTGAGCAGGGGGCTAAGGCTGGCGATGCTCCGGCGGCGGTGCTTCTTGCAGATCGCGAGAGAGCTCTTGCGCAACACGAGGAGCACGCTGCGGGGTGACTTGGATGAACTGAGAAGGAACTGGGAGAAGAACTTCTCAAGATTGGGCGAATGGCACTAGGAGCTTGAGCAGGGAGCTAGCGGGAACTAAGGGCAACAAAAGCGGAGGGAACTCCGGCGACGGGGCATTCCTTTTTATAGCTGCGGAAGCAGAGGAACGGAAGCGTCGCGGAGAGAGAGAAGGGAAGCGGCGCGAAGGCCGGGGATAAGCAATGGAGTGCTCTGCCGTGGCGGCGATTGAGCAAACCGGGCGGTGCAACAGAACTCCGGGGGTGACGCCAACGATCATTGCGCTACTCCGTCAGGGCGGCGTAGGCGCGGGTAGACCGGTAGTTGAGATTTGGCGGAAAGCGGGCGTCGCCGTGCGGAAGAGGTGATAGAAGCGACCGGTTAAACGGCGCTAGGATCGAGGGCGCACAGGTGGAGAGAACAAGCAGACGCGGCGTGGGGGAGAGTGCGGAACAACAGATTGTCGGGCGGTGTCTGACATGGCGGGGAAAGGAACTGTCGCGGCCGGGGTCGGGGTTGGCGGTGGGGGAATCGTCGTGTAGCGACGACCGGGCGGCGCAACTGTTGCTGGAAAGGATGGAAAAGACGGGCGACATTGGTCTCCGGGGCCGAGATCTGGTATCGTGATGATGGGCACGGGGAGCGAGGCTCTGCAGAAAGGGGTGCAGAGGGCTTCCGCGTCTATTGGGGGAAGAGGGCGCGGGAACCCACTCGGTCGCTTGCTGGAGACAAAACTGAGCGGTGGCGTCGGAGAAGGCGAGCCACGCAGCAGGAAGGTTCTGAGGCGGCCATGCAACTGGAGTGCGGCTGATGCGGGGGATCTGGAAAGGATCTCGCGGGTCCACCGGGGAAAAGATCGGACGGGTGAGGAAGATTAACAGGATCCGACGGATGGCTGAACTCGCCGGGGTCGGGAAAAAAAAAGGAACGAAGCGGTAGGGGTCGGATCTCAGTGGTCGGAACTGGCGGAAAACTGAGCACTTAAGTGCGATCAACAGAGCAACTGACGGAGGTTTAAGGGTTGAGATCAAACCTAACTGGGAGAGATTAGGGGTCGGTCGTTACAGCCTACCCCTCTTAAAAAGAATCTCGTCCCGAGATTCAAGATCAAGGGTGTGCTGTTCTTACCTCCTTGATGAGATAGAAAACCTGGAAAACGCTTGTTCAGATATTCTTCCGTCTCCCATGTCGCTTCATCTTCGGTGTGATTTCTCCAGAGGATCTTGTACATCTTTACCATTTGGCGTCGGGTGTGCCTTTCCTTCTGGTCAAGAACTCGATCTGGGTACTCGGTGTAGGTCAGGTCAGGTTCTACTTGAAGCTGTTCTTGTTCTAGGATTTCTGCTGGAACTCGGACACATTTCTTCAACTGTGACACATGGAAAACATTATGTATGGCTGACAGCTGCTCTGGGAGTTGGATCCCGTAAGCGACGGGTCCACAGATCTCCACAATCTCATAAGGGCCGATGTAACGGGGAGCTAACTTGCCCTTTATTCCAAAACGTTGCACTCCTTTGGTTGGGGAGACTCTAAGGTACACATGGTCACCAAGGTTGAATTGCAGGGGTCTTCTCCGTTGGTCAGAGTAACTCTTCTGTCGAGATTGGGCAGCCTTGAGATTGGCCTGAATTACTCTTACTTGCTCTTCGGCTTCTGCCACCAAGTCAGGGCCATAAACCTGTCTTTCTCCTGGTTGGGACCAGTTCAAGGGTGTTCAGCATCTTCGGCCGTACAGGGCCTCAAACGGTGCCATCTTCAAACTGGCCTGGTAGCTGTTATTGTAGGAGAACTCTGCTAAGGGCAGGCATTTGTCCCAGTTCTTGTCATAGTGAATGACACAAGCTCTTAACATGTCTTCAAGGATTTGGTTGACTCTCTCGGTTTGGCCATCGGTTTGGGGATGGTATGTTGAGCTTCGAATGAGCTTGGTGCCCATAGATGCTTGTAGTTGCTCCCAAAATCGTGCCACAAATTGAACTCCTCTGTCTGAAACTATGGTCTTAGGTACGCCGTGTAGAGAAACGATACGGTCGAGGTATAACTCTGCATATTGCTTGACTGTGTAGGTGGTACGAACAGGCAAGAAGTGTGCTGTCTTGGTCAGACGGTCCACTATAACCCAGATAGAATCAGACCGTTGAGTTGTAAGGGGTAACCCAGCTATGAAATCCATGCTGATGTCTTCCCATTTCCAAGAGGGAATAGGTAGCGGCTGCAAGGTTCCTGCTACCTTCAAGTGACTGGCCTTGACACGTCGACAAGTGTCGCATTCTGAAACATAACGAGCTATCTCCGGTTTCATCCCACTCCACCAAAAGGTCTGACGAAGATCATGGTACATCTTGTTGCTGCCAGGGTGGATGGAGAACTTGGAAAGATGAGCTTCATCTAGGATTTGCCTCCTTAACTCGGGGTCAGCGGGCACTACTAGTCGGTTTCCATAGTACACACCTCCCGTTTGGTCCTGCCGGAAAAGTTTATATCCCTTGTCTTTTACCAAGACCTTACTGATGATCCATTTCACTTCTTCATCCTTAGTTTGTGCTGACCGAATCCGGTCCTCCAAAACTGAGTCAAGGGTGAGGTGATCGAGGGTTCCATGGGGAACAAACTCTAAACTTAGCTTTCCCATCTCGTGACACAAGGTGTTGGTGAAGGCTGCTGACAACAAGCAGTTGCAACGGGGTTTTCGACTGAGGGCATCGGCCACTACATTGGCCTTGCCAGGATGATAGCGCATGTCCAAGTCATAATCCTTTATTAACTCCAGCCATCTTCTCTGACGCATATTGAGGTCGGCTTGCGTGAAGATGTACTTGAGGCTCTTGTGGTCGGTGTAGATGTTGCAGTGAGCTCTCATTAAGTAGTGCCTTCATATCTTCAAGGCATGTATCACTGCTGCCAACTCAAGGTCATGGGTCGGGTAGTTCAGCTCATGAGGTCGCAACGCACGTGAGGCATAGGCAATGACTCGGTTGTCTTGCATAAGAACACACCCGAGTCCAGTGCCAGATGCGTCACAGTATACGTCATACGGCCTAGAGGGGTCGGGTTGAGCCAAAACTGGGGCGGTGGTTAACAAGTGCTTCAAGGTTTTGAAGGCTTCTCCGCACTTGGTGTCCCACACAAACTTGGCCTCTTTCTTCAACAACTCGGTCATCGGCTTAGCTATCTTAGAGAAATCCGGTATAAAACGCCGATAGTATCCTGCCAGTCCGAGGAAACTCCGGATCTGGTGTACCGAGACAGGAGACTTCCATTCCATGACCTCTTGCACCTTACTGGGATCTACGGCAATACCGTCCGCGGAGATAGTGTGTCCCAAGAACTTGACACTATCCAACCAAAACTCACACTTGGAGAACTTTGCATAAAGCTGGTGATCTCTCAGTCGCTGAAGAACTATATGAAGGTGGTTGGCATGCTCTTCCTTGTCTTTTGAGTACACTAGGATGTCATCAATGAACACCACTACAAACTTGTCCAGCTCGGGCATGAACACCGAGTTCATAAGGTACATGAAGTAAGCGGGTGCATTGGTGAGTCCAAAGGACATGACTAGGTACTCATACAATCCATATCTGGTAGAGAAAGCTGTCTTGGGCACATCGCAAGGTCGAATCTTGATTTGGTGATAACCAGATCGAAGATCGATCTTGGAGAACACTGTTGCTCCGGCTAACTGGTCGAACAAAACATCAATGCAGGGCAGTGGGTACTTATTCTTGACTGTCACCGCATTGAGGGGTCGGTAATCCACACACATCCGTAAACTGCCGTCTTTCTTCTTCACAAACAGGGCGGGGCATCCCCAAGATGACGTACTGGGTCGAATGAAACCCTTTTCCAACAGGTCATGCAACTGGGTCTTCAACTCTGCTAACTCAGCGGGTGGCATCCGATAAGGTCTCTTAGATATCGGAGCTGTGCCAGGAACTAAGTCTATAGAAAACTCCACTTCTCTGTCAGGTGGCATTCCTGGCAAGTCCTCTGGAAACACAACTGGGTACTCACAGATAACAGGGAGGTCTCCTAAACGGGTTCCCAAGAGAGAAAAAGCACAAGGGGTCAAGGACTCAGGGTGGGTCAAGGATAGGATAGCACTGCCATGAGAGGGCGAGCTGACGAAAAGAGATCGGGCTGAGGTATCTAAAACAACACGATGTCGGGCCATCCAATCCATGCCAAGGATGATGTCTAGGCCTTCGAGGTCAAGGATGATAAGGTTTTCCTTGAAGAGGGTGGGGCCTAGCTGGAGAGGTACCAGAATAACGACCTGATCCGATGTTATCCTTCCTCCAGGAGTGGCAATCACATAGGGTTCCTTAGTGTGACCTACACTTAGCTCGCATCTTTCCCTTTCCTTACTCCCGATAAAGCTATGGGAGGCTCCCGAATCAAACAACACCACAACAGCTTGTTTTAAAACAAGAAAAGTACCCGTCATCACTGACGCACCTTCGGGAAGTTCGGTCAGGCTGGTGTAGTTGAGTCGGCCTTGTCGGACTTGCACCTTGGGCCTTCTTCCTCTGGCTGCCATGGGGTTGTGGCCTTGCTGCTGAGTCTTGCTCTTGGGGCAGTCCCTTGCAAAATGCCCCTCATTGCCGCAGGTAAAACATCTGTTACTGGCTGCCGGACGGGGTGGCGTTGGCAAGGTTGGCCGGGGTACTTGTGGTTGGAAGCCTGGAGAACTGGGCATTGTTGCCAGCGGGGGTCGGGCGATCCATTTCCCTGACGGTTGGGGTCGGCTAGGGGCTTGCGGAGGGATCATCCGAAATCTTCGGGCTGGCGGGCTCGGAAGAGCCACAGAGGCTTTCCTCTTCTGGTCGGCCTTGAGAGCTTGCATGCAATCCTCCTGGGAGATGGCCAGATTGACCAACTCGTTATAGGTGTCCACCCGGATGGGGTTCAGCCTCTCCCTGAGCTCCAAGCTCAGTCCTCGGCGGAATCTGTCCTGCTTCTTCTCATCGGTGTCCGCGTGATATCCCGCATAACGGCACAGGTCGTTAAACGCCTAGGCGTAGTGCAGCACATCCCTAGCTCCCTGGGTGAGGGCCAGAAACTCGTTGAGCTTTCGCTCCAGGAGACCTTCAGGAATGTGATGCGCCTTGAACGCCATCTTAAACTCGTCCCAGCTGACTACGTGGTCAGCAGGTAGCATGGCATGGTAGTGGTCCCACCAAAGCCGTGCGAAACCACGCAGCTGCTGAGCTGCGAACCGCGCCTTATTGTTGTCAGGGCATGGAGCGGTAAGGAGCTCGAACTTGGATTCAATCGTCCGAACCCATGCATCAGCATCGAGCGGTTCCTGGGTCTTTTGGAACAGCGGGGGCTGTGTCCCCAAAAAGTCCTCATATCTTGCGACATGCTGCTGCTGTGCTCTACCACCATGTGGCTGCTGTTGTCCTTGCACCAGATGCCTGAGCAGCTCGGTTTGAGTTGCTAGGATTGCCTCCAATGGCGATGGTGGCGGGGGCGGGGGAAGATCCTGGCGCTGGTCACTGTTGCTGGGCATAGTTCCAGACCTCGTGCGGTGCGCCATCTGCAAGAGTTAACGCCCCATTAACCTCATAACCTTAGGTGTATTCCAACGAATGGGAACGTATGAATTAAATCCTTTAATGCGACTCTTGTCAAAGGTGCATCACACGTCCTTATAGAGGAAGCACATTCCTCCCATTTCATCACAGATAGCCCCTACTTGCCCTGGTACTCCAACTCAGGTAACCACACCACAAACAGACTCCTAGGGTCGGGTCCACTCGAACCAAGGGGTCGGATACGGTCCGTACTCTCAGAGGGTCGGACAAGGCGGTAACTGTCTTAAGGGTCGGCGCACTCTGGTTCGCAAACTAGGGTCGGCCAACTGAACAGGCTCCCCGAAAACAACACAGGGTCGGCACCACTTACCTAACCTTAACATCCGCATCATACGAAAAGGATAGAACTGTACACTGCACTGGGTTGACTTTATACACAACGTCGTTTCAACTCAGGGAGTACTCAACTCAAGGCTAACCTATTACAACTTTCCAAAACTAGGCTGCCGAGGAGTACAACAAAAGAAGGAAGGTTCCCTGAGAACCCTTAAACTACCACTGGACACTATGAGTCGGAGAAGGGACGCCATCTTCTATGTCCATGCTGGACGCTCCCTCGTCTTCCTCAGGGTCCTCCTGAGCTTCAAGTTGCATGTTGAGGGCATGCATGTCTTCAAGCTCAGCTTGGTGTTCCTCTAGGTGGGCGTTGGCAACGGCCAATTCCATTTCCACCTCCATTTTCTCCTCCGAGAGCTCGATCATACCGTCCACAAGGTCGGCAACTTCTCCTTCCAGCTCGGAGATCCGGTCTTGCATGTCGTGGATCTGGATTCCACGTTGGATCAGCTGGTAGGTTTGGCCTACCAGATCTCTTCTAGCTGCTTGGAGGTACACGTGGGTGTCCGTAGCAGTCCGAGCAAAGAGTGTCATGGCCCTTCCTTGGAGCTCGATCAGCCGGTAGAACGCAGCCATGCATCTGACGTTGGAGGAGATGGTGAGCGTGGCGCAGGTAGTGGCCAACACTTCAAGGTTGTCGATGCGGTCCAGCCAGGCCGGGTCCATCCGACTTCTGACAGGAAAAAGACCGATCGGGTCCAGGGTGATCTCCACGAGGTGGAACTGACAGAACTGCGTGAGCAACTGGAGAGCGGCGGATTCCCACGTATCTTCCGGAGAAAGACCGTAGGCTATGATGCCCAGAGAGGGCCAGTCAGGCCGCACAAAAGGGGGTGGCACCAGTGCTTGCACCTGGCACGCCTGGATGCCCTGCTCCACATATAGCCGCCCAGAGTACAGGGGTGGGGACTGATACCCAAACCATCTCAATGTGTCCCACAAGATCGCGGGAAACCCCTCGAAATGTAGGCAGGTTGATTGGAAGGTACCGTCCGCTCCAAACACCACATGCCCGGGAGCAGCCATCTGGAACCAAGAAAACCGAAGCCACGTGAGATAACTCCGAAGATCAGGGGTCGGATAGAGAAGCAGAAGGGCTTAACCGAGAGCAACTAAGAGGAGCTAGAAATCCTTAGATCCAAAGAAACTCTGTCGGACAGGGTTGCTGTTGAGAAGGAAACATCACCGATTTCTGTATGACGCATGCATGGCCTACCGTACTCTTAACCAAAAACAACTGCCCGAACCTCGGGTCTTACGCGGTCAGCGCCGATGACAAGGCAACAATACGTCTCTCCCTATATTATCTAGTCGGTTCTAGCAACGTTTTAACGAACGCGGTTAGCAACCTGCAGAAAACACACACCCGAACCTTTCGTGCCAGCACCCACGAAAGCGTTCCCAAACATTACCATCCACTATAGGAACGGCACCCATGCGTTTTAGGCTGCATGGACAGCACTCAACCGTGGAAATAGGTTCCTTCCGAATAGAACCATATAACCCTTCGCATACTCGTGATGCGGCATCGGCACACGTGTGATAGACGTGGCGAAACAACCGTGCCAATAGGTTCGTTGGAATCGAACCGTATCAACCTTCGTATGGATCACATACGGAACCTGCGCACGTATAATAGACGTGGGCGAAAACAACCGCGAAGATAGGGTCCCTTGAATGGAACTCCCTATCAACCCTCGCATGCTTGTGATGCGGAACTTGGCTCACGTATAACAGACGTGGCGAAGTGCTGGAGGAGTTAGCAACATAACCAGATACTTATTAGTCACCTAAAACAACCCCAAAATCCCCTAAGGCCTCTCGCACTAAGTCATCCTTAACGTTTGTACGAGATTTTCGAAAGGTTCTTGCAACTTTTATATTTTCAAAGAAGTGTTTAGGGCCCACTGGGTTCTCTGATATGCTAAACTCGGCTCTGATACCAGCTGTGGCGGAACCACCTCGGATTAGCTTGATTAAGCAGGATTAAGCCGCCTAACATGCGACACCCCTGCCTAAACCGAGTTAATACGAAGTGCCGTCGGATTTCGTCCGATTTAACCACTTAACAGGATCGAGTTCAGCAAACCCACGCAAGGTGAGCGGTTACAGAGAATACAACAAGTCCACTGGAATTAAACAGTCTTACTCAAGAGTTCAGTCATAAAATTTTAACATCAGAGCTGTGGCGGAACCACCTCGGATTAGCTTGATTAAGCAGGATTAAGCCGCCTAACATGCGACACCCCTGCCTAAACCAAGTTAATACAAAGTGCCGTCGGATTTTGTCCGATTTAACCACTTAACAGGATCGAGTTCAGCAAACCCACGCAAGGTGAGCGGTTACAGAGAATACAACAAGTCCACTGGAATTAAACAGTCTTACTCAAGAGTTCAGTCATAAAATTTTAACATCAGAGTTTTATAACAAAAGACAACAGAGAAAACACTAGCGGAAGACTTCGTCGGGGTCGGACGTCCGGGCGAGGCCAGCCAGAACATCACTGAGTCCTCTCCTCGCCGTCCGAGGAGGGGTCCCACTCGACCGTCCAGCCTGGCGGAAGCTGGGGCGGCCAAGCGCCAACAAGGGAGGGGTCGGAAACTGCAACTTCACCTAAAAAACAGGAGCCACAACAAGGCTGAGCTACTAAGCTCAACAAGACTTAACCGGGGAGGAGCCAACTATTCTCCCAACTAGACATGCAAGGCTTCTTGGCTGAGGGGTTTGTTTTGCCAACAGCACTAAGTAACCTATTTTGAAGTTTTAGCTCCGGTTCTAGATTTACTTACCAGTCTAAGTTGTGCAACCTATTCTAAGCAACATCGAACCAAACAAGTGTGTATATAAAACAACATCATTGCCATCATCAGATTCCTCATTTACTCAGGGTGACATAGCGATCAAGAAGTCTCAAACTATGAGAGGCAGACGAATCGATTCGAGTTCTTTAACCATGCATGGTGAACCTAGCCCCACGACATCCGCGCACCCGGAGGTCGCTTCCTATGTCGGCCTTCCCCATCGATCCCCTAACCCGTGTCGGGCCCATTCCCTTTGGTGCAAGGTTCCACAGACCCGGCCTCTGCCGTCCTGTGACCACGCTTTGCCACCACGTGCGACAACCAGCAGGGGAAACTCCGTTCCAAGAACAATGGGGCGACCGCTCACGTCTAGGTTCAATTAGGTACTAGGCTTCCTCATCCCATACTAAGTATGAGGCTAGTACTTTCAAACACTTGATCACGAACACCACCACTGTCGGGCCTTAGCAAGTTTTCATAGACAGACGGGGCAACCATCCGACCACCAAAGAGTTACCAAACCCTGCCCCGTCCATCGTCCTTATAGTTGTAACAGGAGAGTAACACATGCAACTCCTATAACTCGCGAGTGACAGGAGATCACTCGGCTTTTACCGTTTCCTATTTAAGCAATGCAGCTACTCGGTCTAACAGCTAGTGCTCATATCCAGGGTTACTAAGTCATGCATCTAGGGTTTCACACAACTCCTAAACGTAAATGCACAAACATGCTATTCGGAAGGCATGTGCAAGTTTGACAAGAACACATAGGATCTTCATGCAACCGGGGCTTGCCTGCAAACAAAGAGGGCGGAAACTGCTCGACTTCGGGGACGGCTTCGACTTCAGCGGGTGGGAACTCGGCTACAGCTTCCTCTTCGGGCGCCGGGTGCAGCTCGTAGAGGCTGGCAGCGAGATGCAGCTCTACACGGATGCAATGCAAGGGTTAGCTTAAACGTTTTGATTTGACAGCAACACTGGCTCTCCTGAGCCCAGAAACTTGCGACAAAGAGCAGGAGTGGGAGGCGGTTGGAGAGAGCGGATGATGATCAACAGGTAAGGGTAGGAAAGAAACGAGTGGTCTGATACTTGAACTAGAGGGCGTGATAACTGGGATCCTCAGACGTAAGCGCTGAAGGGTTCCCACGTTTTACACTTACACCCTCAAGTTTAAGAAAAGATCACAGCCAGACCCTCGGGCGAGGCGGACAAAGGTCGGCAAACAGACAGGGTCGGACGAGACGGAACTGGGGTCGGGCGGGTAGGAGGGGTCGGGTGAAGCGGACTTAGGGTCGGCACTCACCTTCTTCCTGAAAGGAAAGCTTGGGGTCGGGAAGAGGCAGACTTGGGCACGGAACTAAAGCTTTGAGCAGGGGGCTAAGGCTGGCGATGCTCCGGCGGCGGTGCTTCTTGCAGATCGCGAGAGAGCTCTTGCGCAACACGAGGAGCACGCTGCGGGGTGACTTGGATGAACTGAGAAGGAACTGGGAGAAGAACTTCTCAAGATTGGGCGGATGGCACTAGGAGCTTGAGCAGGGAGCTAGCGGGAACTAAGGGCAACAAAAGCGGAGGGAACTCCGGCGACGGGGCATTCCTTTTTATAGCTGCGGAAGCAGAGGAACGGAAGCGTCGCGGAGAGAGAGAAGGGAAGCGGCGCGAAGGCCGGGGATAAGCAATGGAGTGCTCTGCCGTGGCGGCGATTGAGCAAACCGGGCGGTGCAACAGAACTCCGGGGGTGACGCCAGCGATCATTGCGCTACTCCGTCAGGGCGGCGTAGGCGCGGGTAGACCGGTAGTTGAGATTTGACGAAAAGCGGGCGTCGCCGTGCGGAAGAGGTGATAGAAGCGACCAGTTAAACGGCGCTAGGATCGAGGGCGCACAGGTGGAGAGAACAAGCAGACGCGGCGCGGGGGAGAGTGCGGAACAACAGATTGTCGGGCGGCGTCTGACAGGGTGGGGAAAGGAACTGTCGCGGCCGGGGTCGGGGTTGGCGGTGGGGGAATCGTCGTGTAGCGACGACCGGGCGGCGCAACTGTTGCTGGAAAGGACGGAAAAGACGAGCGACATCAGTCTCCGGGGCCGAGATCTGGTATCGTGATGATGGGCGCGGGGAGCGAGGCTCTGCAGAAAGGGGTGCAGAGGGCTTCCGCGTCTATTGGGGGAAGAGGGCGCGGGAACCCACTCGGTCGCTTGCTGGAGACAAAACTGAGCGGTGGCGTCGGAGAAGGCGAGCCATGCGGCAGGAAGGTTCTGAGGCGGCCATGCAACTCGAGTGCGGCTGATGCGGGGGATCTGGAAAGGATCTCGCGGGTCCACCGGGGAAAAGATCGGACGGGTGAGGAAGATTAACAGGATCCGACGGATGGCTGAACTCGCCGGGGTCGGGAAAAAAAAAGGAACGAAGCGGTAGGGGTCGGATCTCAGTGGTCGGAACTGGCGGAAAACTGAGCACTTAAGTGCGATCAACAGAGCAACTGACGGAGGTTTAAGGGTTGAGATCAAACCTAACTGGGAGAGATTAGGGGTCGGTCGTTACACTCAGATGAGAACCCCCTGGGGCGAGAGCCAGACTGGGAGCGTGCAAAACTGCCTAGCAAACTGGTGAACCCTAGATGGTGCCCAAACGGCTTGACTAAATCCCAGAAACGGAGAGTCCAGTGTTTACACCAATGGGAGCAGCAAGAAGAAGAACAAAGGCAAGCGGTGGATAAGAAAGGGGAAAGGTCTCGAGTTTGGCGCCCCAGAAGAACAACTGACGAAGGAGACAATGATCATGATTCGGCAGCTGATGTCAGCATGGTGTTCATCTTGCTAATGGAGTTCATGGCTCCCTTCGACTGAGTCGACGTGGTGGAGATAGAGGAACAGATGGCACAGTTGGCTTTGGAGCCAATGACCACCACTTTTGAGAAAGCCGAAGATGAAAAACACCAGCATCTCAAGGCCTTATTCCTTAAAGGACATGTCAACGGACGACTAGCCGCTAAGATGCTAGTGGATGGAGGCGCTGCTGTGAACATCATGTCATATGCTATGTTTTGCAAACTAGGGAATGGAGAAGAAG
This sequence comes from Setaria italica, assembly GCF_000263155.2. NCBI lineage: Eukaryota > Viridiplantae > Streptophyta > Magnoliopsida > Poales > Poaceae > Setaria > Setaria italica. The sequence continues at coordinate 13,114,749 of NC_028451.1, forward strand.
ATCTAACCAAGATGGACATGATGCTCAAGGATTTCGAAGGCAACGTATCCCCGGCCCGGGGGGCACTCTGCGTCAACCTCACCATCGGAAGTAAGACCTTACCCACCACTTTCTTTATTATTAATGGCAAAGGGTCCTACAATATGTTGCTCGGGAAGGATTGGATCCATGCGAACTGCTGCATCCCGTCTACAATGCACCAATGCCTCGTCCAGTAGGTCGGCGACACCATCGAAGTAGTCACCGCCGATTCCGCCTACAGCGTTGCCGCGGCCGACGCGCAACAGTGGAGCTGCGAACACGTCAGATGCATATCTGGAAGAACTTGGGACACTGATTTCCTGAAGGTGTCCAATTTCGGTCTACAGCCGGTCCGAGCAGTCGGCTCTGAAGAATCAAATTAAATGGATCAGTTCGTCCAAGAAGATGGGAAGCTTGGGCATGGGTTTATGTCGGCTGATTCGCTGGAGATGTTGGACCTTGGGGACGGCAGCAAACCGAGGCCGACATATATTAGCGCTAAGTTAGACCCCGAGTATAAGCGTGAGTTAACAAGTTTGTTAAGGTAATTTAAAGATTGTTTTGCTTGGGAGTATCATGAGATGCCTGGTCTAGACTGGTCCATTGTCAAACACCGTTTTCCTATAAAACTAGGGTATCGGCCGTATCAGCAACCTGCACGACGGTGTAACCCTAAAATTCTACCCGATATAAAGGCCGAGATCACAAGATTGATTGAAGCAGGGTTTATTCAACAATGTCGCTATGCCGAGTGGATTTCCAATATTGTGCCCGTACATAAGAAAAATGAAAAGCTACGCGTGTGCATTGACTTCAGGAATCATAATCAAGCTACGCCGATGCATGGATATCCGTTGCCGACGGCTGATGTTTTAATAGACGCGGCTGTGGGACACAAAGTCATCAGCTTTATGGATGGTAATGCAGGGTATAATCAAATATTAATGGCCGAAGAAGATATTTCAAAGACGACCTTCAGATGTTTAGGCCATCTCGGTTTATTTGAGTGGGTGGTGATGACTTTCGTTTGAAAAATGCTAGAGCTACATATCAATGGGCCATGAACTATATATTCCATAAGCTTATTGGTGTCCTAGTGGAGATCTACATTGATGATGTTGTGGTCAAATCAAAGGGGCGTCAAGAGCATCTGACCGATTTGCGGAAAGTGTTGGAATGCACAAGGAAGCACGGGTTTAAAATGAATCCTAACAAATGTGCCTTTGGCGTTTCGGCTAGCCAGATTCTGGGTTTCATGGTCCACGAGCGCGGCATCAAGATCAATCAGAAGATTATAGCCGCCATCAACAAGGTTGTGGCCCCACAAGACAAGACCGAGCTACAGTCCTTAATCGGCAAGGTCAACTTCAACCGGCGGTTCATATCTAACTTGTCTGGGCGTATTCAAGCTTTCACCCCTTTGTTGAAATTGAAGCCTGATCAAGAATTTGTCTAGGGTGTAGAACAGCAAAAAGCATTGGACAACATCAAACAGTACTTGATCTCACCTCTGGTATTGGTCCCTCCACAGGCTAATAAGCCATTCAGACTATATCTATCGGCCGACGAACGGGCTATCGGATTGGCGCTAGTCCAGGAGTCCGAGGGGAAAGAAAAAGCAATCTATTACGTCACCAGAAGACTTCTGGATGCCGAAACCAGATATCCTCCAGTGGAGCAGTTGTGCCTTTGTTTATATTTTTCTTGTACCAAACTCAGGCACTACCTGTTATCAGCAGAATGCGTAGTTGTGTGCAAAGATGATGTGGTCAAGTATATGTTATCGCTACCGATTTTGAAAGGAAGAATGGGAAAGTGGATTCTGACTCTCTCAGAGTTTGACCTAAGGTACGAATTGGCCAAAGCTATCAAGGGTCAAGTAATGGCCGATTTCGTGGCCCAGCATTGCGGACCAGAGATTGCCGTTGTCGAGCCAGCTCCATGGACACTATATTTTGATGGGTCTTCCTATGGGGCCGGATCAGGAATCGGCATCATTCTCATATCGCCTCGGGGGGCAAGTTATGATTTCTCTCTGCCAATTGAAGCGTCCGCTACTAATAATCAAGCAGAATACCGAGTTGTTCTAAAAGGGATTCAATTATTGAGGGAGGTCAAAGCTGACGCGGTAGAAATTTTTGGGGATTCCCTGCTCATTGTGGATCAATGTAAACGGGAAGTCTGAATGCTAGGATGATATATTGAGAATTTACTACGAAGATTGCCTCCAGTTACTGAAGGAGTTCAAGTCCGCAATTATTGAGCATATTCCCAGGGATTGCAACGAAGAAGCCAATAGGCTTGCCCAACATGCTTCTGGGTATCGGCCGATTCAAGGTGCCATGACCCTCGAGCTTGCGACCGACGATTGGAGGAAGGAGATCGGTGATTACTTAAAGGATCCATCCAAGAAAGTCGACCGCCGAGTACGTTTTTAGGCTACAAAATATGTACTACTTGAAGATGACTTGTTTTACCGGATGATTGATGGGGTGCTACTCAAATGCCTTGGGTTAGAAGAAGCAAACATTCTGAAGAGAGAAATTCACGAAAGCGTATGCGAGGCCCATCGATCGGCCTACAAGATGAAGTGGATGATTCGAAACAATGGTTATTATTGGCCAACGATTCTCAAAGATTGCTTTAAATATTATAAGGGATGTCAGGATTGTCAGAGATTTGGCAACGTGCAACGAGCACCATCTTCAGCTATGAACCCAATAATTAAGTTGTGGCCTTTTAGAGGTTCGGGAATCGATCTCATCGGACAGATTTATCTTCCATCAAGCAAAGGGCACAAGTTTATATTGGAGGCTACTGATTACTTTACCAAATGGGTGCAGGCAGTCCCCCTAAACACCGTGACATCGGCCGTCATGATTGAATTCGTAAGGGAGCATATTATCTATCAGTTTGGTATTCCTCAGACCATTACAACTAATCAGGGAACAATGTTTACTTCAGGGGAGTTTGAGGAGTTCACCGCCGACATGGGGATTAAGTTGTTAAATTCTTCTCCGTATTATGCTCAGGCTAATGGTCAGGCTAAATCGTCCAATAAAGGGATAATCAAGTTGATCAAGAGGAAGATAGAGGAGCAACCAAAGAGATGGCACGCGACTTTGAGCAAGTCTTTGTGGGCCTACAGGATGGCCTGCCACGGTGCTACTAAGGTATCTCCTTATCAATTAGTGTATGGACATGAGGCGGTACTACCTAGGGAATTGAGAACTGGGTCTAGACGTACATCACTTTAAGATCAGTTGACAGCCGACGATTATTCTCTCTTCATGAAAGGGGAGCTGGATGATTTGGCGGGTCAGCGATTGAGGGCCTTAATCAGTATTGAAGAGAATAAGAAAAGAGTTGCCAGGTGGTATGACAAGAAGGTCAAGGTCAAGCAGTTCTCCCAGGGGGAGTTGATATGGAAATTGGTCCTACCGATAGGGTCTAAGGATCCCAAATATGGCAAGTGGTCGCCTACTTGGGAAGGGCCGTATAAAATCAGTCGATGTGCACCAGGAAATGCATACATATTAGAGACCATCAAAGGAGAAGAATTTACAAGGGCCTTAAATGGGAGATATTTGAAAAGATACTATCCCAGCATATAGGTAGACACGTAGCCGATGATATAGTGTGTCGGGTCATTATGGCTGATTCCTATTGACTCATGTTTATATAGCTGATGCAGGGATGGCATCGCCTTGAGGACGAAACCTCTGATCAAATAGGCCGATTATTATTCAATACGGTGATTGGGTACATGGCCGACATAATACAAGTCGCCCATAGACTAAAAGTACCAATACATCTATTGAGTTACAACATGATTAACTACGTTTCAACTGAGCTTTGCTTGTATTGATCTCTCTTTGGATCCGGCCTAGTTCTATTAAGAGACGGGTGCTCTTTTCCTCCATATCCGCCATGGCGTCTTCAAGAACAATCTAGCGGGGTAATTCGTGGCTCCTTTCAATTGGCGGTTGAGGTGGCTTCCTAGAGCTGTTGGCTTCGATGTGATCCACAATCTTCTTGATGTGGGCGGGAAGATGGTCTTTAAGTTCTTCTCAATGGGGTTCAATCAAATCTTTATCTGCCTGCATCAGCGGTTCCTCAGAGTGCATGATCTCGATAGCCCGCTCGAGGCCAGGGCTAAGCTGGGTTGGCTGAAACAACAGTTGATAGTTAGTCGTCGGCAAGAATCTCTCGAGGAGCGCAAGGGTGATTTCATACCTGATTGACGGAGGAAGAGGAAGACATCTTGGCTCCTGATTGGGAATCTAAGAGCGATTAAGCAGAGGGTAGAAGGATGGATGAAATGCGAGTGCCTTTGGAAGAGACATGGAGACCTCATATTTATAGGAAGAAAAGATGAGGGCCAAAGGTTAGTAAAGGTATCCATTCAAAGCAAATGACCGTGGGGCTAAAAAGCTGCGAAGGAGAAATGTTCAAGTTTGTATTCACATGGCAACGGCTAAAGGGCATTAAATGTTTATACAGAGGCATTCAAAGGACAATTCAATGTCTGATACATTCACCCAAGGAGAGTATTAATGGTCGCAATTGCCCACTGACAGATCTGTTCTGCCGAGTCTAATACTCGTTGGTCGTTGTCGGCTGATCCAGGGACTTCCGTCATGTTGCGATGTAATCGGATGGCCTCGTGGGCAAGAGTTTGCCTCTCCTGCTTCAAATCAGTGATGATGGCTGGGAGATCATGGAGTTTCTTCTCTTCAGTGGCGATGGCCTTCACGACCTGCTCCATCTCCTTGGCGAGTTCTGCCCTACGCAGTTTGTGTCTATGGTGCCGAGGATGTCTGGGCGAGAATTCTCAAGTGCTCCGATTCGGTGATGTACCTCTTGGGCTCAGTGCTTGTAGGATTCTTCCTCTTCACATGCCTTTGCCAGCTTGGCACGATCGGCCATGTGCCGCAGAGCTCTGAACACTGGGATCTGCATCGATTCAATATATGCCGCGGGTGCAAGAGCTTCCTCTACGTCTTCTGGGACTCAGCCTTTTATTTCGTTGAAGATCTGCCGAATCGGCGAAGCGTCTTCTACCAATCGGCCGATGTCATCCTGAAGGAGGGTTCGGATATTCTGGAGCTTGGCACGTATTTCTTTGGGAAGTGAGCCCAGAGCCACCTGACGGGAGGTGATCTCTTCATCATCGGAGATAACAACTGCGAATGAAAAGAGGCTGCTGTTGGGAGTGTCTTGTTCCTGTAAAGGCAAAAGAGGGAGGGTGCTTTAGCTAGCAGAAGTAGAGAATTGGCCGATAAGGTGTTAAAAGTTTTTACCTCCTTAAAGCGGATTTCTTCTGTTTGCATTGGTGGAAGTGTTGTCCTTGTCTCGGGAATCGGCATGGTTGGTTCATCAGAAGAAGAAGATTCCATGATGATTGGCGCAGTGCTCGGACCAGCCTCCTAAAGGATGACAAAGGAAATCTCTATAAGTATGTAGGGGTAATTGAATCTAAGAATGGGTATCAATTATTTTACCTCTGCAAACCACACAATTAATGGCTAATGGAAAGGTATGATTGATGTGCCCAGGGTGGTATGCGCCATAAATCGGTCAGTTTCGACTAAAGATTGGGAAACTTGGATAAAGTGAATATTCTTTACCTCAGCTGAAAGGATTGCTGGTGTCTCGATCTCTGCCTGAGGGTTGGCCAATTCATGCATGGTTTGCTCCGGGAGGATTTGCGCAGCCTAGTAAGAAATGGAATTTAACATTGATAGTATACTTAGAAAGGTGTGCAGCGTATAAAGTTACCTGAACAGCTTCTACTAGAAAGGATGCAGCTGCCGATCCAGCTTCTGTAGTTGTTTGGGCGTCAACCTCCTGAATGACCAGCATAGTCGGTATAGCTGAAGACTCAGCCGGCAGCGTCGCCGATTGATGGGCCGATTCTATGCAGGCGCACACCCGGCGGCTTGTTTTCTTTGAAGAAGATATCTTCAGTTTCTGCTTCAATCGGCCAGTGACAATATCTTCCATCGACGGGGCATGAAAGCCGATGATTGGAAATGAAGTGTACGGGTGGTGACTTTCTATCGGCCTACCGCTTTGGCTGCGCGTTGGAGGAGGTTGGCTTTCGGACTGTGCAAAGAAGAAATTAGTAACTATTCTAAGGCATAAAGAAGACAGTATGAAATCGGCCAGGGAGATTAATACCTCTGCGTTTGGATCGATGTTAGTGGGGTCCAGCTCATAGCAATATACTGCACGAGATGTGCAGAAAAGGTGTTGCTTCCATTCACCCTACCATAGTTTGAATTGTTGGACGGAGAAGGGGGCTACTAGCCAGTTGGTCAAGTCGACGGTGCTAGAGTCCGGTATCAAGCTGCACAGGCAATTGTATTCAAGCCCTCTTGAGAGCCACTCCCAGAACTTCACACGGCCGACAAAGTAAATTCTAATCGGCGTCTGCCCCAGGCCAAATTGCCGAGCTGCCACTGATCGGTTGTAAAACTCATAAGTTGGGGAGTCCTTTCCCAAGAAGAAGTTTGCTGGTAGAATCCTGGGCTTGATCAAGATGTCCATAAGCTCATTCTCAAAAGAGCTGCTGGTTGAGTTAAAGCAATCAGGGTTATCAAGGAGTGGTTCGTCTCTTTGATATGGATACCAGCTTGTGGTTTCTTCACTAAAGCCGATGTAGAAACATCTGAAATTCTCGGCTGTTTTTGTCGGGGTGAATCTGCTGCTAGGAAAAGCTGACACTGCCTCACCAAAAGAGGTGCAATGCTGTCTTGATGTTGGGTCATCCTCTGACTCGATATTGGGGAATGTCTTGGTCTCGACTCGTTCCCTGGAGACCTTGCTCATGTATAAGTTAAGCCAGAGGGTGATAAACCACCAGGGACCACCTGGGTTCCCAATCAGCTCTCCGGATGACAGCTTGATAGCGATTTGGTGCATCATATAATAAGCCGATCCTAGCAGGTGTTTCCCCAAAGGGACAGTAGAACCTCTTGCTAGGGCCTCAGCCAAAGCCTACGTGTTGGAAGAAGGGCCGACTGCTTTGCCGCAGAAGAAGTGTTTCTCTAGCCACATCATCAGAAAAGTTGTGTATTCTCTGTCGCCGATAGGCCCAGTCTTCATATTTTTCTCGATATAGCCTTTCCACCCGCTGATTCCCTTTGTTTCCAGACGATGAGTTGGTTTGATCAGAAAATCAAAGGGCGAATCAAGGGAAGAGATGTCAAGGCCGGTCAGCATCAGGACATCAACCAAAGTAGGAGTCATGGGCCCATGTCCAAAGAGGAACGCATTGAGGGCGTCAGACCAGAAATAAGAAGCTGCAATGACCAAGGTTCATTCCTCTCCATTTGAAACAGAGATAAGTTTATGCATTGGCCGATTTTTAGTTCGTCCCAAAGGACTCTCTTGGAGTTGGATATTCTTTGAAACCATTCCCTCCAGCCAAGGGTTTCGTTCGGCCAAGATCTAAATGCGCCTATCCAGTGGCTTAGATCCATGGGAGATTGCTTGAACGGGATCCTGTGGGTTTCCAAGTTGATCAATTCAATGGGATCTGGATTCCCCATGGGCCCAAGACAGATGAGGCTAGGTGCGTCGGAGATAGGGATGGTGATCCTTTGCCTAAGCTCCTAAGGAGGATATAAAGGGAAAGCTAAGAACAGATCTAAAAAAAAAGAAAGATGCGTGAAATGGTAAAAAGGTGAAAAGAAAAAAAATTTGGGGTATTTTACCTCTGAGATGAAGGCCATGGTCGCCGATGGGATCGGCATTGGGATAAAAGAGTGAGGTGATCAGAAGATGAAGGAAGAATCGCTGGAGGGATGCAGCTGGAAGCTGAAAGGGCGCCGGAATGTAATGGGAGGTGATTCGCTGGAGAGGGAAAGATTCTGAGTTTGTGGAGAAGCAGCGGCAGATGTCGCGAATATTTAAGGACGGTTCGAGAGAAGGGTAAAGGTGGGATTTTTACCACGCCATCTACGTGAATTTTAGGGATGGTGCTTCGTTCAAAAAATCACAATCATCAGAGAGAGGACTGCGGAGCGAAAAGGAAGCTTTCGCCGCATTTACTGTTGTGTTTTCTTCGGGGAAGGAGTTAGAGTTGAAAACATTTTGAAGCAAAAGTTGTGTTTTACTCCGAAACTACGAGGCCTGTGTTGACGTCAGATTTTGACACGTGTTTGGAATTGACATCAAAGAGGGAGAAAGGGAGCTGATGCGGCGGACTAGAAGCTACAGTTGGGAATCGGCCGATTAAAGCTACAGTGTTTCAGCCGACTGGCGGAAGGAGTCGATGGAGGCTAGCCGATTGGGAGCTAGAACGGTTTGGCCATTTTGGGCCTAAGGTGGGCCAGGATGAAGATTTGCTGAAGAAGGAGATTGGCCCGTGGGAAAATAATAACCAACTCGGATACGAGTTGTGTTTGTAAATATTTATTATCGCTTAAAATTAGAGATAGATCCTAGTTGGTTAGGAAGTCAGTCATGGCAGGGTATAAATAGCTGCCTTGTGAGGCTTGTAAACAACAACATCAATCAAATACAACAAATCTACTTATTCCTCGCACTTTACTTTCAAGTCGGTGACTTCGCCAAAAACCTTTTCTTTTCACGAGTTCGTGCAGGTTGGCAGGGCTGCATCGAAATGATCTCCGGCCGATTTGTAAGTTCCGCTTATCAAGTAATATCTAAGTTTTAACTACGGGCGCATCGCTGTTGTTTCATTTAGATTTATTCACCAGTTATCAATATTAACTAGAATTATAGGTTTTATCTATTGCTCTAGTTTTATCACCAATTATCTAGCTTGAGATTCGAACTGTCGGCTTCATTACTGTTATTCTTATTTATTTGTCATATAGCCGATTAGATCTGTTTCAAGTGTTGCATCTGTAGCATTGTTTAAATTGCTCTAGTAGTTTCTTTACAATCGCTACGTGATCATCGGCTATTCTATAGCCGGTCATCTCTACAGTAAATTGGCCGATTCGCTGATACGATTTTCAAGATAGATCGGAACTTTAGCCGATCGAAGCCCCTGGAATTTAATACTTTTCTTTCCTTGTCAATCAACAGGTCAGATTGACTGGCACGCCATGCGAACCGCACCAGGGCAATAACCCGAACAGGAGTTAAATAGATTCTCCCGGATCGTGTGTCCGACGCTGAGGGTCATCGGCCAATTTTGAGCGCCAACACTGCCTTTGCAATGAGGCTCTATTTCTACTATAGAGTAGTGTTTCTCCAATGGTGGTGTCATGTGTCGTCAAATAAGCCCCCTCCCCTTGTATTTATTGGCACTTGGGGTTGGTTCCCGAGGGGAATATTTGGGGAATCTTCCCTAACCACCATTGCAAGGTCGGTAACTAGCGACACGTGGTGGCTGGAAGCGAATGGGCCCACCATGGGTTCGGCCGAACCAAGGGTTTGGCCGACCCCTAGTAGCCGCCTCTACCAACCGCCTCTGGCTGGGTGGCTGCCAGGTGGGTCCTAACTTGGGTACGTTGTGTTTTGCGGTGAATCTAGTTAGTTTACTCCCGTTTGTGAGTTCTTCAATCCGTGTGCTTGCTCTTGATTGGTTGAGAGTGTCTTTCCTTGCCTGTTGGGTGTGTTTCCTCCTCCTTTCTAAGGATAAGTGACCTGCATGCAAATATTCACCAACACTTGTGGAAATGGTTAGTAATAAACCCCTACCACTAGGTTGATGCTCATCTTTTCGGTATTTATACAGGAGTTGACACCCAAGATTTTGTACATAAGAGCCATCAACAACACCCCCACACTTAGCCTTTGCTCGTCCTCGAGTGAAAGGCAAAGTCTTAGGTGGAACATGTCTTCTTATGGTAAGGGTAAAACATGTAAGATATTCCAAGCTGTACCTGAACTTGTGAACTTTTTGAAGTGTCTATCATGTTACCTTGGGCGGTTGATGGCTGGAACGGTCTTGACTCAAATCCCCTCCACTCTTTCTATCTTAGTGACTTGGGTTTTTGATAATGTTTTCCAAAAGAGAACCATACCTAGCTCCTCAAATGATTCTCTCAGATTGCTCGATGTGTATGTTCCTCACCAAGGTATTAACTTGCCTTTCTTCATCCTACTTCTAATAAGGCTTATGTGGAGCTCAAGGCAGGGATAAAGATGAGGCATACCTACATCACGTATGTTGCAAAGCCAAAGACGGAATCCAAGTAGAATACAAGTCATAGAATCTGATCAAGATGTGCAAGTGTGTAGATGGAAAATGGTCGAAAGGTGTATAGACTCCTTTTGTATGATTTCATCTCTCTCCTTTTCTCTTTCTTTTGGACATGGGTTATCTTTTTCTCTTTCTCTTTCTTTCTTTTTTTTCTTTTTTTCTTCTTTTTTTCATCATGCTTTGAGCATGGCTTTATTTCGTTTTGCATAGCCCATGTCTCTTTTTTCAAGGATACGTTTGGAGAGAGAGGTCACAACACATATGGAGCTTTATTTGGTGGATGGATGGATGGGATGTTAGTAGCTTCTAGTGTAGAAGTCTAGTATGTGGATGTGGAGTGTACATGATCTTAATCATGAAAGTATGAAAAATATTCCACAAGGGTCAACAATTTGGCAAAGCTCAACATGATAGCAAGCAGCATATGTGTATGGGTTTTAAATAAGATCAACATATGGCTTTGGTAGGATGGAAGCATATCATTGAGGAGCTAGCTAGGTCATTATTTTTCAAGATAAATTTTCCAAGTACTTTGGACATAACAGAGCAAGGTTGATTTTATCATGCTATATCTCAAACATCAACAACCTAGGTAGAATGCTTTCCTAAAGATATAGGTTCACAAGCAAACAGGTGCAAGCAAGGAATATAGAACATGTATGCCAATCATAAGGAGCATGTTTTCAGCCAAGGTTCAATTTAATTTTGAGTTTAATTTTTAATGATCAGAGATGTGATTCATTTAAACTCATGAACTAGGGAATAGATAGGCAGAGTGCACATACTATCGCTCTTGAAGAAGATGGGGATCGAGGTGGACCAGTGGGGGGGCATACCATCAGGGTGGCCGACTCATTCTTGTTCCCTCGCCTTGTCCCTTGTCATGTTGGTGCAGTTGATGTTGTCCGACACCTTTGTGGGAGGTCTCAAGTGTGTATGTCGATGATGAGCTTGAGAGATCTCCCCCACACTTGTGCTGGTACCTGGTGCTTTATTCAAACAAAAAGGTGGAAAGAAAAGAGGGACTCTGATGGTTCGAGAACCAAGGAATCTTACTTTATTCGAACTCAAATATTTTTGGGATTTTTTTATTTTATTTTCACCATGAGACTTAACTCAAGCAAGGCTAAATTAGAATTGCATCATCATAAGCAAAAGCTAAATTAGAATGGCATCATCATAAGCAAAAGAGGATATACTTATGGTGAACCCTTGAAGGGTGATATGTACCTCCTTCGTATGTTGTGCAACATGAATCTGATGCCTTAGTTTATCTTCACATTTGAATTAAGCTTAACGACTTACCCGTTCGGATTTGAAGATTTTTCTACAGGGGTTAGTCCACATATACAACCAAGATCTATGGAAGCATTAACTCTAAGGTTCATAGCATTAACTCTATGGAAGATTTTCATTTAGGAAGCTTTTTTCGCATTTTTTTGGCCATAAGCTATTTTAAGCTATTCCAAACAGGCCTAACGAGCTTTCGTGTGAACATGCTGTGCCTGATGGAATTGACCAACCCTCTGAAGGCAGTTCCAACCCTCCACCTCACCTGGTTTCCATAGCATTAAATGTTGTGCCATGTAGGAAAAAGTTGAGGTGGCAGAGAGGTAATGAAAAGAGATGTAAAAATATGAAGGAACCATATCTAATGCATGATACGGTGTTAACATGATCTCCGACCAAGAAAACCAGGCGGGCGGTGTGTTGGGAGCAGGACGTTTCTTCTCCACCATTTTTGTGGGGCCCATCGTCTTTCTCGAAGCCACGCACTGCAGGGAAGCCCGATGCCGCCGTGCCCCGGAGATCGCTTTTGTGCTCGCGCGACCTCGCTGCCGCTGCTGTAAGGAGCTCCTCCTCGCACCTCCCCGTAACCACTTTACCATCTACCATGTCATCTTTGTTACATGTTCCCCGATGCCACGCAAACATTCAGACCGAATCTCAACGCATAGATCAACGAACGATAAGTCGATAACTCTGGCGGTACCTCACGCCCTGTGGTGCCAGAACAAAAGCAGCGACAGCGGCGTTCCTCGGAAGTGGAGACGCGCGCACGCAGCAGCTGGCGTGGTTCAGCATGGGGGTGAAAGGGGAGGGTAGGGACTCGGGGCTGGTCATTTAAAGGCTACGAGGAGGTGGGGATGGTCGTGACTTTGGGACGGGTGTGTCGGGGATGGGCGGTCTGTTGGGATACGAGGTAGGCTACACTAGCGCAAATCAAAATTTCTACCGCGTATAACCAGGAAGAACTGCCGTATAAGGATCACGGGATTACCACTCGACGCACTACTGGTGCGGAAGATGTAGATATGCGTCGGTGCAGTGAAGACGATCACGTAGTCGTACGTAGTCGATCAACGTAGTCGTACGTAGTCGATCACGTCCAGCAGCTCCTCAGCAGCTCGTCCACGTGCACAGCAAGATCGCCTCCGGTGCCGCGGCTCGTCGTCGGCTCGTCGTGGCTCGTCGGCGGCTCGTCGATGGCTCGTCCAAGTGCTGCAGGCGCAACACCTCCAAGGTATCCACACGTGCAGGGAGGAAGCGTCGCAAGCCGGACTGCTAGATCCGCGAGTTGCAACAGGCGAGGGCGTGGGAGGCGCGGCAAGTCTGTTCAGCCAAAAGGTGTAAAACCCTAGGGCGCCCCCACCCCTCTATTTATAGGGGTTCCTGATGGGCCTCTGGATCCGAGGCCCATTAGTACTCCTAAACCTAATCCAACTCGGATCAGATCCGAATTGGGCTTCCAGCCCCTTAAGTGTGTGACCCTATGGGTTCGGATACGTATAGACATGGCCCGAGTACTCCTACTCGGCCCAGTAGTCGGTAGCGGCCTCTAGCAAGACGTGCCAACTCCTATACGCATACGAAGATCATATCAGACGAACCATCACAACATAATATACATGCTATTCCCTTTGCCTCACGATATTTGGTCTAGCTTCAAGCCGACCGCTCTTTCTCGATCCTGTGATTCGGAATCCCTATGTAGGTTAACTCTTAACCGTACGTAGCATGGCCATGCATTTTCTGATCCGATCACTCGAGGGGCCCAGAGATATCACTCTCAATCAGAGAGGGGCAAATCCCATCTTGATTGACCATGTCTCATAGCATGCTTCTTGACAAACTCGAAAGCTACCTTTATAACTACCCTGTTACGGCGTAGCGTTTGATAGCCCCTAAGTAGGTCAATCCACATCTAGAATACATGCGACAATCTCAGGTCTAAGGACAAAGCGTATATGTTGTTTAAAGAGAGAACTACTTCTCGTGTTGGGTCAGTCCTAACACATGTCTCCACATGTGTCCACATTATTAGTTCAACATCTCCATGTCCATGACTTGTGAAACATAGTCATCAACTAATACATGTGCTAGTCTAATATTCATGTGTGTCCTCACAGGAACTCCGACTAGGGACAACTTTAGAATAACCATACAAGTAAAGAGTTTCACATACAATTCACATAATTGCAAATCAATTCAAGTAGCCTTTAATAGATATTCAATAAACACAATATACAAATCATGGATACAAATGGAATATCATCATCTCTATGATTGCCTCTAGGGCATACCTCCAACACGGTCTCCGGCCAAATTCGCCCGGTGCATGCACCTAGACAGGGCTACGGCTCTGGGGAGGGGCGTAGAGGGCAGGAGCAGGCTCGGCTAGCGGGGTGGCCGTCGACTTGGACATGGAGGTGTCACTGTGCAGGTTTGGGTAAGTATATTGGTGTCGTCTAATAGGCGGTCTCATGCATTGACACGTAATCTTGAGACGATTCAACAGGCAACTCGTACAATGGGTTGTCCTATAAGTTGTCTGATAGTGGTATATAATTCCTTAATTTGTGCATAAGAAAAATAAAATATTATGAGTTGTATGGCAACAATAACTTGTACAATGGTTGTAAAGTTGTCTCATAGTCCTACAATTTAGCTCATGAGGTGGTTGTTTCACGAAGCAACGACCTCTTTCTCTCTCCTCTCTCTCTCTCCTCCACATCATCAAAAATCCTACGTGGCACTGCATGAGACGACCTATGAGACTGCTGACGTGTAGCAATGTACTTGCTCTAAGGGAGCAGAGGGAGAAAGAAAGAAGGAAAAGGGGGCTAGCAGGTGGGGCCCAGGTGGTCTGCGGGTGTGGGCGAAGGCGTCCTGGTGTCTGGCGCCTTCGACGCAAGTAGCTGGGGGAGCTGTGCCGGTTTGGCAGGGTTTTGGGCTGCAGTGGTGGGCTTGCCCTGGTAGGAGAAGCGGGGAGGAGCTACGGATGATGCTGGGCTGGCCGGGTGTGGGCTAACGGGGTTTAGCGGGCTGCGGCAGTTCTAGCCTAAGAAGAAGGGAGATGGGAGCCTATTTGGAGTTTGGATGAGGTGACGGTTTGGCTAGAAGCGGCCCGAGTTGTAGAAGAGATCTAGGCTAACTAAAAGGGTGGAAGGAGACAGTGTGGGCTGGGTTTAGATAGGAACATGGGCCCAAGGAGGTTTTGAGGTTTCTGAGATTTTTCAAAAAAATGACCGACTTAAAACTACTAAATCCTACTTGCAATTGACAACTCAAGCACAATTTTCACACAATAAACACTATGCACATGAAATGCAACACACATATTTTATAACCTACGATTCATTTATTTAATTTGGAGAATATTATTTATTTACAAATAATTTGATACACTTCCTAATTAATTCTAACAAAGTTTTAGAAAAAAATAAAAAACTTAGCAAATTTAAACTAGGGTGTTACAACCTACGGGTGAGGGTGCGTGTGTAGAATTTCACCCATTGAGCAATTTGTCATGGATCGGGTTTCGGGTTTTGCTCCACCCACACCAAACCCAACCCCATTGCGATCCCTAAATATGTGTTTGACAGAATATTGAGATAGTTTGGGATGGGTTCGACCCAGTTGGACCCATGCTTGGTTTAGAAATGAAGTGGGTTGGATCCATCCCTATAGGAAATATTCCTCTCAGATCCGAGTTGAGAAGGTCTGCCCAAATTGAGCAGACCCTCCCGACCCACTTCGACGCCGTGTCTACTCCGTCCGAGGCTGGGGCACTCGTCGTGAGGAGGCTCTCGGTGGAGGGCGGCGCATGTGAAGTGGACGCAGAGGCAGGCGATAGCAACCAGTAGGGGAAGCAGCTCAAGCCAGCCGGCGGAGGGGAAAAGGAGTAGGTGGAGGAGCGGGGAAACCTCCGGCAGGGGAAGCTCCTTCGATTACGAGGAAGAAGATGCTGGCCAGCTCTCCGACAATCAGGAAGAAGAGTCATCCAGGCCATGCGGCTAGCGCCCATGCCTCTCCAGCCACTTGAGGAGATGATAAAACTCCGAGTAGAAAAAAAGATAGGAAAAGAAAAAAAAGAAGACGGCAAGTATAGCCCATAGATGACTTCTGGGGCCTGGTCATGGCGAAGGCTAATGGTGTCAGTGGCATCCATTCATCCCTTTCAATTCTTCTAACTAAACAAAAAATTAGGATGAATCCAACCCATTTAACCAAATATGAGATGGGTTGATCCTAAACGAAAAAAATAGGAAGGGAACCAACCCATCTCACTTAATCACTTAATCGCCAAACCAAACACATGTTCCAATTTGAGTTTTGAAACTCAAACTAATTTTTCACATAACAAAACTATGCAATCCATCTTGAATGCAACCAACAAGTATTTATATCCTATAATTGAGATCCTATGATTCATTTAATTTATATTGACAATAATTTTGTTTTCAAAAAGTTCAACACACTTCCTAATTAATTCTACTAAATTTTAGAAAAAATTAAAATCCTACCAAATTTAAAACTAGGACGTTACATATATCTAGTAGTACATTTAGATTATATGGTGCATTTATGTAAACTTATTATTACCATTTATCTAGAGAACGTATGAGGAACTTACAAGTTTATGTGGAGACCATGTAACAACTTATATAGTAATAATTAATCAATTTACGTAGTGACAAAGATATTTCATATAAGTAAAAACACCATGTATATATTATTTTTTAACTGACACACACGCGCACACTATTTCTAAACATATTTAACACATCCATGATGAGTCTAGTTTTTCTATACATCTAACATAAATTACTATAATTTGAAAATTATTTCTAAATATATTTTTGATAGACCTAATTTTTAAATTTTGTTGTAGAATGGGTGGTGGTAGAATTGAGAACGGACACTCCTCTGAAAAGTTATTGCATTTTAATAAAAATGTAAAGAAAAAATAAAATACGCATGGGCTGTGGTAGCCCAGTTAGCTCACTGGGCCGCAGCAAGCTGCCTAATATTGCCGTATCCCGACGTGAGCGTGACGGACCGCGCACCCATTTCGTTTCAACCAGAACCAGGCTCTGGTGAAGTTGTAAGCCGCCGCCACCGAGACGCCGCCGCCGCCGCCGCCACCGAGACGCCGCCGCCGCCGCCGCCGCCGCCGAGAAGTAAGTTGGCCTCCCAACTCTTTCCTCCGCCCTCCTCTTGACCACCCGCACTCTCTCACCATTCTAGTACAAGCTCCCGCTGCCGCAGCCGACACCCGCGCTCTCCCGCACCACTACCTGGTCACCCCGCTTCAGCCGCCTGCGTACTCCCGATCACATCGGAGGTAACGGCACACATCTTCCCCGATCTGCGTTCCGCAACGACCAACCTGAGGAGGAGGATCGCGGGGTAGCCAAACAGCCCACTGACAGATCCAGATCTATTTGTGCGTCCGATGACGCTGTAGATCTGTGAAGCAGCCCTCCTAAAACACCTCTTGTGCTTCACTATTGCTGCTTTCTAGTAGATCGTCTGCTTTTCTAATAATCGTTTAGTTTTTATTTTTTCCGACACTTCTATTTCAGGTCTACATAATTTTTTTGGGAAGCAAGAAGCCTGAGAAGTGGGGGAGACGAGGGCTGGAGTAGGCATGCAGGTGAGTGATTTTTTTTTTTGCATTGTTTCTCATTTCACATATTCTTAATGTTCCTATGTAGTAACATACAGATGTTTATGCTTAATTGTCTAGGATACTCTCCATGCCAGAATCTGCAAGAGTGTTGTTGCAGTATCTATTAAAAAAAATGTATATACTGAGGGTACTGTTGTATTAGTTACTCCAAATTTTGCCTATATCATAGCAGATTCATATTATTTCAGAAAAAACAAAGATGTAACTGAAGTCACTATTGTATTACCAAACACAAAGAAAGTGGTCCTTCAGCTAGGACGTGTGAAGCTTTTTCAGAATGTTGCTTGCATCCGATGCTTTGATCCCACACCAGGACAAGACTCTTGGCTGGAGGAATTGGTTGGCATGGATCTCTGTGAACAAATTCAAGAAAATGATAAAGTTTTTACATTCAGCGACAACAACAACAAGAAGTTGTTGACTCCTGGCAGAATTATGTAGGTTTCCTAATCAAATCTGTTATTTTTTTTGCCTGACCTTATAATTCTAAAATGTTTTTCTGTGTCATCCAGCTTAATTGAAGATAAAACATTTGATCATAATTGTGCATCAGACCTATATTCATGTTGTGGAGCACCAGTAATTAATGAAGCCGGACAGTTTGTTGGCATGTGTACAAAATTAACCGATGGATATCTTACTGCGGTTAAGGCGAAGGAAGTAGCACAAATGATTGACAATGCTGAAAAAAGAACTCACACGGTAATATTGAAGCTAAAATATAAATTATAAAGTTGATGTTGCTAATCTTGCCTTTTGTCATTTTATGTAGACCATTGCAGATACCTTACAAAATTTGCGCCAGTGAAAGGGTAAAAACAAATGTTTGTGCTTCCTTTACTTTGTTTGCATGTTGAATGAGTTCATGACTCGCGTACATCTCTAATGCAGGTTCAGGTTCTCAGGAGGGCCTGGACGCAGATGTTTTCCCATCAACTCTTGGCCGTTGTGTTGAAGAATGGGGCAATGTCTTGAGAAGTTTTTCGGTGCAGAAGGTGTTGGCCTCCATACCGCACCTAAATTTGCAACATTAGGCTGTCCTTCTGATGGTATGGTCGCTCCAGGATCTTGTTTGGCACCACTGCATTTCAGGTTGCTGTTACTTTTTTGCTTCTTGCTTTTCACTAGATTGCTAAGCTGGATTTCGTTAGAATAGAGCTCTGTGGCTATTTGTAATGCATGTGTCCGAACTACTGGTGAGGCATGGCCGATGTGATGCAGAATAAGGAAATTTCTACTGTAGAATTGAGTAGTGTGTTTATTTGTAATGCATGTTTCCAAATTACTAATTTTGTGTATGTTCGTTCTTCGTTGCATTCCAGACTTCAGACGTAATCTGTACATAAGTGGTGAAAGACAGAATAAATTGAAACAAGATCTTGTAATCATCAGTGGTGTCATTTAAACGACAACAATTCTCGGATCTCATTCCGATGTGGCGGCTGTTTGGATACTTGCGGTTAAACTTTAACTATTGTAACATCGGATGTTCGGATCCTAATTAGGAGGACTAAACATAAGCTAACCCCTGAGTTAATTCGCGAGATGAATCTATTAAGCCTAATTAATCCATCATTAGCAAATGGTTAGTGTAGCACCACATTGTCAAATCATGGATTAATTAAGCTTAATAGATTTGTCTCGCGAATTAGGCTCCACCTGTGCAATTCGTTTTGTAATTAGCCTATATTTAATACTTCTAATTAGTATCCAAATATCGGATATGATAGGGGCTAAAGTTTAGCTAAGGAAACAAACACCCCCGTAGTTTATTCCACTGCAAGTTTGGGTGGATCCTTTGGTCGGCACTGGATCTCCTTTGCCGAGTGAGGATGCACAACGACCATGTGAGTTGGTTTCGGCCTGGATGTCTTATTGTCTGTGCGAGCAAGTTTTGCCTTGCTTTTTCACCAGAGGGCCAAATCGGCTTGCCAAGCAGGCCTCTCATTATTTTCGCCAAAGGATCACCACGCTCGAAGCTTGTACCCTGTATCATTGCATCTCCGGAATCGTGCGCCCAATTCCTCTCGCTTGTACACTACCTTGCAACTAACTAGCAATTCCCGGATGTGCGAGCGACGGATCCTGAAAAGGCCGCCCGGCGGATCCTGAAAAGGCGACCGACGGGCGGCGAGGGATGCGGCACAGCGGGGCAGTGGGGCCCTTCTTCCCTGATCCAGAGCAGCGAAGCTAGGAATAGGCTCGTGCTTTGCTTGACGACGCGCATGCAACCGTGAGAGCGTTGGCGGAGGGGAGCTGCTTCTAATCGAGGCTGCGCCGGCGAATCGAGATGGGTCGGAGCAGATGGAGCGTTAAATGTTGAGCTTCGCGCGGAGGAGCTCCTGCGCCGGCGTAGTTCAGCAGCGGCTCGGCAGATCCGCTCTAGCGAGCGTTAGTACAGCGGCCCGGTCGCACGGTAGCGACGGAGGCGGCGGCCTTCTGCAAGGCTGCTGTTGGGGAAACCACTTTCGGAGTCCCCTTCGGAGGGAAAACACCTTCGAAGTTAACCCTAATGGTTTGTTTGCTTTGTGACGAGCTCTGAATGCACGGAGGAGGAAGATGTCGATGAAGGGCCCTTAGGCATACGAAGGGGCTTTTGGGACTAAGTGATGAAGGGCTAGCCATCAGAACTCCAGGAAAGGGTGACAATCGCTTCGTCGTCACCTTGGCCTCTCCCCGGATGGAAGACCAAGGGTGCTTGACGAAGGGTACCTCGAACTCTGAAGCCAAGCGCACACTGAAGGCCACGCTGTCCACCGCGTGGATTGAGGGGGTCATACGAGGAGCCAGCTAGTGGAGTCCATACAAGGACCGTATTTCCCGTTGTACCCTAGAATATTCCTAGAATCTAGCCGTTGGGTAACAGTAGAATGTAATTGTACTTTGTGGCAGTTGATCTCCCTATAAATAGAGGCACCACTGTAACTTATGAGACGACTATCCAAAGTTAATGCATTTGGTGAGCAGTTATTGTCGTGCATTTATCATTCTTTGCTTGTTTTAATTTTGGTCCATTGGAGGAAGGTTAGGAAAGACACCTATGAGAACGGTTTCGACCAGGAGGCTCCTAGCCCCTTCGAAGGGAACCTTACGACTGTTGTGATGGAGTCCATTTCGGAGCCATCTTACACCAATAGTTTTGGCGCCCACCTCGTGGTAGGCTCACGACCACATGGCTCCACCAAAGAAGAAGGCGGCAACAGAACCTACACCTGAAGGGGCCATCATTAGTGTCCCAGGTGCCGAAGAGGTGCAAGAAGACGAAGTTGAAGTCGAGCACACAACAGATGTAGAATTAGAAGTAGGTTTGGAGGGCCTAGGGGTTGCAGCAAAAGATATTGCAGCCTGGAGGTGTCTTGAAGCCGCGGTGGCTAGAGTGGCAAGCAGGGCACAACAAGCTGTAGCGGCCCACTCATCAACTTCACAAGTGCGTACAAGACAGTTGAAGGGCAAAGCTATCACAACATCAAACATAGCCGAAGTAGAAGAAATAAGACATGCAAATTAGAGATGCAGAATGCTCCAGAATCAAATCGCCTAGAGGAAGAAGCAATTGGCAGAAGCAGTGCAGTATGAGAAAGAGTAACCTTCGGAGTGCTCATCCGTCTATACAAGAAATGCAAGATAGATTGAACAAGCTCCAGCAATGTAATAACGATCCTGAAAGGCAACCCCCACTTCGTCAGCCAAGATTGGAGCCAAGGGCACAAAATAGGTTCATGATCACACCAACCACTCCACTAGCTCTGGAATTGGAGGAAATGCCATGGCCTTCGAGGTTCAACGCAAGACCCTACCACAATACGATGGTGAGTCCGACCCAAAGAAGTTCCTCATGAACTACGAAGCAGTCATCAAATCCAATGGGGGGCGATTCAACAACGAAGGCAAAAGCCTTTGTCATGGCTTTGAAGGGACATGCACAGTATTGGTACATCAACATTCCGAAATGACAGATAACTCCCTGGTTCCAGCTTCGGAGTAGACTATTGTCCAATTTCAAGGGGATGCAGATGGAAGAGCTCAACTCAAACGACTTTTTCCACACTTGTATCGAAGGGGAGAAGGAGACACTGCAGGAGTACATGCATAGGGTCGTCAGGATGATAGCAAGAGCTCTCAGGGTGTCAGAGGATAGTATAATCGATGCCACAATAGGAGGTTTGAAGTTAGGACTGTAGAGAAGTAGATGGGAAACACCACACACCCCAATGAGAGGGGTTGTGACCTCATTATATATATTGCCAATATGGCTTGGAGTACAAGGAAAGGATAAATACATCCTAATATATACATATACTTCCTAATACCCACCCGCAGTCGAAGCGGGAGGATCACGGACGCAGAGACTGGACCTAAACTCAGTGAACAAAGGAATCGGTAGGCCCTTCATCATGATGTCCATGAACTGATGAGAGGATGGCGTATGGAGAACCCGGACCTCACCCAATGCCACCTTCTCACAGACGAAGTGAATATCAATCTCGATATGCTTCGTGCGCCAATGATGCACTGGGTTGGCTGTCATATAGACGGCGGCCGAAGCAAGGAGGACATGAAGCTCCTGAAAAAGTTGACGCAACCAGCAACACTTTGCCACAGCATGAGCCACAACATGGTACTCCGCCTCAGCACTGGAATGAGACACCATGGTCTGGCACTTGGAGAACTAAGACACCAGATTATCGCCGAGATAGACGCAGCAGCTGGAGGTGGATCGTCGAAAGTCTGGGCAGCCAGCCCAGTCGGCGTCGGAGTAGGCAGTCAGAGACTGAACAGAGCCGGTGTTGACGTGAAGCCTAGAGGAGAACGTGCCCTTCATATAGCGCAGGATGCGCTTCATTAGGGCCATGTGGGGTTCGCGCGGGTCATGCATGAAGAGGCACACTTGCTGAACCACATACCCCAGGTCAGGTCAAGGCAGAGTGAGGTACTAGAGAGCCCCAGCAAGACTCCGATACTCAGAGCCATCCTGGAGCTTGGTGCCGTCATGTGCCAAAAGCTTGGCATGAGTGTCAACGGGAGTCACGGTAGAGTGACACTCAGCCATGCCAGCACGCTGAAGAAGATCCAGGGTGTACTATTGCTGAGACTGGAACAGGCCCTAGGAGGAACGCGTGACGGAGATGCTGAGGAAGTGGTGTAGGTCACAAAGATCCGTCATGGTGAAGTTGGAGTGAAGGCGCCCCTTGATGTGCCGAAGAAGTGTCGAGGATGAGGCGGTGAGGACGATGTTGTGGACGTAGAGCAGCAGGTAAGCGAGGCTCGGTCCCTCTTTGTAGATAAAGAGGGAGGTGTTGGAGGTGGAGGCGACGAAGCGAGTTGACAAAGGAAGGAGGTGAACCGCTGGTACCACGCCCGTAGGGCCTGCTTTAGTCCAAACATGGACTTCTGCAGGAGATAGACGTGATCTGGTGTGGCGGGGTCAATGAAGCTGGGAGGCTGCTGGCAATAGACAGTCTCTGCGAGGTGTCGATCCTGAGTAAGTGGTTTATCAGATGAAATCCAACGGACGACCAAGTTGACTTGCTTAAAGTGCATAATCGCGTGTCAGGCGACTTAAGTGCATTTTAGTCAGGTTAATTTGGGCAATTCTGCCACAGCTGGCATTAGAGCTTGAAGCACGGTACGGAGAACAACAGACCTTAAAATGCCTTTTCTAAATAAAACTTGCAAGGAACTAGTTGAAAAATTCGTAAGCTCGTTAAGGATGAGTTTAGTACGAGAAGCCCTAGGGGAATTTTGGGGTCCTTTAAGGTGGCTTGTAACTATTGGTTATTTTTATTGACTTCCAGCACTTGTCGCCACATTTATCATACATGTGCAGAGTTCCGCATCGCGAGTATGCGAAGGGTGATAAGAATTCGATTCCAACGAGCCTATCATCACGGTTGTTTTCGCCCACGTTTATTATATGTGTGCAGGTTCTGTATGTTAATTCATGCGAAGGATGGTCGATTCCAACTAGTCTATCATCACAGTTGTTCGCCCACGTCTATTATACATGCGCAAGATTCCGCATCACGAGTATGCGAAGGGTTATATGGTTCTATTCAAAGGAACCTATTTCCACGATTGTTGCGCTATCCATGCAGTGTTAAATGCATGGGTGCCGTTTCTATAGTGAACGGTAATGGTTGTGGATGATTTCGTGAGTTCTGGCACGAAAGGTTCAAGATGTGATGTGATTTTCTGCAGGTACACTAACCACGTTTGCGTACGAAGCGATGTTTAGCAACTCGATTACTTATTATAGTGAGAGCCGTATTGTTGCCTTGCCACCGGCACTAACTACGTAAGTCCAAAGCTTTTTGGCGGTTGTTTTTGTTGTGAGGATGACTAGGATGTGCATGCATTATGAATAAATTTGAGCTCGTGTATGTCGTAAACGAAGTACACCGTGATAAGGATTTTCTAGCTGTCCTTTTTCCGCCATGCAAGTCTTGATAAAAAAAAATCTGTCAGGTTGTTCCAAGTGATAACTCTCAAAACTTTATATAATAAAGTTGTATTAAATATCCTAAATAAATTTCTGTAAAATTTTCATAAAGTTTTACCACCTAGGTTCAAAATTATGATCAGATTTGTGACCCCCTGGTTGGCTGATAACACTGAGTGTACACCAGTTGGAGTTTTACTATTTTGACCACCTTAAGGACTTTTTCTGCTAGGAATCCTTTAATCAAAGTTGCTAATAACTTAATGAAGAACTTGGTGGTAAAGTTTCAGCTTCACTAGGTCTCTGGTTTTGGAGTTATGCTCAGTTTACTTCAGCTCGGTTTTGAAAAATTCCAGCATGTACCACTTGTTAGAAATCTGAGCTTATCGCCCTGTTAGGTTATGTTTTAGCTCTACCTTTGAATACGAAACTTGTCACACACTACCTAAAGAACATGTTGGTAAAATTTGAGGAATTTTGGATAAATACTTGCTGAGTTGTGAGCTTTTCTCTAACTGCCAGAAATCTGTTTTGATTTCCGAGTATTGATTCCGTTTGTCACTTGTCCTTTTGTTACAGATGGCTCACCCCGTGTACATTGCGGTTGGTGTGGATGGCACCACACACTCGATGTGCCTCCACTACGAGGGTTTTCTGGCCATACTGTGGGACACCCTGCGCTCGTTTGGGTACCCGTCACCGTCTGTTTACGCAGGACGCGCGTACCAGGACCACGGGATTCCTCGGAGCTGTGTGCACGTGAAGGTGCCCCCACCCCCAGACCAGCCCTAGTGGCCACTTTTGGAGATGGTGGCTGAGGGACACATGTTGCAGGATACGTGGGAGTTTGTAGCTTTACAAGCGCTGACACAGTTTTGCCAGACGTACCCCCTGGAGATTGTGTTGGACCCGATTGGTTTGTTTCCTGCCAGGGATAGGAGAGATGTAGATTGGCTGGACCGCATGGAGCACATGGACTTGCTACGTGTTTTGGACCCACAGCGCATGATTTTTGTTCCAGCCCGCTGTATGAATGTGTTATATTGGATGATTGAGATGCAGAGCAGGGCTATGACCACTGTGATTTGGATGGCAATGGCCAATCAGGTTGCCCTCACCACCATGCAGAATGGCATGGTGGATTTGTCACTAGAGTTGGTACAGAAGGATGTCCAGATTGCCGATATGCAGAACCAGATTTCTAATTTATTGGAGGAGATAGTAGACATGGAGCATGATATGGAGATGTTGGCCGATCAGTTCTATGATGTGAACATGGAGCTGGCGAACGCCAACGAGCACCTACAGGAGCACCACGTTGAGCTAATGCTATCCACGCCTTAGAGATGTAGCAGGATGAGCCTATGGCTCAGGAGGAGGAGGAGCCCGAGGAGAACGAGGGCTTTCGAGCATGGATTTTGAGGAGGCCGCTTCGCAGCCCCGAGTTGGTGACGCTCACTCTCCTGCACTTAGCTTTGCCTCCGTAGGCAACATTGACGACTTTTAGATGTATTGACTTGTTGTGAGCGGTTTCTTTTGTTGTACTCCTCGGCGACCTATATTTTAGCTAGTGATGTAATAGGTTAGCTTGATTTGAGTATCCGGGTGTTGAAAAAACTTATTCCAAGTACGGACTCGCCATTGCTACCGATTAATTCTAATGTCTGAAAAATATGGCAGAAATTTAGTGGTTGTTTCTCCTCGGTTTTAACCCTATCTCCACTCGTTTTTAATCCAAGGTTTGAATACCAAAGTTGTGCGGAAACTTGTGTTTTAACTGCTCATAAAATTTCAGCTCATTTGGATCTGTCAAACTAGTGTTAGAACCAAAACCCCGCCGCTCAGCTTGCTGAAAATCAGCCCGGACAGCAACTTGCTAAATTGGCTAAATGACCCCCTTCCCTTCCTTTTCGGTCAACAACCATAAAATGGAAGTGGTTATGTATGACATGTCCTAACCCTCGAATAAGGATAAGAATCTTGTATACTTCAAAGAAGAGATATGCACCTACTCAATAAAAGATATGATTGTTGTTTTTGCACTATCGGCAAGACTAGCATTTAAAGATTCAGCACATAATTTTTCTTGTGATTGGGAAAGCTTTTGGAATTATGTGACTAATGGAAAGATGAATCTTGCAGATGGCGCACCGCACATGCTCTGGCTCTGTTCCCAGTAGCAGCGAGCAGAGGCAGGTGCCTCCACCTCCTCTGCCTCCGCCCACCCTAGAGGCGATCTTGGCCGCTCAAACTGAGCTGCTGAGGCACATCGCCCAGGGGCAGCAGTAGCAGCCCCAGGGAGGAAGAGCTCATCAGCAACCTCATGTTGCTCGCTATGAGGACTTTCTGGGGACACAACCTCCTCTGTTCCACAAGATGGAGGATCCGCTCGACGCTGACGCCTGGATTCGTGCCATCGAATCCAAGTTCTCCCTCCTCATCGCACATTGCCCGGACGAGAACAAGGCTTGGTTCACCGCGCAGCATCTGCGTGGTTGTTAGCGCTAAATATCGGCCGATGGCCTTCAGCGTCGGACACACGACCTGGGAGAATCTGCTTTACTCTTGTTCGGGTGATTGCCCTGGTGCGGTTCGCGTGGCGTGCCAGTCAATCTGACCTGTTGATTGACAAGGAAAGAAACGTATTAAATTCCAGGGGCCTCGATCGGCTAAAATTCCGATCTATCTCGAAAAGCGTATCAGCGAATCGGCCGATTTGCTATGACGATGACCAGCTATAGGACAGCCGGTAATCACGTAGCGATTATGAAGAAACTACCAGAGTAGGCTAAATAACGCTACAAATGCAACACTTGAAATAGGTCTAATCAACTGTATGATGATAAACAAGAACATCAATAATAAAGCCGACAGTTCAAATCTCAAGCTGGATAACTGGTGATAAAACTAGAACAATAGATAAAACGTATAATTCTAGTAAATATCAATAACTGGTGAATAAATCTAAACGAAATGACAGCGATGCGTCCGAAGTTAAAGCTTAGATATTACTCGATAGACGAAACTTACAGAATCGGCCAGAGATCGTATCGATGCAGCCCTGCCAACCCGTACGAACTCGTGAAAGGAAAAGAAGTATTGGCGAAGTCGCCGACTTGAAAGTAAAGTACGTAAAGTATGATGAAAAAGTAGATTGTTTGTATTGATTGATGTGTTGTTTTACAAATCTCTAAAGATGGCTATTTATAGCCTATTACAACTGATTTCCTAACCGACTAGGATCTATCTCTAATTTTAAACGAAAACAAATATTTACAAACACAACTCGTATCGGAGTTGGTTATCATACTCCCATGGGCCAATCTTTCTCTATCTTCTTTTTCTGGCCCATCTTAAGCCCATATTGGCCGAAACGCTCCAGCCTTCCAATCGGCCGACCTCCACCAACTCCGTCTGCCAATTGCTCGAAACACTGTAGCACCAATCAGCCGATTCTCACCTGTAGCACCAATCGGCTGATTCCCAATCGTAACCTTTAAATCCGCCACATTTGCCAATCCTTCCCTCTCGTGATGCCGATCAAAATGTGTCAAAATCTTGTGTCAACACATGCCCCCCAGTTTCGGAGTAAAACATGACTTTTACTTCGAACATCTTTTTTAACCTCTTCTCTGAAACAAACGCGGCAAAAATCTCCTTCTGTTTCGCAGTCTTCTACCTAATGATTGCAATCTTTTCGAACTAGGTGCCTGAGACAACCGCTCCCCCGAAATTCGTGTAGATGGTGTTGTAAAAATCCCACCTTTACCCCTTCTCTCGGACTGTCTTTAAATACTGGCGTTCCCTGCCGCTTCTTCTCCACAAGCTCAGTAACTTCCTCCCCGGCGAATCACTTTCCATCTTCTCCCAGCGCCCTTTTGGCTTCCGATCGCATTCTCCGGCTATCCTTCTTTCGTCTGCATTCTGCTTCATCCCCTCAATGGCAGCACCATCAGCAACTCCACCAGCAACAGAGGCTCCGCCGGCAGCTCCATCAGCGATGGCGGTTCCATCGGCGACCCCATCAACAACGATGAGCTTCATCCCAGAGGTAAACATCCGAAACTTTTCCCTTTTACTTTTTACCGCCCATGCATCATTTAGATCTATTCTTAGCTCTTCCCTTTTTACCTTCTTTAGGTGGTCAAACAACAAATCACCATACACCTTTCCAAAGCTCCTGGTCTCATTTGCCTAGGCCCTATGGGGAACCTAGACCCGACTGATCTGATTAATTTAGAAACCCATAGAATCCCGTTCAAGCAATCATAGGCTTGTTCTGTATAGCCATCACACGGCTGGTATTAGCGCTTTTCTTGATGTCTACCTCTGCTGTCTTGAGCATACCACACAGTTCATTCAAACCTTCTCCGTCCCATGCATATGGTAGTTCGAGATGAAGTTCCCATAGCTAGGCGGAAGAGATGAAAGAATGAAGTCAGTGGCCAACTCTTTGCCCATTGGGAAGCCCAGCTTCTCCAATCGCTGAGTGTAACCAACCATCTTGATTACATGTGGTCCTACTGCTGCGCCTTCTGCTAACTTGCACTCCAGAAAGGCTTTGGACACATTGAACCTTTCGGTCCTAGCCTGTGTCTGGAACATGTCCTTGAGCGCCACGATCATATCGTGTGCCTCATGATTTGTTTCGAACTGCATCTGCAGCTCGGGTTCCATGCAAGAAAGCATAAGGCAGCTTACCTCAAGATTAGTATCAAATGCCTTCTTGTAAGCAGCCTTAACGGCAGCAGATGCATCATCAGCAGGAACTGGTGGTAGTGGGGTGTCTAGAACATCTTCCTTTTTATCGGCCCTGAGAACAATTCTCAGGTTACGGATCCAATCCGAGTAGTTTGTTCCATTCAACTTGTCCTTCTCAAGGACCGAACGCAAAGCAAACGATGTGGTGGTGTTGCTAGGTGCCATTTAATCTACAACAAAAGTAATGCAAAATACACTAAGACAAACGTATCCATGATAGAGCAAATTATATTAAACTATTTTAACAGAATCTACTCCCACTAAAATCAATATCCCTCTATTGAAACCTAGTGATTCAGGATCCACAACTAACAAGTCCACTAGTGAGCTTTAGCATCACCGCTAGCAAACGAGGTAGATCGGTAAGCAACTTTAGCTAATCATATCACATATGACTCCTGTTGTTGGGTGACATCTCTATGTCTCGGCGCCCAACCTTTATGCCCCAAGGTCCTTAACCGTTAAGATAACCTTGTTAAGCAAACCAACCCTTATGCGTGTAAGTGTCCGACACAAACCCGTCTAGTCAAGAAAACTAGTGGCACCCTAATTTCATAGACCCACCACTAATTGTACAAGACATGGGACGGTGCAAGTTTTAGTTGGGAGGGCATACTAACTTAAACTTTGTGAGGGATCGTTCTACTTCTAACATCACAGCATGCAGAAAGTAAAACATAAACAGAATAGCATTCACACAGCTGTGACACAGTATGGCCCGTTTTTATATGGTGATCTCCATCTCCATAGAACCTGTTCACCATGGTGATCTCCATCTCCATGTTCCATGTGCGCCATCCTCCTGGTGATGAGTCCTCCAAGAACTAGAACATGCTATTACACCTAATAGCTAGTAAAGAATCTAGTAATGAAGATTACATAGTTGCTTGGATCATCACAGATTGGTACGCAGACCATTAAATATAATAAAGTGACAACACATATGGCTCCTGCCGTGTTGCCGTACGCGCGACACACAGGTCACGAATGAGTTACACACATGCATCACATACAAAAGGGGGTCATACTGATCACAAGATACATACATACAACTTGCAAAACAGAGTTAGGCGTCCTAACGTTCCAAACTTCAGAGGCCCGAAACTCCACCTTCCAAGCCGAATTTGGGAAATCTAATTTCGCCGAAAATGGCAAAGCCATTGAATTTCATGTGTAACTTTTTCTGTAGATCAATTTTCATATAAAATTCACCCCAATCCGAGATTGTACCGAAAAGTTACGGCTGATTTACCGAAGCATATGCAAACGGCAAAAATCCCGACCCCGGCAGTAGATCTCATCTACTGTTGCACATCTAATGCGCCTGGCGTATGACCCTGGATGTCGATTTGACCAATCATATTGATCTTCACTCACTGCAACTGGATTTATGTGTATCACTTAACTCCGATGGCGGAAACCGACCGGTAGGAGTATGTCGTTACACTACCATTGCAGCAAGGGCACGAAAACAGGACATAGATCAAACGGAAAACTCACATATCTCCATATGCACACATCCCGAATCAAAAACTAAGCAGCTACGGCTCTGATGCCACTGTTGGGATATGAGGTAAGCTACACTAGCGCAATTCAAAAATTCTACCGCGTATAACCAGGAAGAACTGCCGTATAAGGATCACGGGATTACCACTCGACGCACTACTGGTGCGGAAGATGTAGATATGCGTCAATGCAGTGAAGACGATCACGTAGTCGTACGTAGTTGATCAACGTAGTCGTACGTAGTCGATCACGTCCAGTAGCTCCTCAGCAACGTAGTCGTACAGCAAGATCGCCTCCGGTACCGCGGCTCGTCGTTGGCTCGTCGTGGCTCGTTGGCGGCTCGTCGGCAGCTCGTCCAAGTGCTGCAGGCGCAACACCTCCAAGGTATCCACACGTGCAGGGAGGAAGTGTCGCAAGCCAGACTGCTAGATCCGCGAGTTGCAACAAGCGAGGGCATGGGAGGCGCGGCAGGTGTGTTTCCCAAAAAGGTGTAAACCCTAGGGCGCCCCCACCCCTCTATTTATAGAGGTTCCTGACGGGCCTCTGGATCCGAGACCCATTAGTACTTCTAAACCTAATCTAACTCGGATCAGATCCGAATTGGGCTTCCAGCCCCTTAAGTGTGTGACCCTATGGGTTCGGATACGTATAGACATGGCCCGAGTATTCCTACTCGGCCCAATAGTCGGTAGCGGCCTCTAGCAAGACATGCCAACTCCTATACGCACACGAAGATCATATCAGACGAACCATCACAACATAATATACATGCTATTCCCTTTGCCTCACGATATTTGGTCTAGCTTCAAGCCGACCGCTCTTTCTAGATCCTGTGATTCGGAATCCCTTTGTAGGTTAACTCTTAACCGTACGTAGCATGGCCATACATTTTCGGATCCGATCACTTGAGGGGCCCAGAGATATCACTCTCAATCAGAGAGGGGCAAATCCCATCTTGACTGACCATGTCTCATAGCATGCTTCTTGACAAACCCGAAAGCTACCTTTATAACTACCCTGTTACGGCGTAGCGTTTGATAGCCCCTAAGTAGGTCGATCCACATCTAGAATACATGCAACAGTCTCAGGTCTAAGGACAAAGCGTATATGTTGTTTAAAGAGAGAACTACTTCTCGTGTTGGGTCAGTCCTAGCACATGTCTCCACATGTGTCCACATTATTAGTTCAACATCTCCATGTCCATGACTTGTGAAACATAGTCATCAACTAATACATGTGCTAGTCTAATATTCATGTGTGTCCTCACATGAACTCCGACTAGGGACAACTTTAGAATAACCATACAAGTAAAGAGTTTCACATACAATTCACATAATTGCAAATCAATTCAAGTAGCCTTTAATGGATATTCAATGAACACAATATACAAACCATGGATACAAATGGAATATCATCATCTCTATGATTGCCTCTAGGGCATACCTCCAAGGTTGCTTTTGAGGAGGGTGACTTTACAGATTCTCAGCTGATGTCGCATGCACGGCCTACCTCGTTCTTAACTAAAACAACTGCCAAAACTTGGTCTTACGCGGTTAGTGCCGGTGGCAAGGCAACCAGTACGTCTCTCCCTATAATAACCAGCCGGTTCTTTCAATGTTTCCTAAGCGATCGCGGTTAGTGTACCTGCAGAAAACACAACCACATGAACCTTTCGTGCCAGCACCCACGAAAGCGTTCCCAAACATTACCGTTCACTATAGGAACGACACCCATGCGTTCAAGGCTGCATGGACAGCACTCAACCGTGGAAATAGGTCCCCTTGGAATGGAACCGTATAACCCTTCGCATACTCGTGATGCGGAATCAGCGCACGTATAATAGATGTGGCGAACAACCGTGATGATAGGCTCGTTGGAATCGAACCATACCAACCTTCGTATGGATTAACATACGGAACCTGCGCACGTATGATAAACGTGGGCGAAACAACCGCGATGATAGGGTCCTTTGAATAGAACTCCCTATCAACCCTCACATCCTCGTGATGCGGAACTCGGCACACGTATGATAAACGCGGTGAAGTGCTGGAAGGGTTAGCAAGATAACCAATTAGATATTAGCCACCTAAAAACAACCCCAAAATCCCCTAGGGCCTCTTGTACTAAAGTCATCCTTAACGATCGTACGAGATTTTTCAAAGAGTTGCTTGCAACTTATATCTTTTAAACAAGTGATTAGGGCCTATTGTGTTCTCTGTCTTGCTAAACCGGCTCTGGTACCAGCTGTGGCGGATCCACTTCGGATTTGCTTGATTAGTCATGATTAAGCCGCCTGATACGCGACGCTGATGTCTTAACCAAGTAAACACGAAGTGCCGTCGGATTTCATCCGATTTAACCACTTGAACAGGACCGAATAGCAAACCCACACGAAGGTGAGCGATTCCAGAGAATACAACAAGTCCACTGAGTTAACAAATTAACCATTTAGTTTGGCTATAAAATAACATCAGAGTTTAGAAGGTTCAGAAGGAAAACAACAGAAGGTAGAACAACTAGTGGAAGCTAACTCGTCGGGATCGGACATCCCTGGTGAGGCCAACCGGGACATCAGGGATCCCTCTCCTCGCCGTCCGAGGAGGGATCCCACTAAACCGTCCAACCCGGAGGGAGTTGGGGCGGCCAAGTGCCAGCAGAGGGAGGCTCAGGGATAGCAACTTCACCTGAAAAAGAAGAGCCACAACAAGGCTGAGCCACTAAGCTCAACAAGACTTAACCGACAGGGAGTACACTACTCCACCACTTCTAGACATGTAAGGCTTTTTGGCTGAGGGGTTCGTTTGCCAAAAGCGCTAGGCATATCCCTACTTTCAAGTTTTAGCTCAGGTTCTAAGTTCGTTATCCGGTCTAGGTTTGCAATCTACTCTAAACAGACATAGAACCAACCAAGGTATATACATCATCATCCAGACCATGCCATCATCAGATTCCTTTAATTACTCAGGGTGACATTGCGATCAAGCAGTCTCAAACTGTGAGAGGCAGACGAATCGATTCGAGTTTCTTAACCATGCATGGCGAACCTAATCTCACGACATCCGCACACCACAAGGGTCGCTTCCTGTGTCGGCCGTCCCCATCAATTCCCAGACGCGTGTCAGGTCCAACTTCCCTTGGCATGCAATGCTCCACAGTCCCGGTCTCTACCGTACTGTGACCGCACTTGCACCCACATGATGCACCATGGGAACCTCGTTCCAGGGACAGCAGGGGTATAAGCCACGCCCTAGTTCAATCAGGTACTAGGCTTCCCCATCCCATACTAGGTATGAGATTAGTACTTTCAAACACTTGATCACGAACACCACCACTGTCGGGCCTTAGCAAGTTTCATAGATAGACGGGGCGATCAGCCGACCACCAAAGAGTTACCCAACACCTTGCCCCGTCCATCGTCCTTATAGTTGTAACAGAAGAGGAACAACCAACTCCTACAACTCGCGAGTGACAGGAAATCACTCGGCTTTTACCATTTCCTATTTAAGCAAAGCATCTAATCGGTCCAACAGCTAGTGTTCAGATCAAGGGAGCTAAGTTATGCATCTATGGTTCCAAACAACTCCTATACGTAAATGCACAAGCATGTTAAAGAAGGCATGCGCAAGTTTGGTAAAACATAGGGGATTCATGCATTCGGGGATTGCCTTCGAGCAAGGAGGAGGGAAGCTGCTCGTCTGCTTGGGCGGCTTCGGCTTCTGAAGGCAGGAGCTCGGCTACACCTTCGTCTTCTGGCGCCGGGTGCAGCTCGTAGAAGCCGTCGGCGAGACGCAGCTCTACACGAATGCAATGCATTGGTTAGCATTTAGACGGTTATTTTCAATAGCAACACTTGCAAGTTTGAGCCCAGAAACTTGCGGCAAGTTACAGGAGGGTGGGGAGGTTCGCTTGAGTTGGTGGAGATCAAGATATAAGGGTCGGATGGGGAGAAACTTATGATCTGACCCTTAATCTAGAGGAATAGATGTGCTAGGGGTCCTTAGACGTAACGCTGAAACATCCCCAAGTGTTACACATACACCCTCGGTTCAAGGAAAAAGATATAGCCGAACCCTCGGGCGAGGCGGACAAAGGTCGGCGGAACAGACAGGGTCAGGCGAGACGGAACCGGGGTCGGGCGGATAGGAGGGGTCGGATAAGGCGAACAAAGGGTCGGTAGCTTACCTTCGTCTTATAGATGAGACTTGGGGTCGGGAAAGAATAGGCTTGGATGGAAAGACTAAGGCTTGGGACAGCGGCGAGGATGTCCGGTGGTACTCTGGCGGCGCCGGTGCTTCTTGTGGATCACAAGCAAGCTCTTGTGCAGCACGGGAAGCAGTGGCTGGTGGATTGGGGGAAGGTGGTGTTTGAGCGGAGAGGAGAGTTCCTCAGACTTAGGCGGTGGCGCTGTGAGCACGAACAGGGAGCAAGCGGGAGGGCAGCGATGACAAGGGGGGACTCCGGCGGGGCTCCGGCATTCCCTTTTTATAGCTGCGCGGAAGAGAGAAGGGGGAGCGGCACGAAGGCCGGGGAAGAGGCGATGGAGTGCTCTGCCGGGGCGACGATTGAGCGACGAGGGTGGTGGAGCAGGACTTCGGGGATGACACCAGCGGTCATTGGGCACCGATGTCAGGGCGGCGCAGGCGCGGGTTTGCCGGTGGTTGAGATTTGGCGGAGGTGGGCGTCGTCGTGCGGTGGATCTGATGGAAGTGACTGGGGAACGACGCTAGAAACAAGGGCGCACAGGTGAGAAGATAGGCGGCTGCGGTCGCGCGGGCGAGCGCGGAGCAACAGATTGTCGGGGTGGGGCTTCTGACAAGGCGGAAAAGGAGCTGTCGCTGCCGCGGTCTGGGTTGGCGGAGGAGGAATCGTCGCGTAGCGAGGACCAGGGCAGCGCGACTGTGGAGGGGTGACGGAAAAGACGGGCGGCATCGGGCTCTGCAGCCGGGATCTGGCGCTATGATGATGGGCGCGGGCGGCGAGGTGCTGCAGAAAGGGTAGCAGAGGAGCTTCCGCCGCGATTGGGAAAGGGGGCGCGAGAATCCATCCGGTCGTGGCCGGCGACAAGGCGGAGCGGCGGGCGTTGGAGGAGTTGAGCCACGCGGCTAGGGAACTCTGAAGCGGGCATGCAACTCGAGTGCGCCTGTCGCGGGAGATCTGGGAGAAAGATCTCGTGGGTCCACCGGTCAGTCTCGGTGGTCCACGGCTCAAATTGAAGGGCGGCGTTTTGGGAAGACTTAGAAAGATCCAACAGTGGGTTGGGGGTCGGTGGGGTCGGAACTGGGGGAAAACACGGCGAGGGGTCGGATCACAGGGGGTCGGGAGATCTGGAGATTGAGCACTTAGGCTTGGTAAACTTGAGACAGGTGATCAGGGACTCGTATTAAGATTAACGCGAAAGATTTTAACCGAGGTCGTTACACTAACGACATCCTGCGCGCTTCTGCGAATTTTTGGCTAAGTCCCCAGTGTGGACTGCGTATATAGGAGGGCATTAGCAGGGACCCACTCCTAGTAACCCTTTCCAGGGGTAAGTGATGCCATCACCCACCCCTGTTAACAATTTGCAGGGGCGGGTGAAGCCATCACCCACCCCTGCAAATTATTTTGCTTTTTTGTTGTTAAAAATTCATTTAAAATGTGGAAAATAGCAAAATACCACAAAAAAAATTGAAACTCCCACACTAAGGTTATAATGAACTATAGATCATGGAAAAAATAAGCCAAGAGTATTTCAGTACATGTAAGGGTTAAGAATGTATAAATCTTAAAGTATTGCTTCAGTAACATGAGAAAATTTCTTTTAAAATCAGCATCTAGCCACTGACATTTAGTACTATTGCGAGACATTGACCGATACTAGCCACTGACCAGTACTAACACCTAACGCGTGGGCATCGTAGCAGGAGATGGTCCTGGTCTTGATGCACACAACATAGTATGCACATCGAAGCAGGATCGATTTTAGTTAGCCTGGATATGGAGGAAAGGAAAGGATAGGGAGCATGTGGCTATGGCGTCGCTTTTGCCCAAGGGAGGAAAGAGGCGTCACTACACGGGCTGCCGAGCGCCGAGCGTGGCGTCGAAGAAAGTCGCGACCAGGAACTTAAAGACCGAATTTGTGGCCAACTTTTTTGGTGCGGCTATTTTGGTTTCCGTTAGGGTACTTCAGTTCGGTTTTCGTTCATCGATTAATTATGCTCACCCCATCGATTTCTGTCAAGTTAGCTGAAAGGAACAACTTCTTTGATGGGATGAATACTTGCTTTGGGCTTGCAAACTGAATTGGCAAAGCGTGGTTTGTTGGGTAGGCCATTTTATTCGGCTGAAACTGAGATAAATGACATGAGACCTAAAAAAAGAGAAAGTGATAAATGAAAGATCTGTGCAGTTGTTGTATAGTTGGTTTATGCAGATATGCGCTCTCATGACCAAGTCCTAGCAGGTTACGCTAATTAACTGAAGGATCTGGTAACCCAATCTACCTTAGATAGCAGCAAGCCATGTAACCCAGGTGGTTTTACCATGCAACATGGCTCATGCGTAACCGAGTGGGAGCAGGTTATGCAAATTCATCATGACCAGCCGGCCAGTCACGTGCCTTGGGATTTGCTATCATGGTAACCCAATCTGCCTTAGATGGTAGCAAGCCATCTTCGGTGCGCATGGGTTACACCGTCTGCATCTTTGTGGGTGTTGCTTGCCTCGCCCACGCTTAGCTTCCCCTCATCGGCATTGTCCTCTGTGGCTGGTGGCCCTTGCACCACAGCCTGGTGGTTGGCCACCTCTTCGGCATTTGCCCACACAAGCTAGCTTACTTCGTGGGCAGCGGCGACAGCCATCACTTGCAGTGCTATGATGGGGTCGTAAGTGTCACTCCGGCTCTGGTAGAAAGCAACAACATAGTCCGCGATGCACGCCGCGCTAGTATGGCCCTCCTATAGAGAGCGGGTGGACAGGGCGGTCGGAAGCCTCGTGGACGTGGAGGACTGCCTCAACAGCAGTGTTCCGGTGCTTTCTGACACGCACGGCCTTTGTCTATGCCTCATTGCGAGCGGCAGGGGCAGAAGTCATTGCAGCGTGGGAGCAGCTTGTCCTCGCCGCTTCCATCTATGCGAGTTTCAGGGAGGACTCGTTCTCCTTACCGGTCAAGGGCTCCGACGACCTCAGTGGTGGAGGATATGAAATGTAGTTGATGAAAGTACGAAATAAAAGCACGTAATTTCGGAAAATTCTATTTGTACAAAGGCAAATAGTATGTAGGTTCTTATAACTTTTAAGAAGAATGAGGTCACACCGGTGAAGCAATTTTTGAAATGTAGACCTAATTATGATGAGTACAAAGGGCTCATTAGCAATACAGACACCAAATACATTTGCCAACTAGGTGGGCCATACTAGATGGCCCAGGTCCATCAGATGATCACTTGATTTACTCATAATGTAAACCACTATCGAACACGAGATCTTCTATGCTTATATGCTAGGAATTTGTTTCGACGATGTCGTACGTAAACCATTAGATTTTTCGTGTAACCTGGAAATTTTAGATCTTCTATGACACATGCACAGAGGTGTTGTACTGTTGCATAAAATGTAGCCTTGGCGTAAGCATTCGAATGGATTCTGCATCGTACATAAACCACCATGTTTTCGTGTAAACCAAGAATTTTGGATGGTCTATGTTGCATGCACAGAGGTGTTGCTTAGCGTAACCATTCAAATCAATTCTTTATGCAGATAACATGGAATGTAATGTACGAGACCTGACGATGTAACCCGTGCGATTGAGAGTAAAAACAACAACCTCCGATGGTGGCACCCAACCACCAACCTATCGGACGTTGACCGATCGACGACGGAGTTTCCTCGACCCAACAATTTTAGCAGAGTCCTGCCAGTTCTTGGGTGACATCCAGGATCAATTATCCTCGACTGGCTGCGATTAGTATAGAGTTCCACCAGCAATCGTGCACATGCACTCATCGGTGACATCAATGAAGGATAGGGGATACCAAGAGACCGCGGTTGTACAATGATGTTGCTACCCTCATTGGTTTCTCCATTCCTTTACGCGACTCAAAAAAGATGGTGCCACATGTCACAACAGGATATGCTTAGCCATCCTTTACGGGACTTTATGCCGACCGCACTAAAGAAAGGCTCCACTTCTATGGACTAGCTCGCCAAATCCATTGTAGTCAATTATTAAGAGAAATTTATATTTTTTTGCCACCGCAAACGATGGGCTTCGCAAAATTGCGACCGCAAACATGGTTTTCGCATAATCACCCCTTAAAACATAGATTCTTTGTTTTGTTTGCCATTTTCTCCCATTTATTGATTTTTAATTGATTTTGCATTTTTCAAGGCGGTGAATGGACTAGATTGCCCCTCAGCCCTTTGACTTATCTGGCTAGACTACCAGATTGCATATGCTACTTTGGAATGTTTGAACTACCATGGAGGCTCAGGTATGGTGAAAGAACCTAAGAGAGTGCCCCTCATGATTGGATTTTAGTGGGTACAGAAAAATCTTGAGAATAGTAATGATTGCTATGACATGTTTATCATGAAAAGGATAGTGTTTCACCGACTGCATGATTCTTTGGTCAATGAGTATGGCTTGCAAGCAAGTAGAGGAATTTGTACCCTAGAAGCATTAGGAATTTTTTTATGGGCATGTGGTGCACCACAATCTTTTAGGCAAGTCAGAAATAAGTTTGGACACTCACTAGAAACTGTCAGTAGGAAGCTTGGAGAGGTACTGGATAGTATCAATAGCATGGCTTGTGATATTATAAAGCCAAAAGATCCTCACTTTACAACATCTCATTCTAGGATTAGGGATAACTCAAGGTTTTGGCCCTATTTTAAGGATTGTATCAGTGCAATTGATGGAACACACATACCTATTATGATCCCATTGAGTGAACAACCAAAATACTTTGGTTGACATGGTTATGCATCAGAAAATGTAATGGCAGTGTGCGACTTTAATATGAGATTCATATTTGCTGTCACCGGTTGGCTTGGTTCATGACACTCTTGTATTGTTAGATACTTTGGATACATACATCTAACAATTTCCACATCCCCCAGAAGGGAAGTATTATCTTGTTGATTCGGGATATTCTAACATAAAGGGGTATCTAGCCCCTTATAAGGGTCAAAGGTACCATGTATCTGCAACATGGGAGACAACCGGTGGGCTCCAAAGAGGTGTTTAACCATGCACATTCGTCCCTTTGAAATGAGATTGAGCGTTGTTTTGGTGTTCTAAAGATGAAGTGGTGCATTCTTTTGAGCTTGCCTACCTATCCCATCAACAAGCAAGCTAGAATCATATCTGCAGTTATGGCTCTTCACAATTTCATAAGGGATAGTGCCATACATGATGCTAATTTTGAAAACTGTGTTGATGATAATGATGGTCAGGATGGTGCAAGTATTATTCATGATGGGAGTGCTTCAGCAGATGATAGTGATATGGGTGCTTTGCAAGATTCCATTGCTGCGGCTTTGGTAGTATGATTGCTCATGTAGTTGCTTTTGTTATTTTGGCGGTATGAGGAGAGATTGTAATAGGCTCCAGTAATGACAGTTGATGCCTTAATTAAAAATTAATGAACCTGTAATGTCAAAAATTAATGCAGTTATTGCATTCTGTGCTTTTTTAGCAACTAAACAAGGTATTATCACCCTCATGCGCGTACATGGCATTACAGACTCGGCAAAAATAATCTCCTAACATAAAATCAGGTTGCCAAACACTCTGCTTCTATTACCAGCAGATTCTGTGGACAACAGCTTTTCAGGGTAGCTAGATTTTCAGAGAACCACAACTCAGAAAATCTGAAACAAACAGGCCCTGAATCAATCTGATAAAATTGTTGTGGTATGTGTCGCCGCCGGCAGACAGTCTGCCGGTGCCCCCCCACCCATCCGCTGACCGCCATCCGCTCGCCTGTCCACCTTCCTATGCACCGACTGGTGGCCACCATCCGCCTACTGGCTGCTTGCTTGCCCGCTGGCTGCCGCCACTATCATAGGCAAGGAGCGCGATGCGGAGGCACATGGGATGGCGCAAGGGAGCACCATGTCGTCTGGGTACGCGATGGTGCCCAGCAACCAGTGCCTGGGCATCCTGAAGCCCAGGTACACGGCATTAAGGAAGTTGTTCTGGAGGGATAGCTTTGAAGAGGAAATTGAAGGCCACGACTAGGGGCGGACCCAGAAACATCCTGCGCCCTGGGCTGAACACCGGCTAAATAACGTGGGCCATGTAGCTTTGTGTCAAATCCT
Organism: Setaria italica; assembly: GCF_000263155.2. NCBI lineage: Eukaryota > Viridiplantae > Streptophyta > Magnoliopsida > Poales > Poaceae > Setaria > Setaria italica. The sequence goes on from NC_028451.1 coordinate 13,154,940, forward strand.
AGGATAATGCAGGTTTCTTGGGCCTTTATTTTCTCTTTAGCTACATTGTACTAGATCCGGGCTACAGCCCCCCAGCCCGGGTCCTAGATCCGCCACTGACCGTGATGTATCTACATTGATGTATTGTCTTTACAAAGGAAATTGAAGACCTGCAGGTGCTTGGGGAGGCGTTGAAGACTTTCTATTCTACTTCAGTTGTTGTTTTTCAGGATTGAATGTATTTTGTAGGAATTATGCAGGAGCAGTTGTCATACATATATCTATGGGTCCACCAGAAGGTTTGGACAGTCCTAGATACAAGGCTGTGCATCGAGACGTGTTAGACAAGTGCAAAGCTCTGGAGTATCTCATTGAAAAATTTTGCGAATTTTCAATTTCTGACCTAGTCAAAGATTGAGGGGATGAGTCCGAGTACAACTCAACTTCTCCTTCTAGTCAGACTAGTTTTCACGAGCTGGCTCTTAAGCCATTGTGCAAATCGGTCTACGACCCAAGTCAATTCCCGTTCAGACTCAAAAAAAAGGGTGCTGTCTACCAAGGTACCTTGTCCAGATCACAATTCAACTCGAATTTGATCGAGGACCTCGACTGCTACTCGGATCCGGAAGAGGAGACTCCGTTATCAGGTTCTCAACAAGGCCTAGTGATTACATCAACTCCACAAGGCAGATTCGTCTACTATCCCAACATGAAGTCACCTGCTCTTGCCTTATCACCTACCTTGATACCCTCCCGTACTAGGAAGAAACTCCCATGTCGCCTATCTATGAAGAAGATGGCTCCACGGAGGTTATCACATTAAGTTTGGGAAGCTATTCTCTGGAGTGGGAACTTCACATCAAGAGCAGAGCATCGCCGCCGCCTTGCAGCTGACCTACTAATCATAAACTTGGATCACGCGTTTGAAGCAGTTCAATCGCGTCAACACAATACTCCTCTCACCACTGTAGCGTCCATTGATCTGATTACTCGAGCAATGCCACAAAACAAGTACACTAGGCAATTGGTTGAGCTGGCAAAGCGTGCGTACGAGCAACTCAATCAACAAAACCTAATACATTCCGTTCCTCACACCCCATGCCAACATGGCAGTAGTCATAGGTGCACTCAATCCAGACCAAGTCAAATTGGAGGTGCCAGACCCAGCAAAGTCGGAGCAGAGGGTAGTCGCGGGCGGAACACTTGGGATGCCGTGGCCACCATCGGCCCAACCCAGAACCTGAATGCCTAGTACGTGACATCCGTCACATGATCAACAACAACAACAATGCCCGTACAATCATTGAAGGATGCTGCCGCGAGCGCGAGCAATAAGTCAAGTACCAGGGAGAAGACTCTGACGGGTCCCCCGCCTTCTCAAGACGAGTTAGGAAGACAATTCTACCTGACAAGTTCAAACTTCCGGGTATCACCAAGTACAACGGCAAGCAGGGCCTAGTCCAATGGCTGTGGTGCTACTCACTGTCAGTACAGGCGGCAGGAGAAAACAACAACACCAAGGTCATCTACTTCCCTATCTGCATGGAGGCAGCACCACTCACATGGCTCGAGTCATTAGACAAGAACTCTATTGACACGTGGAAGGACCTCAAGATGCGTTCACAAACAACTTCGTATGGGCAATACAGCGTCCTGGCAACAGGATCGACTTGTCTCAAGTCAAGCATCAACAAGGCGTGACCCTGCACAGTTATTTACGTCATTTCTTCGACAAGAAGGCCACTATCGTGGACATCAAGGAGCGTGACACCATAGATTCCTTCCAGAATGGTCTCTATGACCGCCGAATGTTCCAAGATTTTGGCAGGAGATGCCCCGAAGATATCAAGTCTTTTAAGATCATGATACAAGCCTAGGCGGATGAAGAAGACAAGGAGATCAAGAGGTTTGAATCTAGTCATAACAAGGGCCAAAACAACAACAATCAGACTAACAGCCAGCGCAATGACAGGAATCGTAATGATCGCCCCAGCAACGATAATCGAAATAACTACTCGGGAGGTCAGAATCGCAAGAGGAAGCTAGATAATACTGTCAGGACAATGTCCCAATCATCCAAGAAAGGTGGTAGAAATCAAGAAAGGACTCCGTTCAGCGAGCTCCTGAAGAAGCGGTGCCCATGCCACCCGTATCATAAGCACTCTGGAATGGATTGCTATAGTTTGTGTAGATTCATGAAAGATTTGCCGGAACCTTCTAGAACCAAGGACAAGGGCAAAGCCAAAGAAGATGAAGATGACGGTGACAACGGCAAATTCCAGAACCCTTCCAATACTATCAACGTCATCTTTGGCGGTACACCGGGTACTGCTACTAAGCGGTCCTAGAAGCTAGCCCTCCAAGAGACCATGTCCATTGAACCAGCAATGCCTACATTCCTCAAGTGTTCGAGGTGCCAATCACATTCTCCAGAAAGGATCAGTGGACTAGTTTCTCAGACCCGAGATGGTATCCTCTCGTCCTAGACCCAGTAGTTGCTGGCTCTAGGCTCACCAAAGTATTCATTGATGGCGGGAGCGGTCTCAACATACTCTTCACCAAGACATTGAGGAAGATGGGCCTCGATATTACTGAAATGCTACGCCGACAAACTCTCCATTCTATAGGATTGTCCCAGGCAACGCAGCTGTACCCCTTGGTTAGGTGGTTTTGCTAGTTACCTTTGGCACCAAAGAACACTACCGAATAGAGTACATCCGGTTCGTGGTGGCTGATTTCGAAATGTCGTGTCACGCTATCCTCAGAAGGTCACCACTAGAAAATTCTTGGCCATCCCACACTTTGTGTACATAGTACTCAAGATGCCGAGACCCAAGGGAGTACTCTCTGTGCATGGAGACTTGAAGAGATCATACGACTGTGACACGGAAGCTGTGGACCTAACAACGACTACTCAAGTACCAAATTCGATGATACAAGTCTTCGCTGCTTCTAAGAAGCTGTCCCCATTAGAACTCAAGATTCCAAAGAAGAACTCGATGCAACAAAGGTCAAACCAGCAAGTGAAGTCGACATCAAAGCCATTGACCTTGAGACTGGTGATAGCTCCAAGACAGCCTTGATTGGCTTGGGGCTGGACCCTAAATAGGAAACCGCGCTCGTCAACTTTCTTCGGGCCAACCAAGACATCTTCGCGTGGAAGCCATCAGATATGTCGGGAGTGCCTCGGGAGTTGATCGAGCACCCACTAAATGTGGATCCCAAAGCAATGCCAAAATGACAATGACTACGTCGATTCCCCCAACATAGAAGAGATGCAATCAAAAAGGAGTTGGCAAAACTACTCGTAGCGGGCTTCATAAAGGAAGTCTATCATCCAGAGTGACTGGCCAGTCCCGTCTTGGTATGAAAGAAAAACATCAACAAATGGAGGATGTGTGTCGACTACACAGACCTCAACAAGCATTGTCCAAAGGATCCCTTTGGGCTCCCTAGGATTGATCAAGTCGTCGACTTGACAACTGGATGCGCTCTACTCTGCTTCCTCGATTGCTACTCGAGGTATCACTAGATAGCTCTCAAGGAAGAAGATCAAATCAAGACCACATTCATAACCTCATACGGAGCTTTCTGCTACACTACAATGTCGTTCGGGTTGAAGAACATAGGCGCTATCTATCAAGGGGCAATCCAGGAGTGCTTTAAGAAACAGTTATACCACAATGTAGAGGCTTACAAGGATGACGTGTGTCCTCCATACATCTATGGGCCTACCAGAGGGTGTGGACAGTCCTAGATACGGGGTTGTACACCAAGAGGTATCAGACATGGAGACTACAGTGCAGGACGATGTGGTCTATGTAGAGCACAAGAACTAGTCGACGATTAGGAAACTACTCGTAGCAATTAGGGTAGGACTCACTAGTCGAATCCGACTAGTATTCTTGAAAACAACCAACCTGTAACTGAAAGTGCATTTGGCCTCCTAAGTGGGTTTTGGTGTTGATGACATGCATAGTTAGGGGACTAATAATTTTATCAAGTGATTAACAGGTTTTAATTATAAAGAAGTGCAAAGGTGTATGAAAGGAATCTCAAGAAACCCCAAATTGCAAAGATAGAATGGTGTTAAGCTCAAAAGAAGACTCGTTTAAAATTTCTAATTTTGAATTTGAGTATAGGAACACCTTACTATAAAGGAGGATACGAATGGATAGCTTAAAGATACTAAAGTGCTCAATTGAGATGCTAACCACCCATTGAGAGACACAACTCACTCACTTGCACATCCTTTACCTTAGTTTTTCAGTGTGTCGGAAGTTCTGACACCAATCGTAAGTATCTAGTAACTCCCGATAGGGGTTCTCGACCGAGTTAACTTGAAATTATCGGAAGTTCCAATACTCTATCGGAAGTTCCAATACATTAGCGTCGGGTGTTTCTTAAAACTTCCGACTAGGACCCTCGGCCATCTGTTTTAATTTCATCGGAAGTTCCGACCCTGTGTTAGAAATTCCGACAGGTACATAAATGTACTGTAACGGCTAGTTTTGGGGGCTCGGGTATAAATACCCCTCACCCCCCATTCATTGCTGCTGATCTACCCGTGAAGAACACTCCCTTTAAGCATTGAATACTCCTTTCCCTCACCCTTCTGAGCTAAATCTTTGAGAGTTTGAGCTAGGGTTTGGGGGAGAGCAAGATTGAGGGTGTGAGCCTTGAGGTTTTGAGTGTGAGGTTCAACAAGTTCATCTCAAGAGCACTTCAAGCATCCTAGGCTTCGATTCACATTTGTTACTTTTAAACCTTGCTTCTTGACAGCTAGGTGTCGCCCGTTTGAGCGCACTCTTTGTGTGGTGCGCCCAGGAACGTTTGTATTACCCATCCTTCATGGATTCATAGTAAGTGACTCAATCGTCCTTTGTGGTTGATTGAGGGAGGTAAAGGGTTAGTGAGGACCCGGCTCTTTGTGAGCTCCTCAACGGAGACGTAGCTTCCTTTGTGGGAGCGAACTCCGGTAAACAAATCCTTGTCTCTCATGCTTGTTGTGTTCTTCGATTTCATATTGACCTAGAAGCTTGAATTAAGCCGGTCTATCATTTTGTGTGGTTCCTTGTATATCTATCTCCTGCAGTAGTCTCTACTCTTCATTTACAATCTTTTGATTCAAATAGAATTGACAGACCCTATGGATTTGAGCCAATGGTCGGGCACTTTTAGATCTTGGCCGAATGAAACCCCCGGCTGGAAAGAGTGGTACCAAAGAATGGCCAACTCCAAGAGAGTTCAATGGGATGAATTAAAAATCGGCCAGTGCATCAATCTATCTTTGTCCCAGATGGAGCAAAATGAACCCTTGGTGATAGTAGCCTCCTACTTCTAGTCTGACGCGCTTAATGCGTTTCTCTTCGGGCATGGACCCATGACCCCAACTCTGGCCGATGTTCTGATGCTAACCGGCCTCAATATTTCCTCCCCCGATACACCCTTCAATTATCTGACCAAGCCGACCCATCGGCTGGATATGAAAGGAATCGGAAGGTGGAAAGGTTTTATCAACAAAAACATGAGGACTAGGATGATTTTAGAAAGAGATTACGCAGCCTTCTTGGTGATGTGGCTGGACAAGCACCTTTTCTGCGGCAGAGCGGTCGGCCCTTCTTCCAACACACAAGCTCTGGCTGAAGCCCTGTCAAGAGGAGCCTCCATCCCTCGGGAAGCATCTGCTAGGATCGGCCTACCACATGATGCACCAGATTGGTGTCAAACTGTCAAAGGGGGAGCCGATTGGTAACCCTGGTGGCCCCTGGTGGTTCATCACCCTCTGGCTCAATTTGTACATGAGCAAGATCTCCCAGCAGCAGATAGAGACCAAGACATTCCCTAACATTGAGTCAGAGGAAAACCCCATAGTACGACGACGGTGCACCTCTTTTGGCGAAGTGGCATCAGCTTTCCCTGGTTGCCAGTTTACCGCCACCCAGACAGCTGAGTATTTCAGATGCTTTTACAACAGCTTTAGTGAAGAAACTACCAGTTGGTACCTGTACCAGAGAACGGAACCGCTTTTTGAGCTTCCCTTCTGTTATGACTCGATGTCCAACTCCTTTGAGAACGATCTCACGGACACCTTGATCAAGCCAGGGATCTTACCAGTGAACTTCTTCTCCGAGAAGGATTCCCCAACTTATGAGTTTTCCAACCCATCAGTTGCAGCACGACAGTTCGGCCTCGGTCAGCTGCCGATTCAGGTTTACTTTGCCGGTCACGCAAAATTCCGGGACGAGCTCACCAAGGGTCTCGATTACAATTAGCTGTGTAATCTAGTGCCGGACTCCAGCACCATTGATCTAAACAATTGGATAGTGGCTCCTTTTGCTATCCAACAATTCAAACTATGGTGGGCAGAATGGAAGCAACACCTCTTTTGTGTATCCCCTGCAACATGTTGCAATGATCTGGACCCTAACAACAACGACCCAAACGCAGCGGTACATGCTCTCTTCTCAGCCGATTTCAATATCATTTCCTTTTATGTTACAAATTTGCCGCTAATTCTTATTTTCCTTTTACAGTCCGAAAGTCGACTTCCTCCAACGCGCAGCCAAAGTGGTAGATCGATAAAAAATCGCTATCCATACACACCATTCCCACATATCGGCTATCACACCCCAACCATAGAAGACATCACTACCGGCCGATCGAGACAGACGTCGAAAAAAAACCTCTTCAAAGAAGACGAGTCGCCGAGTGTGCGCTCGTATAGAATCGGACGATCAGTCGGCGACAGCATCGGCTGAATCTTTAGCTGCGCCAACTCTACCGATTGTCGTGGAAGTCGATCCCCAGGCTGCTACGGAAGCTGGAGCGGCTGCTGCATCATTGTTGGTAGAAGTTGTTCAGGTAACTTTGTATACCCCACATTCTTCTAAGCAGCCTGTCGATATTAATTTCTTCTTCCTGTTAGGTCACGCAAATCGCCCCAGTGCAATCTTCGCAGCAATCAGCCACCATCCAGGCAGAAGCAGGGACACCAATAATCCCTCCTACTGAGGTAGAGAAAATCTGTCCAAATCAAATTTCTCAATCCTTAATCAAAATCTAACCAATTTCTGATGTAGGCTACCCTGGCACGTCAATTGTGCCCTTCCATCGGCCAGACGACTCATGGAGGTATAGTAGTCATTATCTGCCATCAAACTTAATCACCTGCCTCGTACTTACAGAGCTCCATTTTTTGTTCCTTTCCAGGAGGCTGGCCCGAGCACGGCACCGATAATTGTCGAATCCTCCTCCTTCGATGAACCAGCTGCGCCAGTTCCCGAGATGAGGGTAGCACTCCTGCCGGCGCAATTAGAAGAAATCCACTTTAAGGAGGTAAGAAACCTAACACTCGAATCGGCCAATTTCCTATCACCGTCAGCTAATCCGTAGTTTTATTTTTATTCTTTTTCAGGAGCAAGATAGCCCCAACAATAGTCTCTTTTCTTTTACGGTTGCACTTTCTGATGAGGAAGAGGTCACCTCGTGCCAAGTCGCACTGAGCTCGATCCTTGATGACGTCCGTGCCAAACTTGAGAGCATACGGACCCTCCTCCAAGACGACATCGGCTGACTAGTGGAAGACGCCTCGCCGATTCGGCAGCTTCTCGGCAAAATCGGAGGCCGAGTTCCAGAAGAGGCAGAAGAGGCTCTGGCACCCACCGCATACATTGAGTCAATGCGGATTCCAATGTTCAGGGCCTTGGGCACATGGCCAATCGCGCCAAACTAGCGAAAGCCCGTGAGGAGGAAGATTCCTACAAACATCGAGCGCAAGAGGTGCATCAACGAATCAGCTCCCTTGAAAGCTCTCGCCCAGATATTGTTGGTGCCATAGACTGCCTCAAACGGTGAAGGGCAGAGCTTGCCAAGGAGATGGAGCAGGTGACCAAAGCCATAGCCGTTGAAGAGAAAAGACTCCAAGACCTCCCCTCTATCTTTGCCGAGCTGAAGCAAGAGAGGCAGAGCCTGGCCCACGAAGCAATCAAGCTCCATCGCCATATGCCAGAACTCCCTGGATTGGCTGATGACGACTAGAGGACTTTAGACTCGGCCGATCAGGTTAGGCAGCGAGCGATTGCGGCTATTAATGCCCTTCTCAAGTAAATTGTAAAAGCACTGAATGTTCTGTAAAAACATTAATGTCCTTCTGCTGTTGACGTGCGGATTCAAACTTGGATTGTCCTCTGCGGTAGCCTTTTCATTTAATGTTCCTTTATTTCGATGGGACGCGTACTACCAACCCCTCATCCTTTTCCTTCTATAAGTATGAGGCCCCGTATCATTTCCAAAGACATCCGCATCGCCCGTCTTCTTTTCCTCTAGTGGTTTGATCTCCATACCCTCAGATTAGGTGCCGAGATGTCTTCTTCCTCTTCTTCCTTCTCCGTCAATCAGGTGCGAAATCTTCCTTCATTCCCCCGTCTAACATTTCAATCAATCTGAAGATGAGCGGTTGTTTGCTAATTTTCAGCCGAGACGCCTTAGTCCTGACCTGGAACGAGCGATCGAGGTCATGCATTCTGATGAACCGCTGTCGCAGGCGGACAGAGATCTGATCAGGGCTCATCATAAAGAACTCAAAGATCACATCCCCGTTGATGTTCAGAAGATACTGGACCATATGGACGCCAACTGCTCCAGGCGGCCGCCAACTGAAAGGAGTCATCCACTTCCTCGCCAGGTCACCCTTGAGGATGCCACGATGGGGACATCCCAACTGCCTCTTGACAGGAGTCACCCACTTCCTCGTCAAGTCGAGGTCAAAGCTGCCATGGAGGATCTGGAGGAAAAGAGCACCTGCCTCTTGATAGAATTAGGCCGGATCGAGAGAGAGATTAAGAAAAAGCGTGGTCAATAAATGTGTTGGTACTTTTATTCTAAGGGTGACTTGTACCGTGTCAGCCATGTACCCTGTTACTTGTACCGAATAATAAATCGGCCAGACTAATCGAATGTTTCATCCTTAAGGCGATGTTATCTTTGCATCGGCTATATAAACAAAAGCCAACAGGAGTTGGCCACGTCGTTAGTTATGCATCCACCCATATACTGGGATAGTATCTCTTCAGATACCTTCCATTCAAGGCTCTTGTGAATTCCTCTCCTTCGATAGTTTCTAGTATATACGCGTTTCCCGAAGCGCATCAGCCGATTCTATACGACCCTTCCCAAGTGGGCGACCATTTACCGAATTTGGGATCCTTAGACCCTATCGGCAGCACCAACTTCCATACCAAATCTCCTTGGGAGAATTGTTTGACCTTGACCTTCTTGTCGTACAACCTAGCCACCCTTTTCTTATTTTTCCTCAATGCTGATCAGGGCCCTTAATCGCTGACCTGCCAAATTGTCAAGCTCTCCCTTCATGAGGAGGGAGTAGTCATCGGCCATTAACTGATCTTGAAGCAACGTGCGCCTTGACCCCGTCATTAATTCCCAAGGCAATACTGCCTCGTGACCATATACCAACTGATACAGAGATATTTTAGTGGCCCCATGGCAGACCATCCTATAAGCCCATAAAGATTCGGTTAAGGATAGGTGCCACTTCTTGGGTTGCTCTTCTGTCTTCCTCTTGAGCAACTTGATTATCCCCTTATTGGATGATTTGGCCTGACCGTTAGCTTGAGCATAATATGGAGAAGAATTCAACAATTTAATTCCCATATCGGCATTGAACTCTTCGAACTCTCCTGAAGTGAACATCGTCCCTTGATCAGTTGTGATGGTTTGAGGGATGCCGAACTGATAAACAATATGGTCTCTCACGAAATTGATCATAGCGGTCGATGTCACGGCCTTTAATGGAACTGCCTCCACCCACTTAGTAAAATAGTCAGTGGCTACTAATATAAATTTGTGCCCCTTGCTTGATGGAGGATAAATCTGTCCGATGAGGTCTATTCCCCAACCTCTAAACGGCCATGGCTTGATTATTGGATTCATAGCCGAGGCTGGTACACGCTGCACATTGCCAAACTTCTGACAATCTTGACAACCTTCATAATATTTAAAGCAATCTTCGAGTATCGTCGGCCAATAATACCCGTTGTTTCTAACCATCCATTTCATTTCGTGAGCCGATTGGTGAGCTCCGCACACGCTCTCGTGAATTTCTCCCATCAGGACCTTCACTTCTTCAGTTCCTAGTCATTTGAGCAGAACTCCATCAATCGTCCAGTAAAACAAATCATCTTCGAGCAACACATATTTTGTGCCCTGAAAGCATATTCACCGATCCACTTTCTTGGACGGATCTTTCAAGTAATCGGCGATCTCCTTTTGCCAATCATCGGCCGCAAGTTCTAGAGTCATGGCGCCTTGAATCGGCTGATACCCGGACGCGTGTTGGGCAAGCCTGTTAGCCTCTTCATTGTAATTTCTAGGAATATGCTCAATAACCGTGGACTTGAATTCTCTTAAAAGTTGGAGATAGTCTTCGTAATTGATCCACAATGAGCATGGAATCCCCAAAAAATTCCGCCGCATCGGCTTTGATCTCTCTCAATAATTGAATACCTTTTAAGACGACTCGATATTCCGCCTGATTATTGGTCGCGGATGCTTCTATCGGTAGAGAGAAATCATAACTTGCCCCCCGAGGTGATATGAGAACTATGCCGATTCCTGATCCAGCCCCGCACGAAGAACCATCGAAGTATAGAGTCCATGGGACTGGTTCCACGACAACGATTTCTGGCCCATAATGTCGAGCCACGAAATCGGCCACGACCTGGCCCTTGATGGCTTTGGCCGATTCGTACCTTAGGTCAAATTCTGACAGAGCCAGGATCCACTTTCCAATCCTCCCTTTCAAAATTGGTAATGACAGCATGTACTTTACTACATCATCCTTGCATACGACTATGCACTCTGCCGATAACAGGTAGTGCCTGAGCTTGGTGCACGAGAAATACAGACACAGGCACAGCCGTTCTACTGGAGAATATCTCGTTTCGGCGTCCAGGAGTCTTCTGCTAACATAATAAAGTACCCGTTCCTTTCCTTCGAACTCCTATACCAGCGCCGATCCGATAGCCCGTTCATTGGCCGATAGGTATAGTCTGAACGGTTTGTCAGCTTGTGGAGGGACTAACACGGGTGGTGAAATCAGATATTGCTTGATGTCTTCTAATGCTTTGCGCTGTTCTTCTTCCCATACGAATTCCTGATCGGGTTTCAACTTCAACAAAGGCATGAAAGCTTGAATACGCCCGGACAAGTTGGATATGAATCTTCTGATAAAGTTGACCTTGCCGATTAGGGACTGCAGCTCAGTTTTATTCTGTGGGGCTACAACCTTGTTCATGGCAGCTATGATCTTTCGGTTGACTTCTATCCCACGCTCATGGACCATGAAGCCTAGGAATTGTCCGGCCGACACACCGAACGCGCACTTGTTTGGGTTCATTTTCAACCCATGCTTCCTTGTGCACTCCAACACTTCTTGTAAATCGGCTAGATGCTCCTGATGTCCCTTTGATTTGACCACGACGTCATCGATGTAGATTTCTACCAGTACACCAATAAGCTTGTGAAATATATAGTTCATAGCCCGTTGATACGTGGCGCTGGCGTTTTTTAATCCGAAGGTCATCACTACCCACTCGAATAGACTAAGGTGGCCCAGGCACCTGAAAGCTGTTTTTGAAATATCTTCTTCGGCCATTAATATTTGATTGTACCCAGCATTACCGTCCATGAAACTGATGACTTTATGTCCTGCGGCGGCATCTATCAAAACATCGGCTGTTGGCATTGGATACCCATCCATCGGCGTAGCCTGATTAAGGTTCCTGAAGTCGATGCACACACGCAGCTTTTCATTTTTCTTGTATACAGGTATGATATTAGAAATCCACTCGGCATAACGACACTGCCAAATAAATCCTGCTTCAATCAATCTTGTAATTTTGGCCTTTATATCAGGTAAAATTTTAGGGTTACACCATCGTGCAGGCTGCTGATACGGCCGATATCCTGGTTTTATAGGGAACCGGTGTTCGACAATGGACCGGTCTAGGCCAGGCATCTCATGGTATTCCCAAGCAAAACAATCTTTAAATTCTTTCAATAAACTTGTCAATTTACATTTGTACTCGGGGTCCAAGCTAGCACTAATATACATCGACCTTGGCTTGCTACCATCTCCTAAATCCACCATCTCCAATGAATCGGCCGACGTAAATCTGTGCCCAAGCTTCCCGTCTTCTCGGACGAACTGATCCATCTAATATGAATCTTCAGAGCCGACTGCTCGGATCGGCTGTAGGCCAAAATCGGACACTTTTAGGAAATCGGTGTCCCAAGTTCTACCGGATATGCACTTGATGTGTTCGCAGCTCCAATGTTGCGCGTCGGCCGCCGCAACACTGTAGGCGGAATCGGCGGTGACTATGTCTATGTTGTCACTGACCCATTGTACGAGGCATTGGTGCATTGTAGACGGGACGAAGCAATTCGCGTGTATCCAATCGCGACCGAGCAACATGTTGTAGGACCCTTTGCCATTAATAATAAAGAAAGTAGTGGGAAGGGTCGTACTGCCAATGGTGAGATCGATGCAGAGCGCTCTGCGGGTGGGAGACACGTTGCCTTCAAAGTCTTTGAGCATCATGTCCGTCTTGGTCAGATCTTCGTCGCTTTTGCCCAACTTCCGGAACATGGCATACGTCATGATGTTGACTCCAGCGCCTCCATCTACTAGTAGCCTGGTGACAGGTCATCCGTTGACATGTCCTTTGAGGAATAGGGCTTTGAGGTGTTGTTGTTTTTCGTCCTCGGGTTTCTCAAAAGTGGCTGTCATTGGCTCCAAAGCCAATTGCGCCATCTACTCCTCCATCTTTGTCGTATCGTCTCGATCGGCGGGAGCCATGAACTCCATCGGCAAGATAAACACCATGCTGACGTCAGCTGCCGATTCCTGATTGTCGCCTTCCTCATTGTTGTCTCTTTTGGGGCACCAGACTCGAGACCTGTCATCTTTCTTATCCACCATCTGCCTCTGCTCTTCTTGTTGTTGTTCCCATTGGCGCAGACGTTGGATCCTTCGTTTTTGGGATTTGGTCAATCCGCCAGGGCACCACCTGGGGTTCACCGGTTTGGCCGGCAGTTTGGCGCGCTCCCAGTCTGGATCTCGCCCTAGGGGGTTTTCATCTAACACCTTAGCGTCGGCCATCTCTTCTAGCCGATCATGTGCGCTGGCTCTGCCCCCCAACCGCTTGCGCTGGTCAATCCTGCCCCCTGGCCAATCATACTGTTCAAGTTTGCCTCTTGGCCGATCATACCGGTCAACTCTACCCCCAGCCGATCACGCACTAAAAGGTGTCGATCCTCTTGTTCGCGCCAGTTTCTGCTGATCGGCTCTGATCCTCTGTCTCTGGAGCGTGACCTCTTGAACGGGCGATCATCGCGATATGGACCGCTGCACTGAGGGCAATTATCGGCTGATGGTAACCTGAGGTTATTTTCCCAGCACTGGATGAAGAACGGGCATCGCCAATGATCTTCGTGTCGGCGTATCATCTCTTCGCAGTGTCTCGAACTTTCCTACTGCCACTAATATTTGTTGAGCAAGAATTGGGAGGTGACAGGTCTACGCGATCACTCTGATCCTTCACCCTCATCTTCAACCCATCTTTTCCCCTTGACATCATCCATCGTAGCCTAATTTCTGGGGTCCATGGCGCCACTCTTCTTAGCCGATTCCGAAGTCAGCACCTTGGTTTGGAGTGCGTTCCTTCCTGTGTCAACCATGTTAGTAGGGAAAGGATGCTGATCAATCTTCATTGACTTCACTGGCTTTGTTGGGACTTCGAACTTGAGTCTGCCTTGCTCGATGGCCGATTGTATTTGCTGTCGGAAGATTTTGCATTTGTTTGTATCGTGGAACGTGGCATTGTGCCATTTGCAATACTTCATCTTCTTGAGCTGTTCGGCCGATGGGATAGTGTGGTAAGGTGAAAGCTTGATCTGCCCCTCTTGGAGAAGTAAGTTGAAAATTTTGTTGGCCTTTGACGTGTCAAAACCGAATGCTTCTGGCTCTTTCTTCCCGAAAAGACATGATATCGGCTTCTTCCCTTTGACCCATTCTGCTAGGCTGATTTCCACTTCCTCCTCAGATTCAGATTCCTCCAAGTACGCCACCTTTTTCTAAAAGTTTCTCCACTGATCAAAAGGGCGTACTTCCTGACCGGCCAATCGGTGAACGATTTGACTCAAGCTTTCGAATTCCTGGGAGGCGTACTTCTCTTTGATGTGTGGCAAGAGTCCTTGGAAGGTGATGTCGGCGAGCTGAGCGTCAGTCAGGACCAGGGAGTAGCATTTGTTTTGGACCTCTCTGAACCTCTGCACATAACTGGTTACTGGTTCGTCGCTCCTCTGCTTGAGGATGGTCAAATCTGAGAGCTTCATCTCGTGGACTCCCACGTAGAAGTATTTGTGGAATTGTTTTTCTAGATCAGCCCAAGTAACAATGGAATTAGGTGGTAGAGTGGTGAACCACTGGAAAGCTGACTCGGATAGGGACGATGAGAATAGATGCACCCTCAGAGCATCTTGTGTGGCGGCCTCCCCGCTCTGGATGATGAATCTATTTACGTGCTCCACGGTTGAGGTGTCGTCCAGCCCCGAAAACTTGGTGAAGTCAGGAACTTTATACCGATGGGGAAATGACAGTAGGTTGTACACAGGTGGGTATGGCGTCTTGTACATATAGGTTTGTACCTTCAGCTTCAACCCGAATTGGTCTTGAATCACCTCCGCTATCCTTGCTGTCCAATCCACTTGCTGCTAATGAACAACTAGTTGAGGGATCGGCACATGTTGATGGATCGGTGGTGGGATGGCCGGGTAATGGATCAAAGCATGTGGCGGATTTTGCGACAGTGTGGCCGGCTGAGCAGTTGACAGTTGGTAGTGTAGCGAATCTGCCGTCCCATCATATAGTATCATCGGCGCCGCACTTCTGAGTGTTTCCGCAGTGTCCACCCCGACAAGGCCGGTTGATATTGTGGGACCGTTGGCCGGATAGTCGATTGGAATGGTGCTTGGATCAGAGAGCCTCCATAACTGGTTGATTGGTCCAGAAAAGCCAGCATTGCTGGTGCCCCCAAGGCATTGAGTTTGAGGGTAGTGATTGTGCAGAGGAAATCTAGGCAGGCTGAGATGGCGCTTGTGATTGAAAGCATGGCGCATCGTTGTATCCTGGAGGCATTGAAGGCAATGAAGTGTTGTATCCTCCATGTTGTGTTGGTATCGGCTGAGGAGCCAAGTGAGATGTGCCTGGTAAGCTTCTGACTGGAGCTACAATAGGTGGGGCGTATGCTGGCCCCTGATATCCTTGAGCCACTCCGCTGACCAAGGAACTGATGATGGCATTGTACACCATGTTGGTCATCACTGAGGATTGGTCAATGAAAGCTTGATAAACGGACTGTTGAATCATATCGGACATCTTGCCCGAGTCCTCAGCGATGGTGATCTAGCGGGGAGTTGGAAGAGGAGCTTTCTTGACGGTCTCCCCGCTTCTGGTATGACTGAAAGATTGCAGGCATGTCTTCTTGTAGTCTTCAGGTGTCCTGCCAGTTCTTCTTTCTAGTCGTCCTTAAGATCTGCCTTCGTGACCTCGATGACGTTGTCTTCAGAGATTTCGATGGCCTTTGACATGTTGGATGTTGAAGTGGTCCCACCGGGCATGCCAAAAGTGTGTTGGTGCTAAAGATCGGCCGATGGCCTTCAGCGTCGGACACATGACCCGGGAGAATCTGCTTAACTCCTGTTTGGGTGATCGCCCTGGTGCGGTTCGCGCGGCGTGCCAGTCAATCTGACCTGTTGATTGACAAGGAAAGAAACGTATTAAATTCCAGGGGCCTCGATCGGCTAAAATTCCGATCTGTCTCAAAAAACGTATCAGCAAATCGGCCGATTTGCTATGAAGATGACCAGCTATAGGACAGCAGGTAATCGAGTAGCGATTATGAAGAAACCACCAGAGTAGGCTAAATAATGCTACAAATGCAACACTTGAAATAGGTCTAATCGGCTGTATGATGAAAAACAAGAAAAGCAATAATAAAGCTGACAGTTCAAATCTCAAGCTGGATAACTGGTGATAAAACTAGAACAATAGATAAAACCTATAATTCTAGTAAATATCAATAACTGGTGAATAAATCTAAACGAAACGACAGTGATGCGCCCAAAGTTAAAGCTTAGATATTACTCGATAGACGGAACTTACAAAATCGGCCGGAGATCATGTCGATGCAATCCTGCCGACCCGTACGAACTTGTGAAAGGAAAAGAAGTATTGGCGAAGTCGCCGACTTGAAAGTAAAGTACGATGAAAAAGTAGATTGTTTGTATTGATTGATGTGTTGTTTTACAAATCTCTAAAGATGGCTATTTATAGCCTGTTACAACTGATTTCCTAACCGACTAGGATCTATCTCTAATTTTAAACAAAAACGAATATTTACAAACACAACTCGTATCGGAGTTGGTTATCATACTCCCACGAGCCAATCTTTCTCTATCTTCTTTTTCTGGCCCATCTTAAGCCCATATTGGCCCAAACGCTCCAGCCTTCCAATCAGCCGACCTCCACCAACTCTGTCTGCTAATCGCTCGAAACACTGTAGCGCCAATCGGCCAATTCCTACCTGTAGCACCAATCGGCCGATTCCCAATCGTAACCTTTAAATCCGTCGCATCAGCCAATCCTTCCCTCTCTTGACGCCGATCAAAACGTGGCAAAATCTGGTGTCAACAGTGGTTCTGCCCTCCTATGGTGGGATCATTACCACGCCATGCAGCCAACCGACCACGTCATCGGCTGGGAAGAGTTCAAGATGACGTTCAGGGGCCATCATATCCCTGAGGGTCTTCTAGAGCGCAAGCTGAATGAGTTCCTGGCTCTCAGCCAGGGAAGCAGTGATGTCCTGCAATATGCGTAGGCTTTCAATGACCTGTGTCGCTTCCGTAGAGTCTTGAGTCTTGAGCTCAAGGAAAGGCTGAATCCCATCAAGGTGGATTCCTACAATGAGTTGGTGAACCTGGCAATTTCACAGGAAGATTGCATGAAGGCCCTCAAGGCTAACATGAAGCGGAAGGCTCCAATGTTGACATCCAGCCCTCCTGCACAGAGATACAGGACGGTTCCCCCACAGGCGTCTGCAGGCCCGCACAACCTGGGAGATGGGTTGCTCGACCCCCACCGCAGGCAGCACCTCGTTTCCCTGGATTCCAGCCACAAGGGCCCCGGCCTACTCTCCCAATGCCACCGCGCCCTGCTACTGGAAACCGCTGTTTCACCTACGGGAATACGGGACAAGTTGCCAAGGACTGCCCCCGCAACAAGAATCAATGGCCCGGCCAGAGCAATGCACTGGGCAACAAGGGGAAGAAGCCCAGAGTTCAAGTCCGACAAGGCAGGTCAAACTTCAACACCCTTGCCAAACTTCTGGAAGGTGCACCAGTGATGACGGGTACCTTCTCTGTCCATAATCAACCCGTCCTTATTCTAGTTGATTCAGGAGCATCCCATAGTTTTATCAAAACTAGAACTAGTGCTAAGTGTGGGTTAGGTTTCTGTCACACGAAAGGGGCATATATAATCTCTACCCCGGGTGGGAAAGTATCCTCATACCAATTGACTCGTTGTGTACCCATCAAGTTAGGAAGAACCCTTCTTACGGAAGACCTACTTATCCTTGGTTTAGAGGGGATAGATATTATCTTGGGCATGGATTGGATGACTCGGCACCAAGTGGCACTAGACATCCCTGCCAGAGCAGTCCATATAAATTCACACAAATATGGTAGCTCAATCATACACTTACCCCACCGCGAGTGCAAAAATTCTTGTGCCTATCCCGTGACTGAAGCCCGATTGGAGGCATCCCAGTGGTGTGTGAATATCCCGATGTGTTCCAGATGATTTGCCGGGTATGCCGCTAGATAGAGATATCAAGTTTGCCATTGAGTTGCAACCAGGCACTGCACCAATTTCAAAGAGACCGTACCGGATGCCACCCACAGAGCTGGCAGAAATGAAAACTTAGTTGCATGAGTTGTTGGAAAAAGGTTTCATTCGTCCAAGTACATCACCTTGGGGCTGTCTAGCTTTGTTTGTGAAAAAGAAGGACGAGAGTCTACGTATGTGTGTGGACTACTGACCTCTCAATGTGGTGACGATAAAGAATAAGTACCCATTACCCCGCACTGATGTTTTGTTCGATCAGTTAGTTGGAGCCTGAGTGTTTTTCAAGATCGATCTTCATTCCGGCTATCATCAGATCAAGATTCGACCGTGCGATATTCCTAAGACTGCTTTCTCTACACGGTATGGACTCTATGAGTACCTAGTCATGTCATTTGGGCTTACTAATGCGCCAGCTTATTTCATGTATCTCATGAATTCCGTGTTCATGCCCGAATTTGACAAATTCGTCGTGGTATTCATCGACGATATCCTGGCATACTTGAAGAATGAAGAAGAACATGTAGAGCACCTTCACACTGTGCTCCAACGCTTAAGAGATCACCAACTGTATGCCAAATTCTCAAAGTGTGAATTCTGGCTGGATAGTATTAAATTCTTGGGACACACCATATCCAGTGACGACATAGCAATAGACCCAAGCAAAGTTCAAGAGGTGATGGACTGGAAGCCGCCCACTTCGGTTCATCAAATTCAAAGTTTCCTCGGTTTAGCAGGCTACTACCGTCGATTCATTCCTGACTTCTCAAAGATAGCTAAGCCAATAACTAAACTGCTGAAGAAAGGAGTTAAGTTTGTGTGGAGCGACAAATGTGAAGAAGCTTTCCAAACATTAAGGCAATTGTTAACCTCTGCACCTGTCCTAGCTCAGCCAGACACCACTAAGCAGTTCGACATTTATTGCGATGCCTCCGGCACTGAACTTGGATGTGTTCTTATGCAAGACAACCGAGTCATTGCCTATGCCTCGCGAGCGCTATGGCCACATGAGCTGAATTATCCTACCCATGATGTTGAATTAGCAACAGTCGTTCATGCTCTGAAAATGTGGAGACATTATCTTATGGGGACTCGTTTTAATATTTATACGGATCACAAGAGTCTCAAGTATATCTTCACTCAACCAGAACTCAACATGCATCAGAGATGATGGTTGGAATTGATCAAGGACTATGATTTAGAAGTGCATTATCACCCAGGCAAAGCCAATGGACTTGCAGATGCTCTCAGCCGCAAAATCCATTGTAACTGCTTGTCGGCAACCAACTATGCCGAGACCTTATGTCACGAGATGGCTAAGCTTAATTTGAAAATTATTCCCCATGGCACCTTAAGTCCTATTTCCCTTGAGCCTACCCTAGATGAACAAATTGTTCTAGAGCAATTGGAGGATAAAGAAATAAAACTTATAAAGAAGAAACTCGCGCAGAAGGATGAGGGATATAAGCACTTCCGACAGGATTGGAAGGGAGTTGTACATTATGAAGCTCGGCTAGTTGTTCCAAATGACCCTAATCTTAAGAAACACATTATGGATGAAGCACACCTCTCCAAGTTTTCGATTCACCCTGGTAGTACCAAGATGTATCACGATCTCCGACAAATTTTTTGGTGGAGTGGGATGAAACCAGATATTGCACGATACGTTTCAGAATGTGATACATGTCAACGAGTTAAAGCAAGCCACTTGAAGCTAGCTGGCACCTTGCAGTCGCTGCCTATTCTCTCGTGGAAGTGGGAGGACATCAGCATGGACTTTACAGTCGGATTACCCAATACCTCTTGCAAGCATGACTCCAGATAGGTTATAGTAAACCGACTTACTAAAACCACGCATTTCCTTCCGGTACACACCACTCACACCATTCAGAGATATGTAGAGCTGTATCTTGACCGAATTGTTTCTCTACATGGTGTGCCTAAAATGATCATCTCTGATCGAGGTAGTCATTTTGTAGCACGCTTTTGGGAACAATTGCAGTCTTCGCTTGGCACTAAGCTGATTCGTAGCTCCACATACCACCCTCAAACCGATGGGCAAACTGAAAGAGTCAACCAGATATTGGAAGATATGTTACGCGCTTGTGTCATTCATTACGACAAGAATTGGGATAAATGTTTACCCTTAGCAGAGTTCTCATACAACAATAGCTACCAAGCTAGCTTGAAAATGGCACCTTTCGAAGCCTTGTCTGGACGTAGATGTCGAACCCCGCTAAGTTGGTCGCAACCAGGAGCACGGATGGTATATGGACCTGAATTGGTAATGGAGGCCGAAGAAAAAGTGAGAGTTATTCGAGAGAACCTTATGGCTGCCCAGTCCTGACAAAAGAGCTATTCCGATAAGAGGAGGAGACCTATCCAATTTGAGGTTGGAGATTTTGTATACCTCCGAGTATCACCGACCAAGGGCGTACAGTGCTTCGGAGTGAAAGGAAAGTTTGCTCCGTGCTATATTGGTCCATATGAGATTGTGGAAATTTGTGGACCTGTAGCGTACCAAGTTAAACTCCCGGAGAAGATTGCTATGATACACGATGTTTTCCATGTCTCGCAACTCAAGAAGTGTGTTCGAGTTCCGACCGAAATTCTTGCACCGGAAGAATTGGAGATCGAACTCGATTTATCGTACAAGGAATATCCTGTTAAGATCCTCGACCGAAAAGAAAGACATACTCGTAGACAAATGGTGAAAATGTTCAAAATTCAGTGGAGTAACCATACGGAAGATGATGCGACATGGGAAACAGAAGAATACCTCAACACTAATTTCCACGGTTTTCTTTTCGATCAGGGAGGTACGTTGCACCAACCACACTAGTTCCTTCTTCACTAGAATATCGGGGTGAGATTCCTTTAAGGGGGGTAGGCTGTAAAAATTCTGCCTTAACTAGGTGTAATTAAACTTAAACAAATCATTAGTCACTAAGCAAAAGAGGTGAAATGTCCATTTTGCCCCTAAAAAGCTCTTTTTGGAGTTAAATATAAAACTTGAGTTTATATACAAACTTAAAATTTTTCCCAAATCAGAGTTGTAAAACTTTTAATTTCAAACAACTTTTGTTAATAATACTTTGGCTAATTCGGAGTGGGAGAAGGTCAAAAACAAGGATCAAACCAGGAGTATATTAAAAACCTACAAACGACCCAAGTCCTGGAATTCTGGTTTTTCCTCAACTCTGCAACCTGTTATCTCACAATTTTATATCTAACCTCAAGTCATACCATTAATAAAAGTTGTAGTCCTTTGAATGTGTTCCAACTTTGTTACACTGACCCAGGTCCAAATCAAAACCGAACCAACTCAAAAACCTTGTTAAGTTGGGTAAAACAATGAACTCAGCCGTCTGGGCATTCCAGCTCTAAGTATGGAAACCATCCAGAGTGCGCCTCTTGGCGAGTTTGTTCCTCCAAATTTTTAACCAAACTCCAGAAAAGCCATTAATAGAAGTTGGATTCCTAAGACCAAAGAACAATTCCTTCAAAAGCACCATGGTCTAATTCAACTCAGAAGCTGTCCAAAATTCGAGTCAAAGACAGCCAAACTCCTGAAATTCCACCAAATCGACTGAAATGTCCAAGTCCGAAATCTCTAGTTTTTGGCAAACTTTATCTCAAGTTGTCTCCAAATCCGTTCAAAATCTGGGCAAACACCTTTAGTAAAGTTTGATCTCCGACCATAGGACTACAAGTTTGTTTAAGGGATATTCAAACGTTTAGATTGAAAAGTTTGAATGGAGGGCCCCCAAAGTTGATCTTGTTTGCAGCCCGGCCTTGCCTCGATGCCAGCACGCCCGAGCATGTTCGCCCGCACGCTGCACGCCGCATGGCCGCCGTCCACCAGCGAGCTTGCCGTCGCCCTACCCACGCCCACGACAAGATGGGACGCGCACCGTGCTGGCCAATTGCCGCCGAGGCCATCTCCCTCCCCCTGCGCACGATCTGCTCCACCCAACCGGCGTCCGCAGCGTCTTCCCCCACGCACGCCACACCACCGCCAAGCACTGGCCGTGCCGCCACCCCCAATCCGATGCTTGACACGACAAGACGCACGCTCGACCTCGCCAATCCTCCCGCCCGGCAAAACCGCGCTTGCCCGACCCTATCTCCCACGCCCAATGTGCTCGGGATCCTACCCCGGAGCTCTACTTCCCAGGGCCAATGGCGCCTCCGGCCAATGGCCGCCTCGCCCACGCACCAGTTCTCCCCGGCCTTATCCTCTCACGATCGGAGTCTCGCCTCGACCCTCCACTCCACCTCTACCCTATAAAAGGGCCAAGCACGCCGTCAGCGCCACCCTTCGCCACCTCCTGCACGCTGCGCCCCTGTTTCCACTGCGCCGCCACTAAGGCTCCTGTGGAGCTCCCACCTCCGCGCCGCCCTGCGCTCTGACAACCTCACCGCCCGCTTTGCCACCCCTCCGCACACATCCTCAAGCCGCTTGTTGCCCTCCTGATGCCGCTGGTGCACCGGAACGCCGCCCGCACCGCCACCCGCCAAGCCAGGTCGCCGCCGCCGCGTTCTGACCCTCGCTGGCCATCTCCGTTGCCCCAACTCCGCCAAGTCGAGCTTAGGTAAGCCCCTGTGCACCCCGAGCCACCGATCGCCTGACCCCCGCCGGCGAATCGCCAGGGATTTCACCGCCGCCGCCGTGCGCACCCCGGGGACGACATTGCGTCTTCCCCAATCTTTCCAAGGGCCTAGGCGCAAAACCTAGGGACCTCTGCATGAATAAACCATAGATGTGAGGGGTAGAATGCAAGTTTGCCTCGGTTTATGTTTGAAATCGGCAGAAAAATGTTTAAACTTTGTAAATGCCCAGTAAAACGTAGAAAAATCAGAAAAATACCAAACCACTTTTGTTGGAATCCTTGTTCTGTCTAGTTTCTTACAAAAATAAGTTTGCCGATGTTACTGTTGTAGATAAAATCCTATAGTTTTATTCCTTGCTTGGGCCTTTAAAATCATAGTAAATAGAAGAAAAATGCTAAAAAGGTAAATCCAACTCTGTGGTGTATGTTTCAGTGAATAGAAGCTCAAAAAAATACTTAGGGCCCTGGAGCAGAACTTAAAGTTACTGTTTTAACCTTATATTTGAAATCTAGGGTTAAATCTCCCTTTTTGCATAAGTTTTAGTCCAGAGCTGAGAAAAATATGAAACCACTTGGAGTAGCTCAGTTTTGAGGGGTAGTTTATACGAAAAATATGGTTTGAGGTCAGACTCAATAAGAAACCCACCTTCCTTGTAGAACATGGTTAAATAGGAGATAAATAGGGGGAATAGTGGTTCTTCTCCAAAATCATGAAAAATTCACCAAAGTCTCTGTAACACACCTTCAACCTACTGGTAAAATTTCACCCTCAGAATCATTGTAAGTTTTGAGATAAAAATAGTTAAGTACATGCTACCCTTGGTGATAATATGTGTTTAATTCTTTTTGTGGTAATCCAATGGCTCCCAAATTTTTGCAGTACCTTAAAGATGACTTAAGTAAGGTTCTGTAATTTTCTCAGTGCCTTTTGTTGCTGTTTGCTTGAGGAACCACTTTTTGGCTAAGTAATCGGTTAAAAGAGATAAAAAGAAATATAGGTCCTAAAAAGCTAAATAGGTAATTTTTGGAAGAGATACAAAAAAACATTCAGAAGTGAATAACTCTCCGAATACACTTGAACCACCCCAAACACGACCTCCCACCTTCTTTATGCAACTCTAAGTTGTAAGAATCTATATATGTACACAATCACCATCAAAGTCAACCTCAAGTTTAAACCGACCACCTTACTTTATGAAGTAAATGGAAGTTAAAACCTTGTTTAGGTGAATGTGGCCTATATACGATTTTGTTTCTACCATTAAGTCATGCCTTGCATCGTGGGTGTACACGCATGAATAAAACTAAACTCTTGCATGTGCATGTCGTGTAGAAGCTAATATTGCCGACGGAACCTACGAGCTCCACCCTACGCTGGAAGAGGAAACCGTCGCGGAGCTACATCACGCTGAAGCCGAGCTCGAGCTAGATCAAGACCCCGAGGAACCACTAACTTTTCCTGAAGGCAAGCCCCGGTGCATGTTTCCCTGTTTTAAATTATGCAATATGTCGATGCTTATGATTGTGCATTTACGTTGTAGAGGTTGACTGAAACCATAGATGCATGAACTTAGTACCTTGTTTTGATCACTAGTTACTAAGGTCGAGTAGTTGCTGTGCCAAATACGACTCGGTAAAAGTTGAGTGATTGCCTGTCACTCACGAGTTATAGGAGTTGTTTGTTTACTTATGCTACAACTATAAGGATGACAGACGGGACCAGGAATGGTTCCGATGTGGTGGTTTGCCTCATTTGTCTAGCAATGAACTTGCTAAGGTCGAAACATGTCGGCGTTCATGATCAAGTGTTTGAAAGTACTAATCTCATACCTAGTATGGGATGGGGAAGCCTAGTACCTGATTGAACTATGTTAATGTGATGGGAATGTTGTAATCTCTGTGCCACTCACCATCGTGTGAGCAATGCTTCTCGATCCTGAGTAAGTGGTTTATCAGATGAAATCCGACGGACGACCAAGTTGACTTGCTTAAAGTGCATGATCGCGTGTCAGGCGACTTTAGTGCATTTTAGTCAGGTTAATTTGGGCAGTTCCACCACACTTTTCAAGGTTTACAATGATGCCCTTGCATTTTGCACTAAGGACCCTAAAACCAAATCTAAATCACAATTGAGTCCTTCACCGGCCAGCGGCTTGGGGGAGCACGATTTTGGCGATGTGGGGCCGCTAGGTCATGGGATAGGGGCATGAGGGCGACTAGGGACTCACCAGCGACCGGTTTGGTGCAGGCTCGAGGTCGGAGGAGGGCCGGTGATGGCTCGCAGCAGTGGTGGAGGTTTGTGGGGCTGGGGAGGTGGAGTGGTGGTAGGGGAAGGCACTGAAGTGCTTGGGTGGCAGTGGTGATGGCCTGAAGTGAGGACTCCAGGGGTGGCGTCAATGGCAGATGGTGGCAGGTGTGAAGGGTGGCCGGCGGTATGGGTAGGGGGCTTTTATAGCCGGCAAAGGGGAGGGGAGGGGTGAGTCGTCCTGGTGAGGCTCTTAGCGCACTGGCTAGGCGGGGCGGTGGCTAGGCGCGTGGGAGTGGCCGGGCAGCCGTGGCTTGCGCCGGCGCGTCGTGGGCGTGGCACGGATGGCGGTTGGCTGGCGAGGACTTGGCGTGTCGGAGAGGGAGATAGCGCGCGCACGGGTTAGGCAAAGCAGCTGGTGCACCTGTGCTGTCACCTCGCCGCTAGCGATTGGTTTGGTGCGGCACTGCGGCAGGCATCTTGCGCCACGTGGTGATGGCGAGCGCACCGCGAATGTGGTGACTGTGCCTAGAGCACGTCGCGTGCATGTGTGGCATGCGAAGGTGTCGGCATCAACATGACTTTTCTCACCAAATTTTGAACTACATGGCTGAAACTCCAAATATAGAAGTTTGAGTTCAAAGTATAGGCTACAATTTTTGTAAAAGCCAACATGGGAAAAACTCTCTGGATTTGGAGATAAACTTGGGAGAACTTTGGTAGAACACTGGCCAAAACTAGTTTTGAAAATGATTTGATTTTTGGCCAAACTTCAACTTAGTTTCGAACATATTCTACTCAAAATCAAGAAAAGTGCTAATTATGAAAGTTGCTCCATTTGAAAAGATCTATAACTTTTATACTGGCCAAAAATTGAGTTCTTATATAAAATTTGTTTTTATTTTCTTCCCAAGTGCATCACTACAAGGGTGTTTAACACTTAACCATCTTGATTTTTCTTTGATTTATTTCTTTATTTCTCTTGATTTGGCTCTTAATTACTTGAGATGTCACAACCTACCCGCCTTAAAAAGAATCTCATCTCAAGATTTGGGTGATTAAAACTAGTGTGGATGTGCGTGTACCTCTCTGTATGAGTAGGAAACCGTGGAAATTTTTGTTGAGAAATTCTTCAGTTTCGCATGTTGCCTCATCTTCGGTATGATGGCTCCATTGTATTTTAAATATATTTACCACTTGTCGCCTAGAATTTCTTTCCTTGCAATCAAGAATCTTGATGGAAAACTCAACATAAGAAAGATCTGGCTCTACCCATATTTCCTCTTGTTCGACAACCTCGGTTGGAACTCGAACACATTTCTTAAGTTGAGAGATATGGAAGATATCGTGGATAGCTGAGAGTCTAGGTGGAAGTTTCACTCGATAGGCCATGGGTCCACAAATTTCAGTGATTTCATAGGGACCAATATATCGAGGGGCTAGTTTTCCCTTGACTCCAAGCCTTTGCACCCTTTTGGTTGGTGAAACCCGGAGGTATACGTGGTCACCAACTTCAAATTGCAAGGGTTTCCTGCTCTTGTTAAAATAGCTCTTTTATCTAGATTGGGCGGCTTTAAGGTGTTTCCGTACCACCCTAACTTTCTCTTCCGCCTCAATTACCAAATCTGGCCTAAATAATTTCCGCTCTCCAGCTTGGGACCAACTCAATGGAGTTCGACACCTACGACCATACAAGGCCTCAAATGGTGCCATCTTCGGACTAGCTTGGTAGCTGTTGTTATAAGAAAACTCCGCTAGATGTAAGCATTTATCCCAGTTTTGTCCTAATGAATGATGCAAGCTCGAAGCATGTCTTCCAGGATTTGATTTACCCTTTCCGTTTGTCCATCTGTCTGAGGGTGATAAGTCGAGCTGCGGATTAGCTTAGTGCCAAGAGAAGCTTGCAACTATTCCTAGAAGCGTGCCACAAACTGAGAACCTTGATCTGAGATGATCGTTTTGGGCACTCCATGTAGGCAAACAATGAGATCAAGATATATCTCGGCATATCTCTTGGTTGAGTAGGTTGTATGAACCAGAATAAAATGTGCCGTTTTAGTGAATCTATCAACTATAACCCACATGGAATCATGTTTCTGAGAGGTGTTGGGCAAACCAACAATGAAATCCATGCTTATGTCCTTCATTTCCATGACAGTATAGGCAATGGTTGAAGAGTACCAGCTACTCTTAAGTGGCTTGCCTTTACTCTTTGACAAGTGTCGCATTCCGACACATATTTAGCAATCTCTCTTTTCATCCCAGTCCACCAAAAATTTTGTTTGAGGTCTTGGTACATTTTGGTGCTACCTGGGTGAATAGAGAACTTGGAAAGATGTGCCTTATCCAGGATTTGTTATCAGAGATCGTGATTCTCTGGAACAACCATACGGTCCTGAAACCATACAACTCCTTTCCAATCTTGGCGGAAACATTTATATTTCTCTTCCCCTTGAGAGAGCTTTTGCTTTATAATTTTTATACCTCCGTCATCTAACTGTGCCATAAAAATTTGATCGTGCAAGGTAGGTCGATTGAAATGTGATTTACTATGCCTTGAGGAATAATTTCCAACTTAAGCTTCCTCATTTCATGACACAAAGTTTCTGTAGAGGATTCTGCGGAAAGGCAATTGCAATGAGCAGGGGCGGATCTAGGGCCCGGGCTGCCCGGGCTGCAGCCCGGGGCGAGACCATGGAGTCCCTTTAACATATGTGTTGTTTAGCCTAACAAAATGAGGCTTAGGAGACAAGATTAGACTGTTTTAAGTGTGATTCAACAGCTCAGCCCGGGGCGCAGCCCTGTTTTGGATCCGCCCCTAGCAATGAGCCTTGCGGTTTAATGCGTCCGCAACCACATTGGCCTTCCCCGGGTGATAGTGCACCTCGAGATCATAATCCTTAATAACTCCAACCATCTCCTCTGATGCATATTCAGATCAGCTTGGGTAAAGATATACGTGAGACTTTTGTGATTTGTGTAGATATTGCAATGAGCACCCATCAGATAATGTCTCCAGATCTTTAGAGCATGGATGACAGCTGCTAGCTCGAGGTCATATGTTGGATAATTCTGCTCGTGAGGTCGAAGTGCGTGTGAAGCATAAGAAATGACTCGATTATCTTGCATAAGAACACAACCGAGGCCTGTGCCAGAGGCATCACAGTAAACATCAAAGGGCTTGGTGTTATTGGGTTGAGCTATGACTGGTGCTGAAGTCAGTTGTTTTCACAGAGTGTGGAAAGCTTCTTCACACTTTTCGCTCCATACAAACTTGACCTCTTTCTTTAACAACTTGGTCATTGGCTTAGCAATTTTTGTGAAGTCCAGAATGAAACGACGATAATAGCCCGCTAGACCGTGAAAACTTCTGATTTGATGAACGGAAGTGGGTGGCTTCCAATCCATCACTTCTTGTAGCTTGCTTGGATCAACGGCTGTGCCTTCACTAGACATGGTGTGTCCCAAAAATTTTACACTATCCAACCATAATTCACACTTGGAGAATTTGGCGTAAAGCTGATGATCTCTAAGGTGTTGGAGAACAATACAGAGATGTTGGGCATGTTCTTCTTCATTTTTGGAGTATATGAGGATGTCATCAATGAAGACCACAACAATTTTGTCAAGCTCGGGCATAGACACCAAATTCATGAGATACATGAAGTAGGCAGGAGCATTCGTGAACCCGAAAGACATGACTAGGTACTCATATAATCCATATCAAGGGGAGAAAGCAATCTTAGGGATGTCACTTGGCTGGATCTTAATCTGATGATACCCAGAACGGAGATCAATTTTTGGAGAACACTCTGGCTCTGGCTAGTTGATCAATGAGGACATCAATACAGGGTAGCAGATCTTTATTCTTGACAGTCACCGCATTGAGGGGTCGGTAATCTATACACATCCTCAAACTACCATCCTTTTTCTTTACAAAGAGAGCTGGGTAGCCCCAATGTGATGTGCTTGGGTGAATAAAACCCTTGTCTAGTAGCTCTTGAAGTTCGGTTTTTAATTCTGCCAACTCCATAGGCGGCATTTGATAAGGTATTTTCAAGATAGGCGCAGTGTCTGGCTGTAGTTCAATGACAAACTCAATGTCCCTATCTGGTAGCATTCCTAGCAAGTCATCCGGAAAAACATCGACAGACTCGCATACCATGGGAATTTCTTCTAGTTGGGACCCTATTGCCAGAAAAGTGCATGAATTCATGCACTCTCAGGATGGCAAGTAATGTGTGGAAGCTCCATGTGTAGGTGAATTTATCTCGACGGCCCGTGCTGCAATGTCTAACGTGAATCCATACGTACTGAGTCATCCAAGTTGTTAACGGAAGACACATTGAGCATCGGGGAGTGAGCTCCCCCAGGTGGTGACTGTGGCGCTCCATTCTCAATGTCCATATTGGATATACCCTCTATCTCCTATAGGTCCTCCTCATCCTCCTCCATGTTGGCCGGAAGGGCCTGTAGAGCTACCTCCTGCTCATGGTGCATCTCGACGTGATCGTTTGTGTCCTCTAACTCCATGTTCAGGTTGTGAATCTGATCTTCCAAGTGGTCAATAGTAGCTACTCTGTCACTCAGCTCCGTCTTGAGCTCTTCCACCTGAACTTTCAACTGGTCAATCCTCGTGTCCTTGTTAACCAGCTCAATTGAGAGGTCAACAATCTGGCTGCTCCTATCATCCACCATCATTTGATTTGCCTATGCCAAATTAGACAACTGGGCCATTGTCTTGCTCTGGAGAGCCTGAAGATTGTACAGTGCATTCATGTGGTTTACTCTATCAAGCCACATGGGGTCATCCTCCTGTGCTGTCGGGAACAGATCCACGGGGGTGACAACAATCTCCTCCGGGTGCTGACTACAAAAGGTAGTGAGCGCCTGCAGAGCAGTCACCTCCCATGTGTCATTGAGGCGATACCCAAAAGTCTCAACCTCCGAAGTAGGCTACTCGGGGTGTGCCGGGTGGGGGAGAAGCGTGAGGTGCACACGGCAACGAGGCACTCCGTGCTCCTTGAACTCCTATCCCACGTAGCGGGGAGGGGTAGTGTAGCCCACCGAGCTTAGAACGCCCCACAAAATGGAAGGAAAGCCCTCCTAATGTAGGCACTCGGAGTGAACATGCATGTCCATGTCCACCACGACATAAATGGGGTTAGCCATCAGGACGAAAAAAATGAGGGAGTGTGTGAGCTAGGAAAACCACTTATCCAAGAACGACAAGTAGCTTAGAAATCTGTTGTCATTCTACTGCTGCCAAATCTGAAATTTTCTGTAACTGAGCACAACTAAACTGACCGTAACTCTTAAGCTACTCATCCAAAAATCTTGAAATGTTACTAGAATATCCTCTACTATATTATCTACAACTTTTCTTTTATGACACTGGACCAAAACTGATCCCAAGGTAGTCGAAAAATTCAACCTTGGTCGGCTGTAAACCCAGAAATTCCAGCAAACAGCAGGTTACCAATTCGGGCATAACTTGAGTTCTACTTTGCCAAATTTTATGAGAGTTTCACAGCATAACCCATGATAAATTTGGAACAACTTTCGTATAGAATGTTTCTTGAGAAAAGATCATTTGATAGCTTGAAAAATTTTAACAACAGATGGTTACCGTTTATTAGCAGTTAAAAAATCCTTAGTTGATTGGCAAGAGTTTTTGTGAGAGGTGCATTAGGTTGATATGTTACCCATGACCAATTTGCAAGTTGTAACATGATGCATGCACGGTCTATACGTCCTTACAAAATTCAAAGAATTGCCAATAGCTTGGACTTACGGTGTTAGTGCCGGTGGCATGGCATAAATTACGGCTCTCCCTATAATATCTAGCCGAATTTCTAACCGTTTGTTAACTTAACATAATCACGGTTAGTGTACCTGCAAAAGATCATCCAGAGTACAAATTGAACCTTTCGTGCCAACACTCATGAAAGCATCCCCATTCATTACCGTTCACTATAGAAACGGCATCCGCACGATTTTCACTGTACGGACAACGTTCATACGCCAAGATAGCGTATTCACTTTTTATATGTCGCCATCATACTTTTGTATGATGCCATGGGTACATTACAGCAATTGCCATACCCTTGCACCAACCATCTTTTTATGTACCGCCACCATATTTTCATATGGTGCCGTGGGTACGTTACAGCAATCGCCGTACCCCTACGCCAACCATATTTTTGTACCGCCACCATATTTTCATATGGTGCCGTGGGTACAATACAGCAGTTGCCATACCCCTGTGCCAACCGTTGTGTAAGAAAGAAAGTTTTGATTGAAAGTAATATGTTGGAAGTCAGTATTATATAACCAATAGTTAATTAGCCACCTGATCAACCCATATTCCCCTAGGGCTTCACGGACTACATTTCATCCTTAACGAACCAACACACTTTTCAAACGTGATTTTTCTGGGCAAGTTTTATTTAAATAAGTTTTTGAGGCTCATTGCTTTCTCTGGTGCATGCTTTTCACTCTGATACCAACTATGGTAGAACCACCCAAATTAACCCGACTAAAGTGTGCTAAACATCACCTCAAATGGGAATAGATACTTTAATCGGATCAAAATGGTAGTCTATCGGGTTTCACCTGATATAACCACGTATTTACGATCGAAACAAGCATACAATACTCGTACGAAGATGAGACCAGAGGTTACAACAATCCAGATGAAAACAATATAGAGGTCCCAGATTTATTTATTACAAAACCGAGTGCAAAGTCATAAAGTAGTTCAAAGCTCAAATGCAGCGGAAAGAAATGATAAACTAATGTCGATACATGATATCATGGTGAAGCCTTCCATGACATCACTCACCACGGTCCTCCCCACCGAGGACGGGTCCCACTCAACTGTCCTTCCTGGAGGTAGCAACCATGTCATCAATGTCATTACCTGAAAACATAGCCACAAGAAAGGATGAATATACTAATACTCTACAAGACTTACCCATCAGGTGGTATCTAATCCACCAACTCCTAAACATGCAAGGCTTTTTGGCTAAGGGATTTGTTTTTGCCAAAAGCTTCTAAAGTGGGTCCTTGCTTTTAAGTTTTAGCATCAAATTCTAGTTGATTAACCATTCTAGGTAAGCAACTATTCTAAGCAAATTAATCAAGCCTCAATATGAAGCATCATCATTGTTCATATTCTTTCTCAGTGCAGCATAGCAGTCAAGCAATCTCAATATCTGTGAGAAACAGACTTCTCGAATTGAATTTCTTAACCTTGTAAGATGGACCTAAACACATGATATGTGCGTACCGCGACGGGTTCACACATTATCAACGGTTCCCATTGATCCCTAGCGCAGGTCCTGAGCCCACTTCCCTTGGATACAAGGCCCCACTGGTCCCCAAAACGACGTCGTGTCGTGGTTGCACTTGTACCCACATGATGCACCAAGGGAAACCATTTCCAGAGAGAGTGGGGAAAAGGTCCACGCCCCGGTTCCATCAGGTTCTAGGCTTCGTGATTACCATCTTCTCATTATGTGTTTAGTACGTTCAAAGACTTGACCACGAACACCGACACGGTTCGACCTTAGCAATTTTGTTCTATATAGACAGTGCATCAACCAATCTCAGGAACATCGCACACGGCCTCGCCCGTCAACCTTATGATTCCAACATAAGTAAACAGGCAATTCCTATAGATCACGAGTGACAGGAAATCACTCGACTTTTACCGTGTCCCTATTTAGCATAGCGACTAAACGACTGTTGGGGTCTGCCCTCGGGAGAAGCTAGACCACAACACAGAAGGATCAACGATCTTACTTAGCTTCGGTCTGGGAGAGGGAACCAGGTGAGACAAATAGCCGAATAAGCAAATGGCCAAGAGTCCTTCCTCCCACCCCTTGGTTTCCTTTTATAGGGGGGAGGAGGGGGAGGTTGTTTATAGTTATTCCATTGGTGGGGTTTGGAATTAGAAAGAGGTCCCTGGACTATTATGATGAGGTCCCTAAATGCAATAAACGAGTCCCTAACACTTACAAACAAGCCCTTAGCCCGCTCTTAGAGCCTCTTTTACACACAATGGGGGTCTCTAGCCTTAGTCCACCTAAGGCGCACCCCAACAGTAGCCCGTCAACTATTCGGTCTTGGCCGGCACAACAAGACCTAATAGTTGCTCCTGGTAAAAGAGGCCTAGATATAACTTTCCTGGGTGCGAGGAATGCCCTTTGTAGCCAACCTGTGTGCACCTCGCTAAAAACTCCATCCCGAAAACCCAATGGGAAAAAGGGGCATGGAGAAAAGAGCACGCACACTTTTGGGTTTACTAATGCCGACTTCGAATACTATGCTTTCAAGTGTCTTGAACGATGATCTTTGATCTTCATGGGGATTTTCTCCGAAGCCCCGATCAGTGGGCTTCGCTTCAAGTGTAGGGATACGAGGTAGGCTACACTAGCGTAAATCAAAATTTCTACCGCGTATAACCAGGAAGAACTGCCGTATAAGGATCACGGGATTACTACTCGACGCACTACTGGTGCGGAAGATGTAGAAATGTGTCGATGCAGTGAAGACGATCACGTAGTCGTACGTAGTCGATCAACGTAGTCGTACGTAGTCGATCACGTCACGTCCAGCAGCTCCCACGTGCAGCAAGATCGCCTCCGGTGCCGCGGCTCGTTGTCGGCTCGTCGGCGGCTCGTCGATGGCTCGTCCAAGTGCTGCAGGCGCAACACCTCCAAGGTATCCACACGTGCAGGGAGGAAGCGTCGCAAGCCGGACTGCTAGATCCGCGAGTTGCAACAGGCGAGGGCGTGGGAGGCGCGGCAAGTGTGTTTCGCCAAAAAGGTGTAAACCCTAGGGCGCCCCCACCCCTCTATTTATAGAGGTTCCTGATGGGCCTCTGGATCCGAGGCCCATTAGTACTCCTAAACCTAATCCAACTCGGATCAGATCCGAATTGGGCTTCCAGCCCCTTAAGTGTGTGACCCTATGGGTTCGGATACGTATAGACATGGCCCGAGTACTCCTACTCGGCCCAATAGTCGGTAGCGGCCTCTAGCAAGACGTGCCAACTCCTATACGCACATGAAGATCATATCAGACGAACCATCACAACATAATATACATGCTATTCCCTTTGCCTCACGATATGTGGTCTAGCTTCAAGCCGACCGCTCTTTCTCGATCCTGTGATTCGGAATCCCTTTGTAGGTTAACTCTTAACCGTACGTAGCATGGCCATGCATTTTCGGATCCGATCACTCGAGGGGCCCAGAGATATCACTCTCAATCAGAGAGGGGCAAATCCCATCTTGATTGACCATGTCTCATAGCATGCTTCTTGACAAACCCGAAAGCTACCTTTATAACTACCCTGTTACGGCGTAGCGTTTGATAGCCCCTAAGTAGGTCGATCCACATCTAGAATACATGCGACAATCTCAGGTCTAAGGACAAAGCGTATATGTTGTTTAAAGAGAGAACTACTTCTCGTGTTGGGTCAGTCCTAACACATGTCTCCACATGTGTCCACATTATTAGTTCAACATCTCCATGTCCATGACTTGTGAAACATAGTCATCAACTAATACATGTGCTAGTCTAATATTCATGTGTGTCCTCACATGAATTCCGACTAGGGACAACTTTAGAATAACCATACAAGTAAAGAGTTTCACATACAATTCACATAATTGCAAATCAATTCAAGTAGCCTTTAATGGATATTCAATGAACACAATATATAAATCATGGATACAAATGGAATATCATCATCTCTATGATTGCCTCTAGGGCATACCTCCAACATCAAGAGCTGATGTAGTCACAATAGTTGTTGTCGATGGTAGTTGCAGCAGGTTCGATCGTGGATGGTGGTTGCAACACCTTCGGATCTTCTCTTGCGGGCACCCGACAACTAGGATGGACTGGTGTTCCAGTACGCCCTCCAGCCCCTCTTGGCTGGTGCTCGCGGGGGAAGTTCCGCATGTAGTGGAAGTAGTCAATGCAGCAGCGGTGGCCGAAGTTGAGTTGCACACGAAGTTGGTGATGACCTCAATGCTTCTAAAGTGGGTCCTTGCTTTTAAGTTTTAGCATCAAATTCTAGTTGATTAACCATTCTAGGTAAGCAACTATTCTAAGCAAATTAATCAAGCCTCAATATGAAGCATCATCATTGT
Organism: Setaria italica; assembly: GCF_000263155.2. Lineage (NCBI taxonomy): Eukaryota > Viridiplantae > Streptophyta > Magnoliopsida > Poales > Poaceae > Setaria > Setaria italica. The sequence goes on from NC_028451.1 coordinate 13,189,929, forward strand.
TCATATTCTTACTCAGTGCAGCATAGCAATCAAGCAATCTCAATATCTGTGAGAAACAGACGATTCGAATCGAATTTCTTAACCTTGTAAGATGGACCTAAACACATGATATGTGCGTACCGTGACGGGTTCACACATTATCAACGGTTCCCATTGATCCCTGGCGCAGGTCCTGAGCCCACTTCCCTTGGATACAAGGCCCTGTTGGGATACGAGGTAGGCTACACTAGCGCAAATCAAAATTTCTACCGCGTAAAACCAGGAAGAACTGTCGTATAAGGATCACGGGATTACCACTCAACGCACTACTGGTGCGGAAGATGTACATATGCGTTGATGCAGTGAAGACGATCACGTAGTCTTATGTAGTCAATCAATGTAGTCGTACGTAGTCGATCACGTCCACGTCCAGCAGCTCGTCCACTTGCAGCAAGATCGCCTCCGGTGCCGCGGCTCGTTGTTGGCTCGTCGTGGCTCGTCGGCGGCTCGTCGGCGGCTCGTCCAAGTGCTGCAGGTGCAACACCTCCAAGGTATCCACACGTGCAGGGAGGAAGCGTCGCAAGCCGGACTGCTAGATCCGCGAGTTGCAACAGGCGAGGGCATGGGAGGCGCGGCAGGTGTGTTTCGCCGAAAGGTGTAAACCCTAGGGCGCCCCCACCCCTCTATTTATAGAGGTTCCTGACGGGCCTCTGGGTCCGAGGCCCATTAGTACTTCTAAACCTAATCCAACTCGGATCAGATCCGAATTGGGCTTCCGGCCCCTTAAGTGTGTGACCCTATGGGTTCGGATACGTATAGACATGGCCCGAGTACTCCTACTCGGCCCAATAGTCGGTAGCGGCCTCTAGCAAGACGTGCCAACTCCTATATGCACATGAAGATCATATCAGACGAACCATCACAACATAATATACATGCTATTCCCTTTGCCTCACGATATTTGGTCAAGCTTCAAGCCGACCGCTCTTTCTCGATCCTGTGATTCGGAATCCCTTTGTAGGTTAACTCTTAACCGTACGTAGCATGGCCATGCATTTTCGGATCCGATCACTCGAGGGGCCCAGAGATATCACTCTCAATCAGAGAGGGGCAAATCCAATCTTGTTTGACCATGTCTCATAGCATGCTTCTTGACAAACCCGAAAGCTATCTTTATAACTACCCTGTTACGGCGTAGCGTTTGATAGCCCCTAAGTAGGTCGATCCACATCTAGAATACATGCGACAATCTCAGGTCTAAGGACAAAGCGTATATGTTATTTAAAGAGAGAACTACTTCTCCTGTTGGGTCAGTCCTAGCACATGTCTCCACATGTGTCCACATTATTAGTTCAACATCTCCATGTCCATGACTTGTGAAACATAGTCATCATCTAATACATGTGCTAGTCTAATATTCATGTGTGTCCTCACATGAACTCCGACTCGGGACAACTATAGAATAACCATACAAGTAAAGAGTTTCACATACAATTCACATAATTGCAAATCAATTCAAGTAGCCTTCAATGGATATTCAATGAACACAACATACAAATCATGGATACAAATGGAATATCGTCATCTCTATGATTGCCTCTAGGGCAAACCTCCAACAGTCTCCCACTTGCACTAGAGTCAATCTAGAAGGTACCTAATACCCATAGCTCTTACATTCGCGTCATGCTTAGCCTGCGGGAGTGGTTTTGTCAACGGATCAGAAATGTTCAGATCTGTGTGTATTTTGCATATCTTGATCTCACCCCGGTTAACGAAGTCTCGAATGAGATGAAATCGCCGCATTACGTGTTTGTTCTTCTGGTGGTTCCTTGGCTCCTTTGCTTGCGCAATTGTCCCATTGTTATCATAGTAGAGATTCAATGGGCTGGACGCATTCGGGAACACACCAAGCTCAATGAGAAAATTCCTTATCCAAACACCTTCCTTCACGGCTTCCGAAGCCGCGATGTACTCAGCTTCTGTCGTAGAATCGGCCACCGTCTCCTGCTTGGAACTCTTCCAACTAACAGCACCACCATTCAGCGTGAACACAAATCCTGATTGTGACTTTGAATCATCTCTGTTGGTTTGGAAACTAGCATCGGTGTAACCTGTTACAACGAGCTCCTCCTCACCTCCATAGACGAGGAACATATCTTTAGTCCTTCTCAAGTACTTAAGAATGTTTTTCACAGCTGTCCAGTGACTCTCACCTGGATCAGATTGGTGTCTGCTTGTCATACTTAGCGCATATGAAACATCTGGGCGAGTACTTATCATTGCATACAAGATAGATCCAATAGCCGAGGCATATGGTACTCTACTCATGCGATCCCGCTCATCAGCAGTCGAAGGACACTGAGTCTTGCTGAGATGTCTGCCATGTGACATAGGCAAGAACCCTTTCTTTGCCTCTTCCATGCTAAACCGCTTCAACACTTTGTCAATGTAAGTATCTTGGCTTAAACCTATAAGCCTTCTCGATCTATCTCTATAGATCTTAATGCCCAGAATATATGCCGCTTCCCCTAAGTCCTTCATCAAAAAACTATTTTTCAGTGAAGTCTTTACGGACTCAAGCATAGGAATGTTATTTCCAATCAGTAATATGTCATCCACATATAAGATTAGAAATACTACAGAGCTCCCACTAACCTTCTTGTAAAGACAAGACTCTTCTTCGTTCTTGGTGAAGTCAAACCCTTTGACCACTTCATCAAAACGAATGTTCCAACTCCTAGATGCTTGCTTCAATCCATAAATGGATCTCTGAAGCTTGCATACCTTTCTAGCATTTTTCGGATCGACAAAACCCTCAGGCTGTATCATATACACGTCCTCAGCTAGGTTTCCATTCAAGAAAGCTGTCTTGACATCCATCTGCCATATCTCATAATCGAAATATGCAGCTATAGCTAGAATAATCCGAATGGACTTAAGCATCACTATGGGCGAGAAGGTCTCGTCGTAGTCAACTCCTTGAACTTGTCGAAAACCTTTTGCGACAAGTCGTGCTTTATAGATGTGAACATTTCCATCCATGTCCTTTTTCTTCTTATAGATCCACTTGCACTCTATGGCTTTAACACCATCAGGCGGGTCAACCAAGTTCCAAACTTGATTGTCTCCCATGGACTCTATTTCGGATTGCATGGCACTCTGCCATTTTTCGGAGTTTGGGTCCATCATTGCTTCTGCATATGTCGCAGGCTCATCATTGTCCAACAATAATATTTCCCGCATTTCGCGGAGCCTTGCCGACCTTCGTGGTTGTGGCGGTGCTTCTCTTGCCATGGGTATCTCAAGTTCTGCTACGTTAGCATCACTCATTGATTCTTGCCCGATCGGCTCATCCTTAACTTCTTCAAGATGCATTGTCTTTCCACTCTTTTCTCCTTTGAGAAACTCTTTCTCTAGGAAAACCCCGTTTTGAGCGACAAACACTTTGCCTTCTGATCGGTTGTAGAAATAATATCCCAAAGTTTCCTTTGGATATCCCACGAAAATGCACTTATCCGACTTGGGTGTGATCTTGTCCGACTGAAGTCGCTTGACAAACACTTCACATCCCCAAATCTTTAGAAAAGACAAACTAGGAACCTTTCCAGTCCATATCTCATATGGTGTCTTAACTACAGATTTAGATGGTACCCTATTAAGTGTGAAAGCTGCTGTTTCTAGAGCGTATCCCCAAAATGACAACGGTAGGTCCGACTGGCTCATCATTGATCGAACCATGTCTAACAAAGTTCGATTACATCACTCGGACACACCGTTTCTCTGAGGTGTTCCAGGCGGCGTAAGTTGTGGAACAATTCCGCAACTCTTTAGATGATTGCTAAACTCGTGGCTCAAATACTCGCCTCCACGATCAGATCATAAGGCCTTAATTTTCTTACCACGCTGATTTTCAACTTCATTCTGAAATTCCTTGAACTTTTCAAAGGTTTCAGACTTGTGCCTCATCAAGTAGACATAGCCATATCTACTAAAATCATCAGTGAAAGTTATGAAGTATTGGAATCCTCCTCTAGCCGTCGTGCTCATTGGTCCACATACATCACTATGTACGAGTTCCAACAAGTCTACTGCTCTCTTAGGAAATCCTGTGAAAGGCGTCTTGGTCATCTTGCCTAACAAGCAAGCCTCACATGTCTCGTATGATTCAAAATCAAACGAAGTTAGAAGTCCATCAGAATGGAGCTTCTTCATGCGCTTTTCACTTATATGACCCAAACGACAATGCCACAAGTAGGTAGGACTCAAATCATTAGGCCGAGGCCTTTTAGCAGTTACATTACAGACAGGTGAACCATCAAGATTTAAAACAAATAATCCATTCACAATGGGTGCAAAAGCCATAAACATATTATTCTTAGAGATCACACAACCATTGTTTTCACTCGCAAATGAATAACCATCCTTCATCAAGCATGAAGGAGACAAAATGTTTTGACTTAAACTAGGAACGAAATAACAATTATTCAACTCCATAATAAATCCTGACGGGAGGTGGAGTTGCATCGTCCCGACGGTCAACGCAGCAACTCTTGCATTATTGCCCACGCGGAAATCAACTTCTCCTCTTTCCACGCTTCTACTTCTTATCATTCCCTGCATCGAATTGCAAATATGAGCAACCGATCCGGTATCAAATACCCAAGAATTAATAACTGTATCAGCAAGAAATATGTTGTCTATAACATTAACAACAAGCGTACCTGAGGTAGAAGTACTCTTACTTCCGCCATTCTTCAAGGAAGCTAGGTACTGCTTGCAGTTTCTCTTCCAGTGACCAAGTTCATGACAGTAAAAGCACTCCTTGTCTGGAGCAGGTCCAGGTCCAGCTTTAACCTTGGGCACTGGGTTTGGCTTGGACGTTCCAGCCTTGCCCTTCTTCTTCCAAGAATTGCCCTTCTTCTTAAAGCTAGGCTTGTTCTGTATAGCCATCACATGGCTGGTACTAGCGATTTCTTGATGTCAGCCTCTGCTGTTTTAAGCATGCCACACAGCTTATTCAAACCCTTCTCCGTCCCATGCATATGGTAGTTCGAGATGAAGTTCCCATAGCTAGGCGGAAGAGACGAAAGAATGAAATCAGTGGCCAACTCTTGGCCCAGTAGGAAGCCTTGCTTCTCCAACCGTTGAGTGTAACCAACCATCTTGATTACGTGTGGTCCTACTGCTGCGCCTTCTGCTAGCTTGCTCTCAACAAAGGCCTTAGACACATTGAACCTTTCAGTCCTGGCCTGTGTTTGGAACATGTCTCTAAGCGCCACGATCATATCGTGCGCCTCATGGTTTGTTTCGAACTGCATCTGCAGCTCGGGTTCCATGCAAGCAAGCATAAGGCAGCTTACTTCGAGGTTAGCATCACATGCTTTCTTGTAAGCATTCTTAGCAGCAGCGGGTGCATCATCAGCAGGTTCTTCTGGTAGTGGGTTGTCTAGAACATCTTCCTTTTTCTCAGCTCTGAGAACAAATCTCAGGTTACGGATCCAATCCAAGTAATTTGTTCCATTCAACTTGTCCTTCTCAAGGACCGAACGCAAAGCAAACGGTGTAGTGCTGCTAGGTGCCATTTAATCTACAACAAAGTAGTGCAGAATACACTAAGACAAACGTATCCATGATAGAGCAAATCACATTAAACTATTTTAACAGAATCTACTCCCACTAAAATCAATATCCCTCTATTGAAACTTAGTGATTCAGGATCCACAACTAACAAGTCCACTAGTGAGCTTTAGCATCACCGCTAGCAAACAAGGTAGATCGGTAAGCAACTTTTGCTAATCATATCACATATGTCTCGGTGCCCAACCTTTATGCCCCAAGGTCCTTAACCGTTAAGATGACCTTGTCAAGAAGACCAACCCTTATGCGTGTAAGTGTCCGACACAAACCCGTCTAGTTAAGGAAAACTAGTGGTACCCTAATTTCATAGACCCACCACTAATTGTACAAGACATGGGACGGTGCAAGTTTTAGTTGGGAGGGCATACTAACTTAAACTTTGTGAGGGATCATTCTACTTCTAACATCACAGCATGCAGAAAGTAAAACATAAACAGAATAGCATTCACACAGTTGTGACACAGTATGGCCCATTTTTCTTATGGTGATCTCCATCTCCATAGAAGTTGTTCACCATGGTGATCTCCATCTCTATGTTCCATGTGCGCCATCCTCCTGGTGATGAGTCCTCCAAGAACTAGAACATGCTATTACGCCTAACAGCTAGTAAAGAAGCTAGTAATGAAGATTACATAGTTGCTTGGATCATCACAGATTGGTACGCAGACCATTAAATACAATAAAGTGACAACACATATGGCTCCTGCTGTGTTGCCGTACGCGTGACACGCAGGTCACGAATAAGTTACACACATGCATCACATACACAAAGGGGGCCATACTGATCACAAGATACAAACATACATCCTGCAAAATAGAGTTAGGCGTCCTAACGTTCCAAACTTCGGATGCCCGAAACTCCATCTTCCAAGCCAAATTTGGAAAATCTAATTTCGCCAAAAACGGCAAAGTGGTTGAATTTCATGTGTAACTTTTTCTGTAGATCAATTTTCATATAAAATTCGCCCCGATCCGAGATCGTACCGAAAAGTTACGGCTGATTTACCGAAGCATACGCATACGGCAAAATCCCGACCCCGGCAGTAGATCTCATCTACTATTGCACATCTAATGCGCCTGGCGTATGACCCTGGATTTCGATTCGACCAATCATATTGATCTTCGCTCACCACAACTGGATTTACGTGTATCACTTAACTCCGATGGCGGAAACCGACCGGTAGGAGTATGTCGTTACACTACCACTGCAGCAAGGGCATGAAAACAGGACATAGATCAAACGGAAAACTCGCATATCTCCATATGCACACATCCCGAATCCAAAACTAAGCAGCTACAGCTCTGATACCACTGTTGGGATACGAGGTAGGCTACACTAGCATAAATCAAAATTTCTACCGCGTAAAACCAGGAAGAACTGTCGTATAAGGATCACGAGATTACCACTCGACGCACTACTAGTGCGGAAGATGTAGATATGCGTCGATGCAGTGAAGACGATCACGTAGTCGTACGTAGTCGATCACGTCCACGTCCAGCAGCTCGTCCACTTGCAGCAAGATCGCCTCCGGTGCCGCGGCTCGTCGTCGGCTCGTCGTGGCTCGTCGGCGGCTCGTCCAAGTGCTGCAGGCGCAACACCTCCAAGGTATCCACACGTGCAGGGAGGAAGAGTCGCAAGCCAGACTGCTAGATCCGTGAGTTGCAACAGACGAGGGCGTGGGAGGCGCGGCAGCTATGTTTCGCAAAAAGGTGTAAACCCTAGGGCGCCCCCACCCCTCTATTTATAGAGGTTCCTGACGGGCCTCTGGGTCCGAGGCCCATTAGTACTTCTAAACCTAATCCAACTCGGATCAGATCCGAATTGGGCTTCCAGCCCCTTAAGTGTGTGACCCTATGGGTTCGGATACGTATAGACATGGCTCGAGTACTCCTACTCGGCCCAATAGTTGGTAGCGGCCTCTAGCAAGATGTGCCAACTCCTATACGCACACGAAGATCATATCAGACGAACCATCACAACATAATATACATGCTATTCCCTTTGCCTCACGATATTTGGTCTAGCTTCAAGCCGACCGCTCTTTCTCGATCCTGTGATTCGGAATCCCTTTGTAGGTTAACTCTTAACCGTACGTAGCATGGCCATGCATTTTCGGATCCGATCACTCGAGGGGCCCAGAGATATCACTCTCAATCAGAGAGGGGCAAATCCCATCTTGTTTGACCATGTCTCATAGCATGCTTCTTGACAAACCCGAAAGCTATCTTTATAACTACCCTGTTACGGCGTAGCGTTTGATAGCCCCTAAGTAGGTCGATCCACATCTAGAATACATGCGACAATCTCAGGTCTAAGGACAAAGCGTATAAGTTGTTTAAAGAGAGAACTACTTCTCGTGTTGGGTCAGTCCTAGCACATGTCTCCACATGTGTCCACATTATTAGTTCAACATCTGCATGTCCATGACTTGTGAAACATAGTCATCAACTAATACATGTGCTAGTCTAATATTCATGTGTGTCCTCACATGAACTCCGACTAGGGACAACTTTAGAATAACCATACAAGTAAAGAGTTTCACATACAATTCACATAATTGCAAATCAATTCAAGTAGCCTTCAATGGATATTCAATGAACACAACATACAAATCATGGATACAAATGGAATATCATCATCTCTATGATTGCCTCTAGGGCATACCTCCAACAGGCCCCACTAGTCCCCAAAATGACGTCGTGTCGTGGCCGCACTTGTACCCACATGATGCACCAAGGGAAACCATTTCCAGAGAGAGTGGGGAAAAGGTCCACTCTCCGGTTCCATCAGGTACTAGGCTTCGTGATTACCATCTTCTCACTATGTGTTTAGTACGTTCAAAGACTTGACCACGAACATCGACACGGTTCGACCTTAGCAATTTTCTTCTATATAGACAGTGCATCAACCAATCTCAGGAACATCGCACACGGCCTCGGCCGTCAACCTTATGATTCCAACATAAGTAAACAGGCAATTCCGATAGATCACGAGTGACAGTAAATCACTCGACTTTTACCGTGTCCCTATTTAGCATAGCGACTAAACGACTGTTGGGGTCTGCCCTCGGGAGAAGCTAGACCACAACACAGAATGAACAACGATCTTACTTAGCTTCGGTCTGGGAGAGAGAACCAGGTGAGACAAATAGCCGAATAAGCAAATGGCCAAGAGTCCTTCCTCCCACCCCTTTGGTTCCCTTTTTTAGGGGGGAGGAGGGGGAGGTTGTTTATAGTTATTCCATTGGTGGGGTTTGGAATTAGAAAGAGGTCCATGGACTATTACGATGAGGTCCCTAAATGCAATAAACGAGTCCCTAACACTTACAAACAAGCCCTTAGCCCCCTCTTAGAGCCTCTTTTACACACAATGGGGGTCTCTAGCCTTAGTCCACCTAAGGCGCACCCCAACAGTAGCCCGTCAACTATTCGGTCTTGGCCAGCACAACAAGACCTAATAGTTGCTCCTGGTAAAAGAGGCCTAGATATAACTTTCCTGGGTGCGAGGAATGCCCTTTGCAGCCAACCTGTGTGCACCTCGCTAAAAACTCCATCCCGAAAACCCAATGGGAAAAAGGGGCATGGAGAAAAGAGCAGGCACACTTTTGGGTTTACTAATGCCGACTTCGAATACTATGCTTTCAAGTGTATTGAACGATGATCTTTGATCTTCATGGGGCTTTTCTCCGAAGCCCCGATCAGCGGGCTTCGCTTCAGGAGCTGATGTAGTCACAATAGTTGTTGTCGATAGTAGTTGCAGCAGGTTCGATCGTGGATGGTGGCTGCAACACCTTCGGATCTTCTCTTGCGGGCACCCGACAACTAGGATGGACTGGTGTTCCAGTACGCCCTTCGGCCCCTCTTGGCTGGTGCTCGCGGGGAAAGTTCCGCATGTAGTGGAAGTAGTCAATGCAGCAGCGGTGGCCGAAGTTGAGTTGCACACGAAGTTGGTGATGACCTCAATGCTGACGGTGGTGCCGAGGGTGAGCCCCTCGAGTCGATGTAGCGGAGGTGAAGTCAGGGATGATGGGCCGATGGTGCTACATCCTCGCTGCTGGTAGCTTTAAGTTGTCGCTATGCTGGGACATTTTCCGACCTCGCGATGAGGGCTTGAAAGGTTAGCCTGGCCGTCCTTAGGCCTAAACAATCGAGGTTCCTGTCCAACATGTGGTACAACCCCTAGTGATAGAGAGAATGTATATATATAACTGGATAGCATGCCCGAGGCTTATCAGAACTTGAATTCAAACAGTTTCCTCCTCCGCATCTGTGCGCGAGGTTACGAAGCTTGTTACTCCTCCGTATCTGTGGGCGAGGTTACGAAGCTTGTCACTCCTGCGCATCTGTGGGCGAGGTTATGAAGCTTGTTACTCCTCCGCATCTGTGCGCGAGGTTATGAAGCTTGTTACTCCTCCGCATCTGTGCGCGAGGTTATGAAACTTGTTACTCCTCCGCATCTGTGCGTGAGGTTATGCAACTTGTTATTGCAAAGCGCTTGTATTTTCCTCCTCCACATCTGTGCGCGAGGTTATGCAACTTGCTGTTGATGCGATTCATGCATTGTGATGACCTTGATACATGCTTTGATGCATATGAATGAAATGTTTGTATGTGCGAGGATATAAGTCATAGGTATACATGGGTTATCTTAAACATGCGAACTACTTACAATGGTGAGAACTTGCATGTTAGGGAAAGGAAACTTCAATATATGAGTTGTAGCCTGCATGACTAAGGTCCGTGATACTATAATAACAATACAAATAGATAAGTCGACAAAAGTTTGCTTGTGCTCAAGCTTTTGTGGACTTACTTATCAAGCGTTAAGCTCAAGTCGATATCGCAACTCTTGGTTGCTTCGACTATCAAATTGAACTGAGTTCATGGGGGATAAGACATTGCATTGAAAATGAGTTGGTGATATGTTGGCGAAAGTTACATAACCAGATGTATAATAGTGCAAATAGTTACATGCTTCCTAGAGTTGACTTGCATTGGTTAAATTCTACAAGTTAGTGAGAGAAAAAGTTCTAAGGTTCACCCGAACCTAGGAAGCATTAAACATTGGAGCTAACATTGCAAAAGTCATGTTGTACAAATCTGGCATACGCGAATCTAAGGAGCATGAAGAAAAAGGATATCTAAGAACTCAAACACAAGGTTTAAGTTTTAGCTGGTTATCACGTGTCACGTTCACCCGATGGACAGTGCAGGGTTCCGAGTTTGGTGATCATCGACTAAGCCCTTGTTTACTTCCCAAGTTGGGAGGTGCCAAATTGGCATTTTGCCATAAATGCGACACTGTAGCGTTTCGTTTGTATTTGTGAATTATTGTCCAAATATTGACTAATTAGGCTCAAAAGATTCGTCTCGCAAAGTACAACAAAACTGTGCAATTAGTTTTTGATTTCGTCTACATTTAGTACTCCATCCATGTACCGCAAGTTTGATGTGATGGGGAATCTTCTTTTTGCATAGTGTCAAAGTTGGGAGTTTGGAGGGAAGTAAACCAGGGTTAAGCGTGTATGTGTCATGCTCGGACCGTTCGAGCTTTAGCAACCTGTGGCCTTTTGATGGAAAACCAGTTAGGTAATGCCCTTCATCATGTATAAGACCACGGCCTTGTTTCCTTTAGCAGTATCGATTGATGGGATGCACCTTCGCCTGTTGGTTTGCTTTAGGCAGGTTGTCACTACGCGAGTTTCGCTGGAGCACAGCTTGATTTGCGAGGTTGCCCTCCAGCTTCGCGCGCATCCGGAAGGTGCTGACTGAATTGCATGGCACTCAGGCTCTCGCGAGGCTGCATGCGCGTTGGCTGCTGGCAAGCTTCGATCGCGTGTTATTTTTTGTTGATGCCGCCAGCGCGAGGTCTATCCACTTTCTCATGCAAAGGTACTAGCAGTAGCCTCTGTACAGACAGCTTCGAGTAGGCTGCCGGAATGGTGGCCTCGAGAGTATGCTTGTCGTGAGGGTAGGGTTCGGTTCTGGCTGCGAGGTTGACGAGGTTGCCACTAGGGTCCTAGTTTTCCCGTCATGTGGCTTTCAGCAGCTTCGCTAGCTTTCAACTTGCTTTTCTCAGCAGCTTCGATGTTGTTCTGAGAATGCATCACTAGCAGAGAATTGGCCTTTAGTCCCGGTTGGTAGGGTGCATATCTCCCGAAAATCCATCCGGGATAAACCAACCGGGACAAAAAGGGGGTCTTTAGTCCCGAGTCTTTCAACTGGGAGTAAAGGTCACCCTTTAGTCCCGGTTGGTGTCACCAACCGGGACTAAAGGGCCTGCCACGCCAGGCGCGGGACAGACCCTTTACTCCTGGTTGGTAAAAGCAACCGGGAGTAAAGGGTGCCCCTTTAGTCACGGTTGGATTTCCCAACCGGGACTAAATGGCACTCTACATGGCACCCTGCCTGGCGCCTGAAATTTTCATGCATGCATCACGTACGTAGTACCACGACCCTTTTGTTAACCTTTAGTAGTTGAGATTTTTTTAGAATGAAATCAACTAGTATTTAAACGAATTGGATTTGTAATTATACAATCACTATATATATACACAATTCATATACACAATTCAACTAGTACAAATCGATCATAATTAGCGCGTATTATATATACAAATAAATCAAAGTATCTATCTACAATCTTCCTGTCGAGGTGTTGCTAATCGGAGTGTCTAATTATCGTCCATCGTAATAAAATTCTCCTTTTGGATTTATCACCTCGTCCATTAGGAATCCAATGAGACCTTCACATATTGCCGCTACTCTTTCTTCCTTCAAGAGTCCTTGTTGAATATTTAACATCTATAATTTGGAAATTTGTGAATGTTACACGAACAAATAAATATAAGGAGCTAGAAAATAATTAACTAGTAATAGTTTTATTTTATGTACTTTAATGTTGTGCGGCGTCATCTTTAGTCCCTTGGGTCCCATAAAACTGTGCATGTGCTCACAGATGTAGTAGCCACATAGATTATTCCCAGGTTCCTGTCTTAAGCACTTCAGTGCGGAAAAAATAAGTTATGAAATATTCATGTTATACAATGTAATAAATGTGCAGACTTCATACATACCTGGAAGTCTGTGTTCCATGTAAGTTTTTCTTTGAATGGACCTTTGTGTGTCCTTATGAATTGTTTCCATGCACTGCGGATTAGAATAATGAATGATATAGTGTAACAGGGATAAAATTTAGGAAACAAACTTTTGCATAGAGATAAAGGTCCAGAATTATTACAAGCCTAGCATGTCTTGCATGTCTTGGTACTCCACCGGATCTTTCCTCAATGAATCGAAGACAGTGACGTGGCTTCTTTCAGACTCAATTATAATAAGGATCCAATGGAAGCTGCGTGCGCAAAATGTTCATGCATATTAGAGCTAACTAACATGTAGAGATAAGGAAAAAGACATCGAAAGTAGACGGTATACACACACTTACTTGAAATTGTATGGAAGTAGTACGAAATGTTTGTTTGTCTAGGAAATTGTATACTTCCACCAAGGTTTTTTCCGACGCTAATTGTATCTGTTGTTGGTTAACTACAGATGGATCCATGAAGCCTATATGTAGGTACGCCTCTCGTTAGCACGTCTGAATTAGCATCCTACATAAAATGGAAGACGAAGTTAGTACGGTGACGCACGCCAAAATTTACATGTAGAGATAAACGGACACTTACAGAACCCAAGCGCTGATCAGAGAGACATCCAGGGCATCATGATGGTACACTTCGTATATATCCTTGAAGTCTAGCCACAACACTTTCTCGCCTTCGCCGTAAAAATCTATAGGTTTTACATTTAGGCCGAGCATCTCCCTTGAGTCGGTGGATGCCATCATGTACCATTGATGGAATTTGTACATCTTTGTTGATAGCTTCCGTACCAATGAAGCCCTTACTAGAGGTTTGCCTAGCTCATAAGGCCATCTCGGCTCAGGGGGCGGTGCAGTTGGCGTCTCAACTTGCCCTAAGCATTCATCAAGTCCCAGACGTGTTTCTTGCATGAACTTCAATACTTTTGCTTTGTTGATCCAAGGGCATTGCTGCTACCCTTTGAGCATCTTTTTTTGATAAATGGCTGAGGTCGGGGATAGCACCACTGGAAGATGACTTTCCTTTCCTTTTGTCCTTTTCATCAGCCTTTACTAAAGCCCGTTCATAGTTTGATAAGAGTTGTATCCTTTTCTTGGCTCCTTCTTCCATCCTGATAAAAAAGTTTAAATCTCTTCGATTTACTGGCGGTGGCTCCATCTCCATTGCTTTTTTTTTTCTTCGGCTTGTTTCTTGAACCACTCACTGGCCTCTCGTTGGATTTCTGCCCACTGTTCCGCATGAATCATTGCCTCCCAGTGTTTCTTACGAGTCACTTCAGGCTCCTTTGTTTTCTTCTTTCTCTATCTTTGCTTGGGAGGCGGTGCTCGTGACTTCTTTAGTGGTGCTGCCGGTTCCTTCATGGGGGCGGCTCTTGGTGCCGGTGACGGTGATCGGGGAGGGGTGTTGTTATTGTCGTCGTCGCTCCCACCACCAGGATGTGGAGATGGAGACCTTGATATAGATGGAAGGGACGGTCCTGGAGCAGGTTGTGCAGGAGATGATGGTCTCGAGCTATAAGGAGAAGGTCGCTGCTGGGGATCTACGGGGAGCGGTCTTGAGCTCTGAGGAGATGGCTCCGTGCCGGGAATAATGATGTAGCGTTTTCGCCATAGAATGATCCCATGAAGCGCATCTGCCAGTGTCTTTTCCCCGTCACCTCCCGGGATGTCGAGCTCTAGACCTTCATATTGGCTATCAACAATTTGCTCTACGCGGACGCTGGCGTAGCCAGGTGGAATCTCCATGCCATGACTGCTCTGCCCCGCCAGGGTTGCTAATGCACTCTCGTATGCTACCTGTACTTATAGCAGAAGTAAACAAGTTATTAAACTCCGATCACGAGGCGTGGATCAATTGACAAGATTGCATAAATATTATGTATAAGTATACCTGAATAGTGAGGTTGCCGACCGGTGCATGCAGCTCACATGTGGTGCGTTGTGTGATGGCATCCATGAGGAACCGTTGCTCCTCCACGGGTAACCTGGGTGTCTGCGCATCGGGGACCCCTGTAGAATCACAACTGCTCAAGAGGCGTTGAGAAGGGCTGGCGTTGTTTGGATTCGGCAATGCTCCAGATTGGGCCTACTCCCCAATTGCGTGGGCCACTCGATGATTGATTTCCTCCATCATTCTTTGTTCTTGTGCCTACACTTTGGATTCTAGCATCTGCCACCAGCTCTCCTCAATCTGTTCCTTTCTTCGCTTGCGGCTTCTGTACGATGTGCTATCGCCTCGGAATCCAAACTTCCACGGAATGACCCCGAACCCTCGGCAACGTCCTGGGTGCTCGGGATTACCGAGGGCCAATGTGAGCTCATCATTTTCTCGGTCCACCTTCAATCTCCCAGCCTTAGAATCTTCAATGTTCTTCATAAGATGTTTGGCCTTCTCACGTATTGTGTCATTGAAAATCAACATCCCATCCTCTTGGCTCAGGGAGCCTCCATGAGCATAATACCAATTTTTTGATCGTTCAGGCCATTCAATAGTTGCAGGTACGATTCCCCGTTTGATCAGATCTTGTTCCATCTTCCTCCATTTGGGAATTGCTGTGCCATAACCACCTCGCCCCAGATGATGATGGTAGCCCTTCTGACTAGCATTTGTAGTTTTGGTCATGATCTTTTTCACACTGTCTTCACTCCTCTTATATTCAACAAATGTCTCCCAGTGGTCTCTCAACTTTGGCCATGCGTTGAAGTATGGAGTTCAGCCCTTCTTAATGTAGTGGGCATCCAGCATCTTCTTGAATGTCTGGAATTGTGTAGCCATCTTCTTCAGCGTCCACGCTTTCACATCCTTTTCAATATATCCTTCGGGGAATGTGAAATGTCTCTTGACATCTTCCCACAACATATTCTTTTCTGTCTCCGGGAGGGCGTACGGATTAGTGCTTCTACCCTTCCATTCTCTGATGTTGATAGGCATGTTGTCCCGGACGATTGCCCCGATCTAACTCACGTACTTCTTTGCTACTTTCTCGGGAGCAACCAGCCTGCTCTCTTCTATCACTTCCGTGATGACAATCCTCCCTTCCATCACCTTTGTACGACCTCGGGTCTTCTGCCCTTGCGTCGATCTAGAGGGCTAACAGTTCAAGATTCGTTAATTAGTACGTAGTAGTAACAGTGGCGTGAAACAATACAAGATTCGTTATATATACCTCGCCGGAACCTTCCGCCACGGCAAGGTGTTGCTGGGGCTCATGCTTTTCATTCCCATCGGCGGACATGTTGAGGAACATGACCACCTGGGTGCCCTCTTCATCGGTGTACGATAGTGGAAGGTTGTCGCCACTACCATCACCAGCGATTATCTACTCCATGAGATACCTTGCGGTCTCGTCGTCTGCCATTTCAACTATTGATAGAAACATACATGAAATCATACATGACAGTCATAGAAATCGCCTTAGTTATATGTACATAAAGGTATATACATGAAATCATAAAATAACATGAATCCCACAAAGTCCGGAATGTTTATACAAATTTCAACAAATTAGTAGTACTTTGTACGAATTTCTACCAAATTTCTACTAATTTGTCCATATTTATTGGAATTTCTATCAATAACATGAATTTGTACGAATTTCTAGCAATAACATGAATTTGTACGAATTTCGTGCGGTCGACGGTGCCTAGGTTGGGACGGCGGCGGCCGGGGCGGCGGGATGGCGGAGGCGGGGATGGAGCGAGGTGGCTGCGGCAACGATTAATTTCTAACCTAGGCGGAGGCGAGGATGGACGTCTCTGGAATTAGCCACCGTCTCCTATGCGAAGGATTGAACCACGACGAAACACGATTAATTTCTAACCTAGACGGAGCGACTAACCTAATTACTACTAATTTAATTTTCTAACACATGTACAAATATCTATTGATTTTCTAACTAATTACTACTCATTTCTATTTATTTTCTAACTAAAAAAAAGGCGGTACTCTCGACGCTAGTGCCGGCGGACCTCGCGCGGTCGACGGTGGCTGGGGTGGCGGGACGGCGGCGGCCGGGGTGATGGGATGGCGGAGGCGAGGACGGAGCGAAGCAAACGCCGGGGCGGAGGCGGCCGGCGACGAGGGGCGACGAGGCGGCGCGCGCGACAGAGGCGGCGACGAGGGCGGAGGCGGCAACGAGGGTGGAGGCGGCGACGAGGCCGGAGGCGGTGATGAGGCTCTGCGATGGAGGCGGCCGACAGTGACGAGGTCGAGGGGCCGGGGCGTGATGGAGGAGGATCGAGGCGGGCCGGGGCGATGGAGGAGGAGGCTGTCTGGGCACGTGCGAGGTGATCGGGCAGTGGGACGATGATGGCCGGGGCAATGGGGGATGACGACGACGGTGGCTGGCGAGGGAGGCGGACGGGCGGCGACGGAGCAGAGCGCGGGATCTTGGCGAAATTTTGGCTAAGTGTAACTGGTGTGGGGGTAGAAGAGGCTACAGTGCCTTTTAACCCCCCCTATCCCGGTTCGTAATGGCACCCGGGACTAAAGAACCTTTTGTCCTGGGTCCCATTACCAACTGGGATAAAAGGCCCCCCCTTTTATCCCGGTTGGTGACGGGACCCGGAACAAAAGGGTGCATCACCAGGTGGGGCTGGGAGCCTACCCTTTTATCCCGGGTGCCACCACCAACCGGGATAAAAGGGCTGGTTGGGAAACCCAACTGGGACTAAAGGGGCACCCTTTACTCCCGGTTGCTTTTACCAACCAGGAGTAAAGGGTCTGTCCCGCGCCTGGCGTGGCAAGCCCTTTAGTCCCGGTTGGTGACACCAACCGGGACTAAAGGGTGACCTTTACTCCCAGTTGAAAGACTCGGGACTAAAGACCCCCTCTTTTGTCCCGGTTGGTTTATCCCGGATGGATTTTTGGGAGATATGCACCCTACCAACAGGGACTAAAGGCCAATTCTCTACTAGTGATGCCTTCTCAGAGCAACATCGAAGCTGCTGAGAAAAGCAAGTTGAAAGCTAGCGAAGCTGCTGAAAGCCACATGACGGGAAAACTAGGACCCTCACGGCAACCTCGTCAACCTCGCAGCCAGAACCGAACCCTACCCTCACGACAAGCATACTCTCGAGGCCACCATTCCGGCAGCCTACTCGAAGCTGTCTGTACAGAGGCTACTGCTAGTACCTTTGCATGAGAAAGTGGATAGACCTCGCGCTGGCGGCATCAGCAAAAAATAACACGCGATCGAAGCTTGCCAGCAGCCAACGCGCATGCAGCCTCGCGAGAGCCTGAGTGCCATGCAATTCAGTCAGCACCTTCCGGATGCGCGCGAAGCTGGAGGGCAACCTCGCAAATCAAGCTGTGCTCCAACGAACCTCGCGTAGTGACAACCTGCCTAAAGCAAACCAACAGGCGAAGGTGCATCCCATCAATCGATACTGCTAAAAGAAACAAGGCCGTGGTCTTATACATGATGAAGGGCATTACCTAACTGGTTTTCCATCAAAAGGCCACAGGTTGCTAAAGCTCGAACGGACCGAGCATGACACATACACGCTTAGTCGATGATCACCAAACTCGGAACCCTGCACTGTCCATCGGGTGAACGTGACACGTGATAACCAGCTAAAACTTAAACCTTGTGTTTGAGTTCTTAGATATCCTTTTTCTTCATGCTCCTTAGATTCGCGTATGCCAGATTTGTACAACATGACTTTTGCAATGTTAGCTCCAATGTTTAATGCTTCCTAGGTTCGGGTGAACCTTAGAACTTTTTCTCTCACTAACTTGTAGAATTTAACCAATGCAAGTCAACTCTAGGAAGCATGTAACTATTTGCACTATTATACATCTGGTTATGTAACTTTCGCCAACATATCACCAACTCATTTTCAATGCAATGTCTTATCCCCCATGAACTAAGTTCAATTTGATAGTCGAAGCAACCAAGAGTTGCGATATCGACTTGAGCTTAACGCTTGATAAGTAAGTCCACAAAAGCTTGAGCACAAGCAAACTTTTGTCGACTTATCTATTTGTATTGTTATTATAGTATCACGGACCTTAGTCATGCAGGCTACAACTCATATATTGAAGTTTCCTTTCCCTAACATGCAGGTTCTCACCATTGTAAGTAGTTCGCATGTTTAAGATAACCCATGTATACCTATGACTTATATCCTCGCACATACAAACATTTCATTCATATGCATCAAAGCATGTATCAAGGTCATCACAATGCATGAATCGCATCAACAGCAAGTTGCATAACCTCGCGCACAGATGTGGAGGAGGAAAATACAAGCGCTTTGCAATAACAAGTTGCATAACCTCACGCACAGATGCGGAGGAGTAACAAGTTTCATAACCTCGCGCACAGATGCGGAGGAGTAACAAGCTTCATAACCTCGCACACAGATGCGCAGGAGTGACAAGCTTCGTAACCTCGCGCACAGATGCGGAGGAGGAAACTGTTTGAATTCAAGTTCTGATAAGCCTCGGGCATGCTATCCAGTTATATATATACATTCTCTCTATCACTAGGGGTTGTACCACATGTTGGACAGGAACCTCGATTGTTTAGGCCTAAGGACGGCAAGGCTAACCTTTCAATCCCTCATCGCGAGGTCGGAAAATGTCCCAGCATAGCGACAACTTAAAGCTACCAGCAGCGAGGATGCAGCACCATCGGCCCATCATCCCTGACTTCACCTCCGCTACATTGACTCGAGGGGCTCACCCTCGACACCGCCGTCAGCATTGAGGTCATCACCAACTTCGTGTGCAACTCAACTTCGGCCACCGCTGCTGCATTGACTACTTCCACTACATGCGGAACTTCCCCCGCGAGCACCAGCCAAGAGGGGCTGGAGGGCGTACTGGAACACCAGTCCATCCTAGTTGTCGGGTGCCCGCAAGAGAAGATCCGAAGGTGTTGCAGCCACCATCCACGATCGAACCTGCTGCAACTACCATCGACAACAACTATTGTGACTACATCAGCTCCTGAAGCGAAGCCCGCTGATCGGGGCTTCGGAGAAAAGCCCCATGAAGATCAAAGATCATCGTTCAATACACTTGAAAGCATAGTATTCGAAGTCGGCATTAGTAAACCCAAAAGTGTGCGTGCTCTTTTCTCCATGCCCCTTTTTCCCATTGTGTTTTCGGGATGGAGTTTTTAGCGAGGTGCACACAGGTTGGCTGCAAAGGGCATTCCTCGCACCCAGGAAAGTTATATCTAGGCCTCTTTTACCAGGAGCAACTATTAGGTCTTGTTGTGCCGGCCAAGACCGAATAGTTGACGGGCTACTGTTGGGGTGCGCCTTAGGTGGACTAAGGCTAGAGACCCCCATTGTGTGTAAAAGAGGCTCTAAGAGCGGGCTAAGGGCTTGTTTGTAAGTGTTAGGGACTCGTTTATTGCATTTAGGGACCTCATCGTAATAGTCCAGGGACCTCTTTCTAATTCCAAACCCCACCAATGGAATAACTATAAACAACCTCCCCCTCCTCCCCCCTATAAAAGGAAACCAAGGGGTGGGAGGAAGGACTCTTGGCCATTTGCTTATTCAGCTATTTGTCTCACCTGGTTCTCTCTCCCAGACCGAAGCTAAGTAAGATCGTTGTTCATTCTGTGTTGTGGTCTAGCTTCTCCCGAGGGCAGACCCCAACAGTCGTTTAGTCGCTATGCTAAATAGGGATACAGTAAAAGTCGAGTGATTTCCTGTCACTCGTGATCTATAGGAATTGCCTGTTTACTTATGTTGGAATCATAAGGTTGACGGGCGAGGCCGTGTGCGATGTTCCTGAGATTGGTTGATGCACTGTCTATATAGAAGAAAATTGCTAAGGTCGAACCGTGTCGGTGTTCGTGGTCAAGTCTTTGAACGTACTAAACACATAGTGAGAAGATGGTAATCACAAAGCCTAGAACCTAATGGAACCGGGGCGTGGACCTTTTCCCCACTCTCTCTGGAAATGGTTTCCCTTGGTGCATCATGTGGGTACAAGTGCGGCCACGACACGACGTCGTTTTGGGGACCAGTGGGGCCTTGTATCCAAGGGAAGTGGGCTCAGGACCTGCGCCAGGGATCAATGGGAACTGTTGATAATGTGTGAACCCGTCGCGGTACGCACATATCATGTGTTTAGGTCCATCTTACAAGGTTAAGAAATTCGATTCAAGAAGTTTGTTTCTCACAGATATTGAGATTGCTTGACTGCTATGCTGCACTGATAAAGAATATGAACAATGATGATGCTTCATATTGAGGCTTGATTAATTTGCTTAGAATAGTTGCTTACCTAGAATGGTTAATCAACTAGAATTTGATGCTAAAACTTAAAAGCAAGGACCCACTTTAGAAGCTTTTGGCAAAAACAAATCCCTTAGCCAAAAAGCCTTGCATGTTTAGGAGTTGGTGGATTAGATACCACCTGATGGGTAAGTCTTGTAGAGTATTAGTATATTCATCCTTTCTTGTGGCTATGTTTTCAGGTAATGACATTGATGACATGGTTGCTACCTCTAGGATGGACAGTTGAGTGGGACCCGTCCTCGGTGGGGAGGACCGTGGTGAGTGATGTCATGGAAGGCTTCGCCATGATATCATGTATCGACGTTAGTTTATCATTTCTTTCCGCTGCATTTGAGCTTTGAACTACTTTATGACTTTGCACTTGGTTTTGTAATAAATAAATATGGGATGTTTTCATCTGGATTGTTGTAACCTCTGGTCTCATCTTCGTACGAGTATTGTATGCTTGTTTCGATCGTAAATACGTGGTTATATCGGGTGAAACCCGACAGACTACCACCTTGATCCGATTAAAGTATCTATTCCCATTTGAGGTGATGTTTAGCACACTTTAGTCGGGTTAATTTGGGTGGTTCTACCATAGTTAGTATCAGAGTGAAAAGCATGCACCAGAGAAAGCAACAAGCCTCAAAAACTTATTTCAATAAAACTTGCCTAGAAAAATCACGTTTGAAAAGTGTGTTGGTTCGTTAAGGATGAAATGTAGTCCGTGAAGCCCTAGGGGATTATGGGTTGATCAGGTGGCTAATTAACTATTGGTTATATAATACTGACTTCCAACATATTACTTTCAATCAAAACTTTCTTTCTTACACAACGGTTGGCACAGGGGTATGGCAACTGCTGTATTGTACCCACGGCACCATATGAAAATATGGTGGCGGTACAAAAATATGGTTGGCGTAGGGGTACGGCGATTGCTGTAACGTACCCACGGCACCATATGAAAATATGGTGGCGGTACATAAAAAGATGGTTGGTGCAAGGGTATGGCAATTGCTGTAATGTACCCATGGCATCATACAAAAGTATGATGGCGACATATAAAAAGTGAATACGCTATCTTGGCGTATGAACGTTGTCCGTACAGTGAAAATCGTGCGGATGTCGTTTCTATAGTGAACGGTAATGAATGGGGATGCTTTCATGAGTGTTGGCACGAAAGGTTCAATTTGTACTCTGGATGATCTTTTGTAGGTACACTAACCGTGATTATGTTAAGTTAACAAACGGTTAGAATTCGGCTAGATATTATAGGGAGAACCGTAATTTATGCCATGCCACCGGCACTAACACCGTAAGTCCAAGCTATTGGCAATTCTTTGAATTTTGTAAGGACGTATAGACCTTGCATGCATCATGTTACAACTTGCAAATTGGTCATGGGTAACATATCAACCTAATGCACCTCTCACAAAAACTCTTGCCAATCAACTAAGGATTTTTTAACTGCCAATAAACGGTAACCATCTGTTGTTAAAATTTTTCAAGCTATCAAATGATCTTTTCTCAAGAAACATTCTATACGAAAGTTGTTTCAAATTTATCATGGGTTATTCTGTGAAACTCTCATAAAATTTGGCAAAGTAGAACTCAAGTTATGCCCGAATTGGTAACCTGCTGTTTGCTGGAATTTCTGGGTTTACAGCCGACCAAGGTTGAATTTTTCGACTACCTTGGGATCAGTTTTGGTCCAGTGTCATAAAAGAAAAGTTGTAGATAATATAGTAGAGGATATTCTAGTAACATTTCAAGATTTTTGGATGAGTAGCTTAAGAGTTACGGTCAGTTTAGTTGTGCTCAGTTACAGAAAATTTCAGATTTGGCAGCAGTAGAATGACAACAGATTTCTAAGCTACTTGTCGTTCTTGGATAAGTGGTTTTCCTAGCTCACACACTCCCTAATTTTTTTCGTCCTGATGGCTAACCCCATTTATGTCGTGGTGGACATGGACATGCATGTTCACTCCGAGTGCCTACACTAGGAGGGCTTTCCTTCCATTTTGTGGGGCGTTCTAAGCTCGGTGGGCTACACTACCCCTCCCCGCTACGTGGGACAGGAGTTCAAGGAGCACGGAGTGCCTCGTTGCCGTGTGCACCTCATGCTTCTCCCCCACCCGGCACACCCCCAGTAGCCTACTTCGGAGGTTGAGACTTTTGGGTATCGCCTCAATGACACATGGGAGGTGACTGCTCTGCAGGCGCTCACTACCTTTTGTAGTCAGCACCCGGAGGAGATTGTTGTCACCCCCGTGGATCTGTTCCCGACAGCACAGGAGGATGACCCCATGTGGCTTGATAGAGTAAACCACATGGATCTTCTGGGCTACATTTGTCGATGATCCTCACTTCCGCATTGTGCATGAATGCACTGTACAATCTTCAGGCTCTCCAGAGCAAGACGATGGCCCAGTTGTCTAATTTGGCATAGGAAAATCAAATGATGGTGGATGATAGGAGCAACCAGATTGTTGACCTCTCAATTGAGCTGGTTAACAAGGACACGAGGATTGACCAGTTGAAAGTTCAGGTGGAAGAGCTCAAGACGGAGCTGAGTGACAGAGTAGCTACTATTGACCACTTGGAAGATCAGATTCACAACCTGAACATAGAGTTAGAGGACACAAACGATCACATCGAGATGCACCATGAGCAGGAGGTCTACAGGCCCTTCTGGCCAACATGGAGGAGGATGAGGAGGACCTAGAGGAGATAGAGGGTATATCCAATATGGACATTGAGAATGGAGCGCCACAGTCACCACCTGGGGGAGCTCACTCCCTGATGCTCAATGTGTCTTCCGTTAACAACTTGGATGACTCAGTACGTATGGATTCACGTTAGACATTGCAGCACGGGCCGTCGAGATAAATTCACCTACACATGGAGCTTCCACACATTACTTGCCATCCCGAGAGTGCATGAATTCATGCGCTTTTCTGGCAATAAGGTCCCAACTAGAAGAAATTCCCATGGTATGCGAGTCTGCTGATGTTTTTCCGGATGACTTGCTAGGAATGCCACCAGATAGGGACATTGAGTTTGTCATTGAACTACAGCCAGACACTGCGCCTATCTTGAAAATACCTTATCAAATGCCGCCTATGGAGTTGGCAGAATTAAAAACCGAACTTCAAGAGCTACTAGACAAGGGATTTATTCACCCAAGCACATCACCTTGGGGCTACCCAGCTCTCTTTGTAAAGAAAAAGGATGGTAGTTTGAGGATGTGTGTAGATTACCGACCCCTCAATGCGGTGACTGTCAAGAATAAATATCCGCTACCCTGTATTGATGTCCTCATTGATCAACTAGCCGGAGCCAGAGTGTTCTCCAAAAATTGATCTCCGCTCTGGGTATCATCAGATTAAGATCCGGCCAAGTGACATCCCTAAGACTACTTTCTCCCCTTGATATGGATTATATGAGTACCTAGTCATGTCTTTCGGGTTCACGAATGCTCCTGCCTACTTCATGTATCTCATGAATTTGGTGTCTATGCCCGAGCTTGACAAAATTGTTGTGGTCTTCATTGATGACATCCTCATATACTCCAAAAATGAAGAAGAACATGCCCAACATCTCCGTATTGTTCTCCAACACCTTAGAGATCATTAGCTTTACGCCAAATTCTCCAAGTGTGAATTATGGTTGGATAGTGTAAAGTTTTTGGGACACACCATGTCTAGTGAAGGCATAGCCGTTGATCCAAGAAAGCTACAAGAAGTGATGGATTGGAAGCCACCCACTTCCGTTCATCAGATCAGAAGTTTTCACGGTCTAGCGGGCTATTATCGTCGTTTCATTCTGGACTTCACAAAAATTGCTAAGCCAATGACCAAGTTGTTAAAGAAAGAGGTCAAGTTTGTATGGAGCGAAAAGTGTGAAGAAGCTTTCCACACTCTGTGAAAACAACTGACTTCAGCACCAGTCTTAGCTCAACCCGATAACACCAAGCCCTTTGATGTTTACTGTGATGCCTCTGGCACAGGCCTCGGTTGTGTTCTTATGCAAGATAATCGAGTCATTTCTTATGCTTCACGCGCACTTCGACCTCACGAGCAGAATTATCCAACATATGACCTCGAGCTAGCAGCTGTCATCCATTCTCTAAAGATCTGGAGACATTATCTGATGGGTGCTCATTGCAATATCTACACAAATCACAAAAGTCTCACATATATCTTTACCCAAGCTGACCTGAATATGCATCAGAGGAGATGGTTGGAGTTATTAAGGATTATGATCTCGAGGTGCACTATCACCCGGGGAAGGCCAATGTGGTTGCGGACGCATTAAACCGCAAGGCTCATTGCTAGGGGCGGATCCAAAACAGGGCTGCGCCCCGGGCTGAGCTGTTGAATCACACTTAAAACAGTCTAATCTTGTCTCCTAAGCCTCATTTTGTTAGGCTAAACAACACATATGTTAAAGGGACTCCATGGTCTCGCCCCGAGCTGCAGCCCGGGCAGCCCGGGCCCTAGATCCGCCCCTGTCATTGCAATTGCCTTTCAGCAGAATCCTCTACAGAAACTTTGTGTCATGAAATGAGGAAGCTTAAGTTGGAAATTATTCCTCAAGGCATAGTAAATCACATTTCAATCGACCTACCTTGCACGATCAAATTTTTATGGCATAGTTAGATGACGGAGGTATAAAAATTATAAAGCAAAAGCTCTCTCAAGGGGAAGAGAAATATAAATGTTTCCGCCAAGATTGGAAAGGAGTTGTATGGTTTCAGGACCGTATGGTTGTTCCAGAGAATCACGATCTCTGATAACAAATCCTGGATAAGGCACATCTTTCCAAGTTCTCTATTCACCCAGGTAGCACCAAAATGTACCAAGACCTCAAACAAAATTTTTGGTGGACTGGGATGAAAAGAGAGATTGCTAAATATGTGTCGGAATGTGACACTTGTCAAAGAGTAAAGGCAAGCCACTTAAGAGTAGCTGGTACTCTTCAACCATTGCCTATACTGTCATGGAAATGAAGGACATAAGCATGGATTTCATTGTTGGTTTGCCCAACACCTCTCAGAAACATGATTCCATGTGGGTTATAGTTGATAGATTCACTAAAACGGCACATTTTATTCTGGTTCATACAACCTACTCAACCAAGAGATATGCCGAGATATATCCTGATCGCATTGTTTGCCTACATGGAGTGCCCAAAACGATCATCTCAGATCAAGGTTCTCAGTTTGTGGCACGCTTCTAGGAATAGTTGCAAGCTTCTCTTGGCGCTAAGCTAATCCGCAGCTCGACTTATCACCCTCAGACAGATGGACAAATGGAAAGGGTAAATCAAATCCTGGAAGACATGCTTCGAGCTTGCATCATTCATTAGGACAAAACTGGGATAAATGCTTACATCTAGCGGAGTTTTCTTATAACAACAGCTACCAAGCTAGTCCGAAGATGGCACCATTTGAGGCCTTGTATGGTCGTAGGTGTCGAACTCCATTGAGTTGGTCCCAAGCTGGAGAGCGGAAATTATTTAGGCCAGATTTGGTAATTGAGGCGGAAGAGAAAGTTAGGGTGGTACGGAAACACCTTAAAGCCACCCAATCTAGATAAAAGAGCTATTTTGACAAGAGCAGGAAACCCTTGCAATTTGAAGTTGGTGACCACGTATACCTCCGGGTTTCACCAACCAAAAGGGTGCAAAGGCTTGGAGTCAAGGGAAAACTAGCCCCTCGATATATTGGTCCCTATGAAATCACTGAAATTTGTGGACCCGTGGCCTATCGAGTGAAACTTCCACCTAGACTCTCAGCTATCCACGATATCTTCCATGTCTCTCAACTTAAGAAATGTGTTCGAGTTCCAACCGAGGTTGTCGAACAAGAGGAAATATGGGTAGAGCCAGATCTTTCTTATGTTGAGTTTTCCATCAAGATTCTTGATTGCAAGGAAAGAAATACTAGGCGACAAGTGGTAAAAATATTTAAAATACAATGGAGCCATCATACCGAAGATGAGGCAACATGCGAAACTGAAGAATTTCTCAACAAAAATTTCCACGGTTTCCTACTCATACAGAGAGGTACACGCACATCCACACTAGTTTTAATCACCCAAATCTTGAGATGAGATTCTTTTTAAGGCGGGTAGGTTGTGACATCTCAAGTAATTAAGAGCCAAATCAAGAGAAATAAAGAAATAAATCAAAGAAAAATCAAGATGGTTAAGTGTTAAACACCCTTGTAGTGATGCACTTGGGAAGAAAATAAAAACAAATTTTATATAAGAACTCAATTTTTGGCCAGTATAAAAGTTATAGATCTTTTCAAATGGAGCAACTTTCATAATTAGCACTTTTCTTGATTTTGAGTAGAATATGTTCGAAACTAAGTTGAAGTTTGGCCAAAAATCAAATCATTTTCAAAACTAGTTTCGGCCAGTGTTCTACCAAAGTTCTCCCAAGTTTATCTCCAAATCCAGAGAGTTTTTCCCATGTTGGCTTTTACAAAAATTGTAGCCTATACTTTGAACTCAAACTTCTATATTTGGAGTTTCAACCATGTTGTTAAAAATTTGGTGAGAAAAGTCATGTTGA
Organism: Setaria italica; assembly: GCF_000263155.2. Lineage (NCBI taxonomy): Eukaryota > Viridiplantae > Streptophyta > Magnoliopsida > Poales > Poaceae > Setaria > Setaria italica. Next base: position 13,217,473 of record NC_028451.1, read on the forward strand.
TGCCGACACCTTCGCATGCCACACATGCACGCGACGTGCTCTGGGCACGGTCACCACATTCGCGGTGCGCTCGCCATCACCACGTGGCGCAAGATGCCTGCCGCAGTGCCGCACCAAACCAATCGCTAGCAGCGAGGCGACAGCACAGGCGCACCAGCTGCTTTGCCCAACCCGTGTGCGCGCTATCTCCCTCTCCGACACGCCAAGTCCTCGCCGGCCAACCGCCATCCGTGCCACGCCCACGACGCGCCGGCGCAAGCCACGGCTGCCCGGCCACTCCCACGCGCCTAGCCACCGCCCCGCCTAGCCAGTGCGCTAAGAGCCTCACCAGGACGACTCACCCCTCCCCTCCCCTTTGCCGGCTATAAAAGCCCCCTACCCATACCGCCGGCCACCCTTCACACCTGCCACCATCTGCCATTGACGCCGCCCCTGGAGTCCTCACTTCAGGCCATCACCACTGCCACCCAAGCACTTCAGTGCCTTCCCCTACCACCACTCCACCTTCCCAGCCCCACAAACCTCCACCACTGCTGCGAGCCATCACCGGCCCTCCTCCGACCTCGAGCCTGCACCAAACCGGTCGCTGGTGAGTCCCTAGTCGCCCTCATGCCCCTATCCCATGACCTAGCGGCCCCAAAATCGTGCTCCCCCAAGCCGCTGGCCGGTGAAGGACTCAATTGTGATTTAGGTTTGGTTTTAGGGTCCTTAGTGCAAAATGAAAGGGCATCATTGTAAACCTTGAAAAGTGTGGTGGAACTGCCCAAATTAACCTGACTAAAATGCACTAAAGTCGCCTGACACGCGATCATGCACTTTAAGCAAGTCAACTTGGTCGTCCGTCGGATTTCATCTGATAAATCACTTACTCAGGATCGAGAAGCATTGCTCACACGATGGTGAGTGGCACATAGATTACAACATTCCCATCACATTAACATAGTTCAATCAGGTACTAGGCTTCCCCATCCCATACTAGGTATGAGATTAGTACTTTCAAACACTTGATCATGAACGCCGACATGTTTCGACCTTAGCAAGTTCATTGCTAGACAAACGAGGCAAACCACCACATCGAAACCATTCCTGGTCCCATCTGTCATCCTTATAGTTGTAGCATAAGTAAACAAACAACTCCTATAACTCGTGAGTGACAGGCAATCACTCAACTTTTACCAAGTCGTATTTGGCACAGCAACTACTCGACCTTAGTAACTAGTGATCAAAACAAGGTACTAAGTTCATGCATCTACGATTTCAGTCAACCTCTACAACGTAAATGCACAATCATAAGCATCAACATATTGCATAATTTAAAACAGGGAAACATGCACCGAGGCTTGCCTTCAGGAAAAGTTAGTGGTTCCTCGGGGTCTTGATCTAGCTCGGGCTCGGCTTCAGCGTGATGTAGCTCCGCGACGGTTTCCTCTTCCAGCGTAGGGTGGAGCTCGTAGGGAGATTTCATCTTTTTCATATTTTTCTCAGCTCTGGACTAAAACTTAATGAAAAAGGGAGATTTAACCCTAGATTTCAAATATAAGGTTAAAACGGTAACTTTAAGTTCTGCTCCAGGACCCTAAGTATTTTTTTGAGCTTCTATTCACTGAAACATACACCATAGAGTTGGATTTACCTTTTTATCATTTTTCTTCTATTTACTATGATTTTAAAGGCCCAAGCAAGGAATAAAACTATAGGATTTTATCTACAACAGTAACATCGGCAAACTTATTTTTGTAAGAAACTAGACACAACAAGGATTCCAACAAAAGTGGTTTGGTATTTTTTTGATTTTTCTACGTTTTACTGGGCATTTACAAAGTTTAAACATTTTTCTGCCGATTTCAAACATAAACCGAGGCAAACTTGCATTCTACCCCTCACATCTATGGTTTATTCATGCAGAGGTCCCTAGGTTTTGCGCCTAGGCCCTTGGAAAGATTGGGGAAGACGCAATGTCGTCCCCGGGGTGCGCACGGCGGCGGCGGTGAAATCCCTGGCGATTCGCCGGCGGGGGTCAAGCGATCGGTGGCTGGGGGTGCACAGGGGCTCACCTGAGCTTGACTTGGCGGAGTTGGGGCAACGGAGATGGCCGGCGAGGGTCAGAATGCGGCGGCGGTGACCTGGCTCGGCGGGTGGCGGTGCGGGCGGCGTTCCGGTGCACCGGCGGCATCAGGAGGGCAACAAGCAGCTTGAGGATGTGCGCGGAGGGGTGGCAAAGCGGGCGGAGAGGTTGTCAGAGCGCGGGGCGGCGCGGAGGTGGGAGCTCCACAGGAGCCTTAGCAGCGGCGCAGTGGAAATAGGGGCGCAGCGTGCGGGAGGTGGCAAAGGGTAGCGCTGACGGCGTGCTTGGCCCTTTTATAGGGTAGAGGTGGAGTGGAGGGTCGAGGCGAGACTCCGATCGTGAGAGGATAAGGCCGGGGAGAACTAGTGCGTGGGCGAGGCGGCCATTGGCCGGAGGTGCCATTAGCCCTGGGAAGCAGAGCTCCGGGGTAGGATCCCGAGCAAATTGGGCGTGGGAGATAGGGTCGGGCAAGCGCGGTTTTGCCGGGCGGGAGGATTGGCGAGGTCGAGCGTGCGTCTTGTCGCGTCAAGCATCGGATTGGGGGCGGCGGCACGGCCGGTGCTTGGCGGTGGTGTGGCATGCGTGGGGGAAGACGCTGCGGACGCCGGTTGGGTGGAGCAGATCGTGCGCAGGGGGAGGGAGATGGCCTCAGCGGCAATTGGCCAGCACGGTGCGCGTCCCATCTTGTCGTGGGCGTGGGTAGGGCGACGGCAAGCTCGCTTGTGGACGGCGGCCACACGACGTGCAGCGCGCGGGCGAACATGCTCGGGCGTGCTGGCATCAAGGCAAGGCCGGGCTGCAAACAAGATCAACTTTGGGGGCCCTCTATTCAAACTTTTCAAACTAAACGTTTGAATATCCCTTAAACAAACTTGTAGTCCTATGGTCGGAGATCAAACTTTACTAAAGGTGTTTGCCCAGATTTTGAACGGATTTTGAGACAACTTGAGATAAAGTTTGCCAAAAACTAGAGATTTCGGACTTGGACATTTTAGTCGATTTGGTGGAATTTCAGGAGTTTGGTTGTCTTTGACTCGGATTTTGGACAGCTTCTGAGTTGAATTAGACCATGGTGCTTTTGAAGGAATTGTTCTTTCGTCTTAGGAATCCAACTTCTATTAATGGCTTTTCTGGAGTTTGGTTAAAAATTTGGAGGAACAAACTCGCCAAGAGGCGCACTCTGGATGGTTTCCATACTTAGAGCTGGAATGCCCAGACGGCTGAGTTCATTGTTTTACCCAACTTAACAAGGTTTTTGAGTTGGTTCGGTTTTGATTTGGACCTGGGTCAGTGTAACAAAGTTGGAACACACTCAAAGGACTACAACTTTTATTAATGGTATGACTTGAGGTTAGATATAAAATTGTGAGATAACAGGTTGCAGAGTTGAGGAAAAACCAGAATTCCAGGACTTGGGTCGTTTGTAGGTTTTTAATATACTCCTGGTTTGATCCTTGTTTTTGACCTTCTCCCACTTCGAATTAGCCAAAGTGTTATTAACAAAAGTTGTTTGAAATTAAAAGTTTTACAACTCTGATTTGGGAAAAAATTTAAGTTTGTATATAAACTCAAGTTTTATATTTAACTCCAAAAAGAGCTTTTTAGGGGCAAAATGGACATTTCACCTCTTTTGCTTAGTGACTAATGATTTGTTTAAGTTTAATTACACCTAGTTAAGGCAGAATTTTTACAGCCTACCCCCCTTAAAGGAATCTCACCCCGATATTCTAGTGAAGAAGGAACTAGTGTGGTTGGTGCAACGTACCTCCCTAATCGAAAAGAAAACCGTGGAAATTAGTGTTGAGGTATTCTTCTGTTTCCCATGTCGCATCATCTTCCGTATGGTTAGTCCACTAAATTTTGAACATTTTCACCATTTGTCTACGAGTATGTCTTTCTTTTCGGTCGAGGATCTTAACAGGATATTCCTTGTACGATAAATCGAGTTCGATCTCCAATTCTTCCGGTGCAAGAATTTCGGTCGAAACTCGAACACACTTCTTGAGTTGCGAGACATGGAAAACATCGTGTATCATAGCAATCTTCTTCGGGAGTTTAACTTGGTACGCTACAGGTCCACAAATTTCCACAATCTCATATGAACCAATATAGCACGGAGCCAACTTTCCTTTCACTCCGAAGCACTGTACGCCCTTGGTCGGTGATACTCGGAGGTATACAAAATCTCCAACCTCAAATTGGATAGGTCTCCTCCTCTTATCGGAATAGCTCTTTTGTCAGGATTGGGCAGCCTTAAGGTTCTCTCGAATAACTCTCACTTTTTCTTCAGCCTCCATTACCAATTCGGGTCCATATACCATTCATGCTCCTGGTTGCGACCAACTTAGTGGGGTTCGACATCTACGTCCATACAAGGATTCGAAAGGTGCCATTTTCAAGCTAGCTTGGTAGCTATTGTTGTATGAGAACTCTGCTAAGGGTAAACATTTATCCCAATTCTTGTCGTAATGAATGACACAAGCGCGTAACATATCTTCCAATATCTAGTTGACTCTTTCAGTTTGCCCATCGGTTTGAGGGTGATATGTGGAGCTACGAATCAGCTTAGTGCCAAGCGAAGACTGCAATTGTTCCCAAAAGTGTGCTACAAAATGACTACCTCGATCAGAGATGATCATTTTAGGCACACCATGTAGAGAAACAATTCGGCCAAGATACAACTCTGCATATCTCTGAATGGTGTGAGTGGTGTGTACCGGAAGGAAATGCGTGGTTTTAGTAAGTCGGTTTACTATAACCTATCTGGAGTCATGCTTGCGAGAGGTATTGGGTAATCCGACTGTAAAGTCCATGCTGATGTCCTCCCACTTCCACGAGAGAATAGGCAGCGACTGCAAGGTGCCAGCTACCTTCAAGTGGCTTGCTTTAACTCGTTGACATGTATCACATTCTGAAACGTATCGTGCAATATCTGGTTTCATCCCACTCCACCAAAAAATTTGTCGGAGATCGTGATACATCTTGGTACTACCAGGGTGAATCGAAAACTTGGAGAGGTGTGCTTCATCCATAATGTGTTTCTTAAGATTAGGGTCATTTGGAACAACTAGCCGAGCTTCATAATGTACAACTCCCTTCCAATCCTGTCGGAAGTGCTTATATCCCTCATCCTTCTGCGTGAGTTTCTTCTTGATAAGTTTTATTTCTTTATCCTCCATTTGCTCTAGAACAATTTGTTCATCCAGGGTAGGCTCAAGGGAAATAGGACATAAGGTGCCATGGGGAATAATTTTCAAATTAAGCTTAGCCATCTCGTGACATAAGGTCTCGGCATAGTTGGTTGCCGACAAGCAGTTACAATGGATTTTGCGGCTGAGAGCATCTGCAAGTCCATTGGCTTTGCCTGGGTGATAATGCACTTCTAAATCATAGTCCTTGATCAATTCCAACCATCATCTCTGATGCATGTTGAGTTCTGGTTGAGTGAAGATATACTTGAGACTCTTATGATCTGTATAAATATTAAAACGAGTCCCCATAAGATAATGTCTCCACATTTTCAGAGTATGAACGACTGTTGCTAATTCAACATCATGGGTAGGATAATTCAGCTCATGTGGCCATAGCGCTCGCGAGGCATAGGCAATGACTCGGTTGTCTTGCATAAGAAAACATCCAAGTTCAGTGCCGGAGGCATCACAATAAACGTCGAATTGCTTAGTGGTGTCTGGCTGAGCTAGGACAGGTGCAGAGGTTAACAATTGCCTTAATGTTTGGAAAGCTTCTTCACATTTGTCGCTCCACACAAACTTAACTCCTTTCTTCAGCAGTTTAGTTATTGGCTTAGCTATCTTTGAGAAGTCAGGAATGAATCGACGGTAGTAGCCTGCTAAACCGAGGAAACTTTGAATTTGATGAACTGAAGTGGGCGGCTTCCAGTCCATCACCTCTTGAACTTTGCTTGGGTCTATTGCTATGTCGTCACTGGATATGGTGTGTCCCAAGAATTTAATACTATCCAGCAAGAATTCACACTTTGAGAATTTGGCATACAGTTGGTGATCTCTTAAGCGTTGGAGCACAGTGTGAAGGTGCTCTACATGTTCTTCTTCATTCTTCAAGTATACCAGGATATCGTCGATGAATACCACGACAAATTTGTCAAATTCGGGCATGAACACGAAATTCATGAGATACATGAAATAAGTTGGCGCATTAGTAAGCCCAAATGACATGACTAGGTACTCATAGAGTCCATACCGTGTAGAGAAAGCAGTCTTAGGAATATCGCACGGTCGAATCTTGATCTGATGATAGCCGGAATGAAGATCGATCTTGAAAAACAGTCAGGCTCCAACTAACTGATCGAACAAAACATCAGTGCGGGGTAATGGGTACTTATTCTTTATCGTCACCACATTGAGAGGTCAGTAGTCCACACACATACGCAGACTCTCGTCCTTCTTTTTCACAAACAAAGCTAGACAGCCCCAAGGTGATGTACTTGGACGAATGAAACCTTTTTCCAACAACTCATGCAACTAAGTTTTCATTTCTGCCAGCTCTATGGGTGGCATCCGGTACGGTCTCTTTGAAATTGGTGCAGTGCCTGGTTGCAACTCAATGGCAAACTTGATATCTCTATCTAGCGGCATACCCGGCAAATCATCTGGAACACATCGGGATATTCACACACCACTGGGATGGCTCCAATCAGGCTTCAGTCACGGGATAGGCACAAGAATTTTTGCACTCGCGGTGGGGTAAGTGTATGATTGAGCTACCATATTTGGGTGAATTTATATGGACTGCTCTGGCAGGGATGTCTAGTGCCACTTGGTGCCGAGTCATCCAATCCATGCCCAAGATAATATCTATCCCCTCTAAACCAAGGATAAGTAGGTCTTCCGTAAGAAGGGTTCTTCCTAACTCTATGGGTACACAGCGAGTCAATTGGTATGAGGATACTTTCCCACCCGGGGTAGAGATTATATATGCCCCTTTCGTGTGACAGAAACCTAACCCACACTTAGCACTAGTTCTAGTTCTGATAAAACTATGGGATGCTCCCGAATCAACCAGAATAAGGACGGGTTGATTATGGACAGAGAAGGTACCCGTCATCACTGGTGCACCTTCTGGAAGTTTGGCAAGGGTGTTGAAGTTTGACCTGCCTTGTCGGACTTGAACTCTGGGCTTCTTCCCCTTGTTGCCCAGTGCATTGCTCTGGCCGGGCCATTGATTCTTGTTGCGGGGGCAGTCCTTGGCAACTTGTCCCGTATTCCCGTAGGTGAAACAGCGGTTTCCAGTAGCAGGGCGCGGTGGCATTGGGAGAGTAGGTCGGGGCCCTTGTGGCTGGAATCCAGGGAAACGAGGTGCTGCCTGCAGTGGGGGTCGAGCAACCCATCTCCCAGGTTGTGCGGGCCTGCAAGACGCCTGTGGGGGAACCGTCCTGTATCTCTGTGCAGGAGGGTTGGGTGTCAACATTGGAGCCTTCCGCTTCATGTCAGCCTTGAGGGCCTTCATGCAATCTTCCTGTGAAATTGCTAGGTTCACCAACTCATTGTAGGAATCCACCTTGATGGGATTCAGCCTTTCCTTGAGCTCAAGACTCAAGCCTCTGTGGAAGCGACACAGGTCATTGAAAGCCTACGCATATTGCAGGACATCGCTGCTTCCCTGGGTGAGAGCCAGGAACTCATTCAGCTTGCGCTCTAGAAGACCCTCAGGGATATGATGGCCCCTAAACGCCATCTTGAACTCTCCCAGCCGATGACGTGGTCGGCTGGCTGCATGGCATGGTAATGATCCCACCATAGGAGGGCAGAACCACTGTTGACACCAGATTTTGCCACGTTTTGATCGGCATCAAGAGAGGGAAGGATTGGCCGATGCGGCGGATTTAAAGGTTACAATTGGGAATCGGCCGATTGGTGCTACAGGTAGGAATCAGCCGATTGGCGCTACAGTGTTTCGAGCGATTAGCAGACAGAGTTGGTGGAGTTCGGCCGATTGGAAGGCTGGAGCGTTTGGGCCAATATGGGCTTAAGATGGGCTAGAAAAAGCAGATAGAGAAAGATTGGCCCGTGGGAGTATGATAACCAACTCCGATACGAGTTGTGTTTGTAAATATTCGTTTTTGTTTAAAATTAGAGATAGATCCTAGTCGGTTAGGAAATCAGTTGTAACAGGCTATAAATAGCCATCTTTAGAGATTTGTAAAACAACACATCAATCAATACAAACAATCTACTTTTTAATCGTACTTTACTTTCAAGTCGGCAACTTCGCCAATACTTCTTTTCCTTTCACGAGTTCGTACGGGTCGGCAAGATTGCATCGACATGATCTCCGGCCGATTTTGTAAGTTCCGTCTATCGAGTAATATCTAAGCTTTAACTTCGGGCGCATCACTGTCGTTTCGTTTAGATTTATTCACCAGTTATCGATATTTACTAGAATTATAGGTTTTATCTATTGTTCTAGTTTTATCACCACTTATCCAGCTTGAGATTTGAACTGTCAGCTTTATTATTGCTTTTCTTGTTTTTCATCATACAGTCGATTAGACCTATTTCAAGTGTTGCATTTGTAGCGTTATTTAGCCTACTCTGGTGGTTTCTTCATAATCGCTACGTGATTACCAGCTGTCCTATAGCTGGTCATCTTCATAGCAAATCAGCCGATTTGCTGATACGTTTTTTGAGACAGATCAGAATTTTAGCCCATCGAGGCCCCTGGAATTTAATACATTTCTTTCCTTGTCAATCAATAGGTCAGATTGACTGGCACGCCGCTCGAGCCGCACCAGGGCGATCACCCAAACAGGAGTTAAGCAGATTCTCCCAGGTCATGTGTCCGACGCTGAAGGCCATCGACCGATCTTTAGCGCCAACACACTTTTGGCACGCCCGGTGGGACCACTTCAACATCCAACATGTCAAAGGCCATCGAAATCTCTAAAGACAACGTCATCGAGGTCACGAAGGCAGATCTCAAGGACGACTAGAAAGAAGAACTGGCAAGACACCTAGAAGACTACAAGAAGACATGCCTGCAATCTTTCAGTCATACCAGAAGCGGGGAGACCATCAAGAAAGCTCCTCTTCCAACTCCCCGCTAGATCACCATCGCTGAGGACTCAGGAAAGATGTCCGATATGATTCAACAGTCCGTTTATTAGGCTTTCATCGACCAATCCTCAGTGATGACCAACATGGTGTACAATGCCATCATCAGTTCCTTGGTCAGCGGAGTGGCTCAAGGATATCCGGGGCAAGCATACGCCCCACCTATTGTAGCTCCAGTCAGAAGCTTACCAGGCACATCTCACTCGGCTCCTCAGCCGATACCAACACAACATGGAGGATACAACACTTCATTGCCTTCAATGCCTCCAGGATACAACGGTGCACCATGCTTTCAATCACAAGCGCCACCTCAGCCTGCCCAGATTTCCTCTGCACAATCACTACCCTCAAACTCAATGCCTTGGGGGCACCAGCAATGGTGGCTTTTCTGGACCAATCAACCAGTTATGGAGGCTCTTTGATCCAAGCACCATTCCAATCGACTATCCGGCCAACGGTCCCACAATATCAACTGGCCTCGTCGGGGTGGACACTGCGGAAACACTCAGAAGTGCGGCGCCAATGATACTGTATGATGGGATGGCAGATTCGCTACACTACCAACTGTCAACTGCTCAGCCAGCCACGCTGCCGCAAAATCCGCCACATGCTTTGATCCATTACCCGGCCATCCCACCACCGATCCATCAACATGTGCCGATCCCTCAACTAGTTGTTCATCAGCAGCAAGTGGATTGGACAGCAAGGATAGCGGAGGTGATTCAAGACCAATTCGGGTTAAAGCCGAAGGTACAAACCTATACATACAAGACGCCATACCCACCTGTGTACAACCTACTGTCGTTTCCCCATCGGTACAAAGTTCCTGACTTCACCAAGTTTTCGAGGCTTGACGACACCTCAACCGTGGAGCACGTAAATAGATTCATCATCCAGTGCGGGGAGGCCACCACACAAGATGCTCTGAGGGTGCGTCTATTCTCATCGTCCCTATCCGGATCGGCTTTCCAGTGGTTCACCACTCTACCACCTAATTCCATTGTTACTTGGGCTGATCTAGAAAAACAATTCCACAAATACTTCTACGTGGGAGTCCATGAGATGAAACTCTCAGATTTGACCAGCCTCAAGCAGAGGAGCGACGAACCAGTAACCAGTTATGTGCAGAGGTTCAGAGAGGTCCAAAACAAATGCTACTCCCTGGTCCTGACTGACGCCCAGCTGGCCGATATCGCCTTCCAAGGACTCTTGCCACACATCAAAGAGAAGTACGCCTCCCAGGAATTCGAAAGCTTGAGTCAAATCGTTCACCGATTGGCCGGTCAGGAAGTACGCCCTTTTGATCAGCGGAGAAACTTTCAGAAAAAGGTGGCGTACTTGGAGGGATCTAAATCTGAGGAGGAAGTGGAAATCAGCCTAGCAGAATGGGTCAAAGGGAAGAAGCCGATATCCTGTCTTTTCAGGAAGAAAGAGCCAGAAGCATTCGGTTTTGACACGTCAAAGGCCGACAAAATTTTCAACTTACTTCTCCAAGAGGGGCAGATCAAGCTTTCACCTTACCACACTATCCCATCGGCCGAACAGCTCAAGAAGATGAAGTATTCCAAATGGCACAATGCCACGTTCCACGATACAAACGAATGCAAAATCTTCCGACAGCAAATACAATCAGCCATCGAGCAAGGCAGACTCAAGTTCGAAGTCCCGACAAAGCCAGTGAAGCTAATGAATATTGATCAGCATCCTTTCCCTACTAACATGGTTGACACGGGAACGAACGCACTCCAAACCAAGGTGCTGACTTCGGAATCGGCTAAGAAGAGCGGCGCCATGGACCCCAGAAATTAGGCTACGATGGATGATGTCAAAGGGAAAAGATGGGTTGAAGACGAGGGTGAAGGATCAGAGTGATCGCGTAGACCTGTCACCTCCCAATTCTTGCTCAACAAATATTAGTGGTAGCAGGAAAGTTCGAGACAACGCGAAGAGATGATACGCCGACACGAAGATCATTGGCGATGCCCGTTCTTCATCCAGTGCTGGGAAAATAACCTCAGGTTACCATCAGCCGATAATTGCCCTCAGTGCAGCGGTCCATATCGCGATGATCGCCCATTCAAGAGGTCACGCTCCAGAGACAGAGGATCAGAGCCGATCAGCAGAAACTGGTGCGAACAAGAGGATCGACGCCTTTTAGTGCGTGATCGGCTGGGGGTAGAGTTGACCGGTATGATCGGCCAAGAGGAAGACTTGAACAGTATGATTGGCTAGGGGGTAGGATTGACCAGCGCAAGCGGTTGGGGGGCAGAGCCAGCGCACATGATCGGCTAGAAGAGATGGCCGACACTAAGGTGTTAGATGAAAACCCCCTAGGGCGAGATCCAGACGAGAAGCGCGCCAAACTGCCGACCAAACTGGTGAACCCCAGGTGGTGCCCTGGCGGATTGACCAAATCCCAAAAACGAAGGATCCAACGTCTGTGCCAATGGGAACAACAAGAAGAAGAGCAGAGGCAGATGGTGGATAAGAAAGATGACAGGTCTCGAGTCTGGCGCCCCAAAAGAGACAACAATGAGGAAGGCGACAATCAGGAATCGGCAGCTGACGTCAGCATGGTGTTTATCTTGCCGATGGAGTTCATGGCTCCCGCCGATCGAGACGATACGACAAAGATGGAGGAGCAGATGGCGCAATTGGCTCTGGAGCCAATGACAGCTACTTTTGAGAAACCCGAGGACGAAAAGCAACAACACCTCAAAGCCCTATTCCTCAAAGGACATGTCAACGGATGACCTGTCATCAGGCTACTAGTAGATGGAGGTGCTGGAGTCAACATCATGACGTATGCCATGTTCCGGAAGTTGGGCAAAAGCGACGAAGATCTGACCAAGACGGACATGATGCTCAAAGACTTCGAAGGCAACGTGTCTCCCACGTGCGGAGCGCTCTGCATCGACCTCACCATTGGCAGTACGACCCTTCCCACTACTTTCTTTATTATTAATGGCAAAGGGTCCTACAACATGTTGCTCGGTCGTGATTGGATACACGCGAATTGCTTCGTCCCGTCTACAATGCACCAATGCCTCGTACAATGGGTCAGCGACAACATAGACATAGTCACCGTTGATTCCGCCTACAGTGTTGCGGCGGCCGACGCGCAACAGTGGAGCTGCGAACACATCAAGTGCATATCCGGTAGAACTTGGGACACCGATTTCCTAAAAGTGTCCGATTTTGGCCTACAGCCGATCCGAGCAGTCGGCTCTGAAGATTCATATTAGATGGATCAGTTTGTCCGAGAAGACGGGAAGCTTGGGCACAGATTTACGTCGGCCAATTCATTGGAGATGGTGGATTTAGGAGATGGTAGCAAGCCAAGGTCGACGTATATTAGTGCTAGCTTGGACCCCGAGTACAAATGTAAATTGACAAGTTTATTGAAAGAATTTAAAGATTGTTTTTCTTGGGAATACCATGAGATGCCTGGCCTAGACTAGTCCATTGTCGAACACCGGTTCCCTATAAAACCAGGATATCGGCCGTATTAGCAGCCCGCACGATGGTGTAACCCTAAAATTTTACCTGATATAAAGGCCAAAATTACAAGATTGATTGAAGCAGGATTTATTTGGCAGTGTCGTTATGCCGAGTGGATTTCTAATATCATACCTGTATACAAGAAAAATGAAAAGCTGCGTGTGTGCATCGACTTCAGGAACCTTAATCAGGCTACGCCGATGGATGGGTATCCAATGCCAACAGCCGATGTTTTGATAGATGCCGCCACAGGACATAAAGTCATCAGTTTCATGGACGGTAATGCTGGGTACAATCAAATATTAATGGCCGAAGAAGATATTTCGAAAACAGCTTTCAGGTGCCTGGGCCACCTCGGTCTATTCGAGTGGGTAGTGATGACCTTCGGATTAAAAAACGCCAGCGCCACGTATCAACGGGCTATGAACTATATATTTCACAAGCTTATTGGTGTACTGGTAGAAATCTACATCGATGACGTCGTGGTCAAATCAAAGGGACATCAGGAGCATCTGGCCGATTTACAAGAAGTGTTGGAGTGCACAAGGAAGCATGGGTTGAAAATGAACCCAAACAAGTGCGTGTTCGGTGTGTCGGCCGGACAATTCCTAGGCTTCATGGTCCATGAGCGTGGGATAGAAGTCAACCGAAAGATCATAGCTGCCATGAACAAGGTTGTAGCCCCACAGAATAAAACTGAGCTGCAGTCCCTAATCGGCAAGGTCAACTTTATCAGAAGATTCATATCCAACTTGTCCGGGCGTATTCAAGCTTTCACGCCTTTGTTGAAGTTGAAACCCGATCAGGAATTCGTATGGGAAGAAGAACAACGCAAAACATTAGAAGACATCAAGCAATATCTGATTTCACCACCCGTGTTAGTCCCTCCACAAGCTGACAAACCGTTCAGACTATACCTATCGGCCAATGAACGGGCTATCGGATCGGCGCTGGTATAGGAGTTCGAAGGAAAGGAACGGGTACTTTATTATGTTAGCAGAAGACTCCTGGACGCTGAAACGAGATATTCTCCAGTAGAACGGTTGTGCCTGTGTCTGTATTTCTCGTGCACCAAGCTCAGGCACTACCTGTTATCAGCAGAGTGCATAGTCGTATGCAAGGATGATGTAGTAAAGTACATGCTGTCATTACCAATTTTGAAAGGGAGGATTCGAAAGTGGATCCTGGCTCTGTCAGAATTTGACCTAAGGTACGAATCGGCTAAAGCCATCAAGGGCCAGGTCGTGGCCGATTTCGTGGCTCGACATTATGGGCCGGAAATCGCTGTCGTGGAACCAGTCCCATGGACTCTATACTTCGATGGTTCTTCGTGCGGGGCCGGATCAGGAATCGGCATAGTTCTCATATCACCTCGGGGGGCAAATTATGATTTCTCTCTACCGATAGAAGCATTCGCGACCAATAATCAGGCGGAATATCAAGTCGTCTTAAAAGGTATTCAATTATTGAGAGAGATCAAAGCCGATGCGGTGGAATTTTTTGGGGATTCCATGCTCATTGTGGATCAATTACGAAGACTATCTCCAACTTTTAAAAGAATTCAAGTACGCGGTTATTGAGCATATTCCCAGAAATTACAATGAAGAGGCTAACAGGCTTGCCCAACACGCGTCCAGGTATCAGCCAATTCAAGGCGCCATGACTCTAGAACTTGCGGCCGATGATTGGCAAAAGGAGATCGCCGATTACTTGAAAGATCCGTCCAAGAAAGTGGATCGGCGAATATGCTTTCAGGGCACAAAATATGTGCTGCTTGAAGATGATTTGTTTTACCGGACGATTGATGGAGTTTTGCTCAAATGACTGGGAACTGAAGAAGTGAAGGTCCTGATGGGAGAAATTCACGAGAGCGTGTGCGGAGCTCACCAATCGGCTCACAAAATGAAATGGATGGTTAGAAACAACGGGTATTATTGGCCGACGATACTCGAAGATTGCTTTAAATATTATAAAGGTTGTCAAGATTGTCAGAAGTTTGGCAATGTGCAGCGTGTACCAGCCTCGGCTATGAATCCAATAATCAAGCCATGGCCGTTTAGAGGTTGGGGAATAGACCTCATCGGACAGATTTATCCTCCATCAAGCAAGGGGCACAAATTTATATTAGTAGCCACTGACTATTTTACTAAGTGGGTGGAGCCAGTTCCATTAAAGGCCGTGACATCGACCGCTATGATCAATTTCGTGAGAGACCATATTGTTTATCAGTTCGGCATCCCTCAAACCATCACAATTGATCAAGGGACGATGTTCACTTCAGGAGAGTTCGAAGATTTCAACGCCGATATGGGAATTAAATTGTTGAATTCTTCTCCATATTATGCTCAAGCTAACGGTCAGGCCAAATCATCCAATAAGGGGATAATCAAGTTGCTCAAGAGGAAGACAGAAGAGCAACCCAAGAAGTGGCACCTATCCTTAACCGAATCTTTATAGGCTTACAGGATGGTCTGCCATGGGGCCACTAAAATATCTTTGTATCAGTTGGTATATGGTCACGAGGTAGTATTGCCTTGGGAATTAATGACGGGGTCAAGGCGCACGTTGCTTCAAGATCAGTTAATGGCCGATGACTACTCCCTCCTCATGAAGGGAGAGCTTGACAATTTGGCAGGTCAGCGATTAAGGGCCCTGATCAGCATTGAGGAAAATAAGAAAAGGGTGGCTAGGTTGTACGACAAGAAGGTCAAGGTCAAACAATTCTCCCAAGGAGATTTGGTATGGAAGTTGGTGCTGCCGATAGGGTCTAAGGATCCCAAATTCGGTAATTGTTCGCCCACTTGGGAAGGGTCATATAGAATCAGCTAATGCGCTTCGGGAAACGCGTATATACTAGAAACTATTGAAGGAGAGGAATTCACAAGAGCCTTGAATGGAAGGTATCTGAAGAGATACTATCCCAGTATATGGGTGGATGCATAACTAACGACGTGGCCAACTCCTGTTGGCTTTTGTTTATATAGCCGATGCAAAGATAACATCGCCTTAAGGACTAAACATTCGATTAGTCT
Source organism: Setaria italica (assembly GCF_000263155.2). Taxonomy (NCBI): domain Eukaryota; kingdom Viridiplantae; phylum Streptophyta; class Magnoliopsida; order Poales; family Poaceae; genus Setaria; species Setaria italica. Next base: position 13,233,162 of record NC_028451.1, read on the forward strand.
GGCCGATTTATTATTCGGTACAAGTAACAGCGTACATGGCTGACACGGTACAAGTCACCCTTAGAATAAAAGTACCAACACATTTATTGACCATGCTTTTTCTTAATCTCTCTCTCGATCCGGCCTAATTCTATCAAGAGGTGGGTGCTCTTTTCCTCCAGATCCTCCATGGCGGCTTTGACCTCGACTTGACGAGGAAGTGGGTGACTCCTGTCAAGAGGCAGTTAAGATGTCCCCACCGTGGCATCCTCAAGGGCGACCTGGCGAGGAAGTGGATGACTCCTTTCAGTTGGCGGCCGCCTGGAGCAGTTGGCGTCCATATGGTCCAGTATCTTCTGAACATCAACGGGGATGTGATCTTTGAGTTCTTTATGATGAGCCCTGATCAGATCTCTGTCCGCCTGTGACAGCGGTTCATCGGAATGCATGACCTCGATCGCTCATTCCAGGTCAGGACTAAGGCGTCTCGGCTGAAAATCAGCAAACAACCGCTCATCTTCAGATTGATTGAAATGTTAGACGGGGGAATGAAGGAAGATTTCGCACCTGATTGACGGAGAATGAAGAAGAGGAAGAAGACATCTCGGCACCTAGTCTGAGGGTATGGAGATCAAACCACTAGAGGAAAAGAAGACGGGTGATGCGGATGTCTTTGGAAATGATACGGGGCCTCATACTTATAGAAGGAAAAGGATGAGGGGTTGGTAGTACGCGTCCCATCGAAATAAAGGAACGTTAAATGAAAAGGCTACCGCAGAGGACAGTCCAAGTTTGAATCCGCACGTCAACAGCAGAAGGACATTAATGTTTTTACAGAACATTCAGTGCTTTTACAATTTACTTGAGAAGGGCATTAATAGCCGCAATCGCTCGCTACCTAACCTGATCGGCCGAGTCTAAAGTCCTCTGGTCATCATCAGCCAATCCAGGGACTTCTGGCATATGGCGATGGAGCTTGATTGCTTCGTGGGCCAGGCTCTGCCTCTCTTGCTTCAGCTCGGCAAAGATAGAGGGGAGGTCTTGGAGTCTTTTCTCTTCAACGGCTATGGCTTTGGTCACCTGCTCCATCTCCTTGGCAAGCTCTGCCCTTCACCGTTTGAGGCAGTCTATGGCACCAACAATATCTGGGCAAGAGCTTTCAAGGAAGCTGATTCGTTGATGCACCTCTTGGGCTTGATGTTTGTAGGAATCTTCCTCCTCGCGGGCTTTCACTAGTTTGGCGTGATCGGCCATGTGCCCAAGGCCCTGAACATTGGAATCTGCATTGACTCAATGTATGCGGTGGGTGCCAGAGCCTCTTCTGCCTCTTCTGGAACTCGGCCTCCGATTTCGTCGAGAAGCTGCCGAATCGACGAGGCGTCTTCCACTAGTCAGCCGATGTCGTCTTGGAGGAGGGTCCGTATGATCTCAAGTTTGGCACGGACGTCATCAAGGATCGAGCTCAGTGCGACTTGGTGCGAGGTGACCTCTTCCTCATCAGAAAGTGCAACCGTAAAAGAAAAGAGACTATTGTTGGGGGTATCTTGCTCCTGAAAAAGAATAAAAAAATAAAAGTACGGATTAGCTGACGGTGATAGGAAATTGGCCGATTCGAGTGTCAGGTTTCTTACCTCCTTAAAGTGGATTTCTTCTAATTGCGCTGGCGGGAGTGCTACCCTCATCTCGGGAACTGGCGCAGCTTGTTCATCGAAGGAGGAGGATTCGACAATTATCGGTGCCGTGCTCGGGCCAGCCTCCTGGAAAGGAACAAAAAATGGAGCTCTGTAAGTACGAGGCAGGTGATTAAGTTTGATGGCAGATAATGACTACTATACCTCCATGAGTCGTTTGGCCGATGGCCGATGGAAGGGCACAATTGACGTGCCAGGGTAGCCTACATCAGAAATTGGTTAGATTTTGATTAAGGATTGAGAAATTTGATTTGGACAGATTTTCTCTACCTCAGTAGGAGGGATTATTAGTGTCCCTGCTTCTGCCTGGATGGTGGCTGATTGCTGCGAAGATTGCACTGGGGCGATTTGCGTGACCTAACAGGAAGAAGAAATTAATATCGACAGGCTGCTTAGAAGAATGTGGGGTATACAAAGTTACCTGAACAACTTCTACCAACAATGATGCAGCAGCCGCTCCAGCTTCCGTAGCAGCCTGGGGATCGACTTCCACGACAATCGGTAGAATCGGTGCAGCTAAAGATTCAGCCGATGCCGTCGCCGACTGATCGTCCGAATCTATACGAGCGCACACTCGGCGACTCGTCTTCTTTGAAGAGGTTTTTTTTCGACGTCTGTCTCGATCGGCCGGTAGTGATGTCTTCTATGGTTGGGGTGTGATAGCCGATAAGTGGGAATGGTGTGTACGGATAGCGATTTTTTATCAGTCTACCACTTTGGCTGCGCATTGGAGGAAGTCAACTTTCGGACTGTAAAAGGAAAATAAGCCCGAGAGGGATGGAGGCTCCTCTTGACAGGAAATGATATTGAAATCGGCTGAGAAGAGAGCATGTACCGCTGCGTTTGGGTCAATGTTGTCAGGGTCCAGATCATTGCAACATGTTGCAGGGGATACACAAAAGAGGTGTTGCTTCCATTCTGCCCACCATAGTTTGAATTGTTGGATAGCAAAAGGAGCCACTATCCAATTGTTTAGATCAATGGTGCTGGAGTCCGGCACTAGATTACACAGCTGATTGTAATCGAGACCCTTGGTAAGCTCGTCCCGGAATTTTGCGTGACCGGCAAAGTAAACCTGAATCGGCAGCTGACCGAGGCCGAACTGCCGTGCTGCAACTGATGGGTTGTAAAACTCATAAGTTGGGGAATCCTTCTCGGAGAAGAAGTTCACTGGTAAGATCCCTGGCTTGATCAAGGCGTTCGTGAGATCGTTCTCAAAGGAGTTGGACGTCGAGTCATAACAGAAGGGAAGCTCAAAAAGCGATTCTGTTCTCTGGTACGGGTACCAACTGGTAGTTTCTTCACTAAAGCCGTTGTAAAAGCATCTGAAATACTCAGCTGTCTGGGTGGCGGTAAACTGGCAACCAGGGAAAGCTGATGCCACTTCGCCAAAAGAGGTGCACCGTCGTCGTACTGTGGGGTTTTCCTCTGACTCAATGTTAGGGAATGTCTTGGTCTCTATCTGCTGCTGGGAGATCTTGCTCATGTACAAATTGAGCCAAAGGGTGATGAACCACCAGGGGCCACCAGGGTTACCAATCAGCTCTCCCTTTGACAGTTTGACACCAATCTGGTGCATCATGTGGTAAGCCAAGCCTAGCAGATGCTTCCCGAGAGGGATGGAGGCTCCTCTTGACAGGAAATGATATTGAAATCGGCTGAGAAGAGAGCATGTACCGCTACGTTTGGGTCAATGTTGTCAGGGTCCAGATCATTGCAACATGTTGCAGGGGATACACAAAAGAGGTGTTGCTTCCATTCTGCCCACCATAGTTTGAATTGTTGGATAGCAAAAGGAGCCACTATCCAATTGTTTAGATCAATGGTGCTGGAGTCCGGCACTAGATTACACAGCTGATTGTAATCGAGACCCTTGGTGAGCTCGTCCCAGAATTTTGCGTGACCGGCAAAGTAAACCTGAATCGGCAGCTGACCGAGGCCGAACTGCCGTGCTGCAACTGATGGGTTGTAAAACTCATAAGTTGGGGAATCCTTCTCGGAGAAGAAGTTCACTGGTAAGATCCCTGGCTTGATCAAGGCGTCCATGAGATCGTTCTCAAAGGAGTTGGACGTCGAGTCATAATAGAAGGGAAGCTCAAAAAGCGGTTCTGTTCTCTGGTACGGGTACCAACTGGTAGTTTCTTCACTAAAGCCATTGTAAAAGCATCTGAAATACTCAGCTGTCTGGGTGGCGGTAAACTGGCAACCAGGGAAAGCTGATGCCACATCGCCAAAAGAGGTGAACCGTCGTCGTACTGTGGGGTTTTCCTCTGACTCAATGTTAGGGAATGTCTTGGTCTCTATCTGCTGCTGGGAGATCTTGCTCATGTACAAATTGAGCCAGAGGGTGATGAACCACCAGGGGCCACCAGGGTTACCAATCGGCTCTCCCTTTGATAGTTTGACACCAATCTGGTGCATCATGTGGTAGGCCGATCCTAGCAGATGCTTCCCGAGAGGGATGGAGGCTCCTCTTGACAGGGCTTCAGCCAGAGCTTGTGTGTTGGAAGAAGGGCCGACCGCTCTGCCGCAGAAAAGGTGCTTGTTCAGCCACATCATCAAGAAGGCTGCGTATTCTCTTTCTAAAATCATCCTAGTCCTCATGTTTTTGTTGATAAAACCTTTCCACCTGCCGATTCCTTTCATTTCCAGCCGATGGGTCGGCTTGGTCAGATAATTGAAGGGTGTATCGGGGGAGGAAATATCGAGGCCGGTCAGCATCAGAACATCGGCCAGAGTTGGGGTCATGGGTCCATGCCCGAAGAGAAACGCATTAAGCGCGTCAGACTAGAAGTAGGAGGCTACTATCACCAAGGGTTCATTTTGCTCCATCTGGGACAAAGATAGATTGATGCACTTACCGATTTTTAATTCATCCCATTGAACTCTCTTGGAGTTGGCCATTCTTTGGTACCACTCTTTCCAGCCGGGGGTTTCATTCGGCCAAGATCTAAAAGTGCCCGACCATTGGCTCAAATCCATAGGTGATTGCTTGAATGGGATTCTATGGGTTTCTAAATTAATCAGATCAGTCGGGTCTAGGTTCCCCATAGGGCCTAGGCAAATGAGACTAGGAGCTTTGGAAAGGCGTATGGTGATTTGCTGTTTGACCACCTAAAGAAGGTAAAAAGGGAAGAGCTAAGAATAGATCTAAAAGATGCATGGGCGGTAAAAAGTAAAAGGGAAAAGTTTTGGATGTTTACCTCTGGGATGAAGCTCATCGTTGCTGATGGGGTCGCCGATGGAACCACCGTCGCTGATGGAGCTGCCGGCGGAGCCTCCGTTGCTGGTGGAGTTGCTGATGGTGCCGCCATTGAGGGGATGAAGCAGAATGCAGACGAAAGAAGGATCGCCGGAGAATGCGATCGGAAGCCAAAAGGGCACTGGGAGAAGATGGAAAGTGATTCGCCGGGGAGGAAGTTACTGAGCTCGTGGAGAAGAAGCGGCAGGGAATGCCAGTATTTAAAGACGGTCCGAGAGAAGGGGTAAAGGCGGGATTTTTACAACACCGTCTACACGAATTTCGGGGGAGCGGTTGTCTCAGGCACCTAGTTCGAAAAGATTGCAATCATCAGGTAGAAGACCGCGAAACAGAAGGAGATTTTTGCCGCGTTTGTTTCAGAGAAGAGGTTAAAAAAGATGTTCGAAGTAAAAGTCATGTTTTACTCCGAAACTGGGGGGCATGTGTTGACACAAGATTTTGACACGTTTTGATCGGCATCACGAGAGGGAAGGATTGGCCAATGCGGCGGATTTAAAGGTTACGATTGGGAATCGGCCGATTGGTGCTACAGGTGAGAATCGGCTGATTGGTGCTACAGTGTTTCGAGCAATTGGCAGATGGAGTTGGTGGAGGTCGGCCGATTGGAAGGCTGGAGCGTTTCGGCCAATATGGGCTTAAGATGGGCCAGAAAAAGAAGATAGAGAAAGATTGGCCCATGGGAGTATGATAACCAACTCCGATACGAGTTGTGTTTGTAAATATTTGTTTTCGTTTAAAATTAGAGATAGATCCTAGTCGGTTAGGAAATCAGTTGTAACAGGTTATAAATAGCCATCTTTAGATATTTGTAAAACAACACATCAATCAATACAAACAATCTACTTTTTCATCATACTTTACGTACTTTACTTTCAAGTCGGCGACTTCGCCAATACTTCTTTTCCTTTCACGAGTTCGTACGGGTTGGCAGGGCTGCATCGACACGATCTCTGGCCGATTCTGTAAGTTCCGTCTATCGAGTAATATCTAAGCTTTAACTTCGGACGCATCGCTATCATTTCGTTTAGATTTATTCACCAGTTATTGATATTTACTAGAATTATATGTTTTATCTATTGTTCTAGTTTTATCACCAGTTATCCAGCTTGAGATTTGAACTGTCGGCTTTATTATTGATGTTCTTGTTTATCATCATACAGCTGATTAGACCTATTTCAAGTGTTGCATTTGTAGCGTTATTTAGCCTACTCTGGTAGTTTCTTCATAATCGCTACGTGATTACCGGCTGTCCTATAGCTGGTCATCGTCATAGCAAATCGGCCGATTCGCTGATACGCTTTTCGAGATAGATCGGAATTTTAGCCGATCGAGGCCCCTGGAATTTAATACGTTTCTTTCCTTGTCAATCAACAAGTCAGATTGACTAGCACGCCACGCGAACCGCACCAGGGCCATCACCCGAACAAGAGTAAAGCAAATTCTCCCGGGTCGTGTGTCCGACGCTGAAGGCCATCGGCCGATCTTTAGCGCTAACAACCACGCAGATGCTGCGCGGTGAACCAAGCCTTGTTCTCGTCCGGGCAATGTGCGGTGAGGAGGGAGAACTTGGATTCGATGGCATGAATCCAGGCGTCAGCGTCGAGCGGATCCTCCATCTTGTGGAACAGAGGAGGTTGTGTCCCTAGAAAGTCCTCATAGTGAGCAACATGAGGTTGCTGATGAGCTCTTCCTCCCTGAGGCTGCTACTGCTGCCCCTGGGCAATGTGCCTCAGCAGCTCAGTTTGAGCGGCCAAGATCGCCTCTAGGGTGGGTGGAGGCAGAGGCGGTGGAGGCACCTGCCTCTGCTCGCTACTACTGGGAACAGAGCCAGAGCATGTGCGGTGCGCCATCTGCAAGATTTATCTTTCCATTAGTCACATAATCCCAAAAGCTTGCCCAATCACAAGAAAAATTATGTGCTGAATCTTTAAATGCTAGTCTTGCCGATAGTGCGAAAACAACAATAATATCTTTTATTGAGTAGGTGCATATCTCTTCTTTGAAGTATACAAGGTTCTCATCCTTATTCGAGGGTTAGGACATGTCATACATAACCACTTCCATTTTACGCTTGTTGACTGAAAAGGAAAGGAAGGGGGTCGTTTAGCCAATTTAGCAAGTTGCTGTCCGGGCTGATTTTCAGCAAGCTGAGCGGCGGGGTTTTGGTTCTAACACTAGTTTGACAGATCCAAATGAGCTGAAATTTTATGAGCAGTTAAAACACAAGTTTCCGCACAACTTTGGTATTCAAACCTTGGATTAAAAACGAGTGGAGATAGGGTTAAAACCGAGGAGAAACAACCACTAAATTTCTGCCATATTTTTCAGACATTAGAACTAATCGGTAGCAATGGCGAGTCCGTACTTGGAATAAGTTTTTTCAACACCCGGATACTCAACTCAAGCTAACCTATTACATCACTGGCTAAAATATAGGTCGCCGAGGAGTACAACAAAAGAAACCGCTCACAACAAGTCAATACATCTAAAAGTCGTCAATGTTGCCTACGGAGGCAAAGCTAAGTGCAGGAGAGTGAGCGTCACCAACTCGGGGCTGCGAAGTGGCCTCCTCAAAATCCATGCTCGAAAGCCCTCGATCTCCTCGGGCTCCTCCTCCTCCTGAGCCATAGGCTCATCCTGCTGCATCTCTAAGACGTGGATAGCATTAGCTCAACGTGGTGCTCCTGTAGGTGCTCATTGGCGTTCGCCAGCTCCATGTTCACATCATAGAACTGATCGGCCAACATCTCCATATCATGCTCCATGTCTACTATCTCCTCCTCTAAATCAGAAATCTGGTTCTGCATATCGGCAATCTGGACATCCTTCTGTACCAACTCTAGTGACAAATCCACCATGCCATTCTGCATGGTGGTGAGGGCAACCTGATTGGCCATTGCCATCCAAATCACAGTGGTCATAGCCCTGCTCTGCATCTCAATCATCCAATATAACACATTCATATAGCGGGCTGAAACAAAAATCGTGCGTTGTGGGTCCAAAACACGTAGCAAGTCCATGTGCTCCATGCGGTCCAGCCAATCTACATCTCTCCTATCCCTGGCAGGAAACAAACCAATCGGGTCCAACACAATCTCCAGGGGGTACGCCCTGCAAAACTGTGTCAGCGCTTGTAAAGCTACAAACTCCCACGTATCCTGCAACATGTGTCCCTCAGCCACCATCTCCAAAAGTGGCCACTAGGGCTGGTCCGGGGGTGGGGGCACCTTCACGTGCACGCAGCTCCGAGGAATCCCGTGGTCCTGGTACGCGCGTCCTGCGTAAACAGACGGTGACGGGTACCCAAACGAGCGCAGGGTGTCCCACAGTATGGCCAGAAACCCCTCGTAGTGGAGGCACATCGAGTGTGTGGTGCCATCCACACCAACCGCAATGTACACGGGGTGAGCCATCTGTAACAAAAGGACAAGTGACAAACGGAATCAATACTCGGAAATCAAAATAGATTTCTGGCAGTTAGAGAAAAGCTCACAACTCAGCAAGTATTTATCCAAAATTCCTCAAATTTTACCAGCATGTTCTTTAGGTAGTGTGTAACAAGTTTCGTATTCAAAGGTAGAGCTAAAACATAACCTAACAGGGCGATAAGCTCAGATTTCTAACAAGTGGTACATGCTGGAATTTTTCAAAACTGAGCTAAAGTAAACTGAGCATAACTCCAAAACCAGAGACCTAGTGAAGCTGAATCTTTACCACCAAGTTCTTCATTAAGTTCTTAGCAACTTTGATTAAAGGATTCCTAGCAGAAAAAGTCCTTAAGGTGGTCAAAATAGTAAAACTCCAACTGGTGTACACTCAGTGTTATCAGCCAACCAGGGGGTCACAAATCTGATCATAACTTTCAACCTAGGTGGTAAAACTTTATGAAAATTTTACAGAAAGTTATTTAGGATATTTAATATAAAGTTTCGAGAGTTATGACTTGGAACAACCTGACAGATTTTTTTTATCAAGACTTGCATGGCGGAAAAAGGACAGCTAGAAAATCCTTATCACGGTGTACTTCTTTTACGACATACACGAGCTCGAATTTATTCATAATGCATGCACATCCTAGTCATCCTCACAACAAAAACAACCGCCAAAAAGCTTTGGACTTACGTAGTTAGTGCCGGTGGCAAGGCAACAATACGGCTCTCACTATAATAACTAATCGAGTTGCTAAACATCGCTTCGTACGCAAACGTGGTTAGTGTACCTACAGAAAATCACATCGCATCTTGAACCTTTCGTGCCAGAACTCACGAAATCATCCACAACCATTACCGTTCACTATAGAAACGGCACCCATGCGTTTAACACTGCATGGACAGCGCAACAATCGTGGAAATAGGTTCCTTTGAATAGAACCATATAACCCTTCGCATACTCGTGATGCGGAATCTTGCGCATGTATAATAGACGTGGGCGAACAACTGTGATGATAGATTAGTTGGAATCGACCATCCTTCGCATGAATTAACATACGGAACCTGCACACATATAATAAACGTGGGCGAAAACAACCGTGATGATAGGCTTGTTGGAATCGAATTCTTATCACCCTTCGCATACTCGCGATGCGGAACTCTGCACACGTATGATAAATGTGGCGACAAGTGCTGGAAGTCAATAAAAATAACCAATAGTTACAAGCCACCTTAAAGGACCCCAAAATTCCCCTAGGGCTTCTCGTACTAAACTCATCCTTAACGAGCTTACGAATTTTTCAACTAGTTCCTTGCAAGTTTTATTCAGAAAAGGCGTTTTAAGGTCTGTTGTTCTCCGTACCGTGCTTCAAGCTCTAATGCCAGCTGTGGCAGAATTGCCCAAATTAACCTGACTAAAATGCACTTAAGTCGCTTGACACGCGATTATGCACTTTAAGCAAGTCAACTTGGTCATCCGTTGGATTTCATCCGATAAACCACTTACTCAGGATCGACACCTCGCAGAGACTGTCTATTGCTAGCAGCCTCCCAGCTTCATCGACCCCGCCACACCAAATCACGTCTATCTCCTGCAGAAGTCCATGTTTGGACTAAAGCAGGCCCTACGGGCGTGGTACCAGCGGTTCACCTCCTTCCTTTGTCAACTCGCTTCGTCGCCTCCACCTCCAACACCTCCCTCTTTATCTACAAAGAGGGACCGAGCCTCGCTTACCTGCTGCTCTACGTCCACAACATCATCCTCACCGCCTCATCCTCGACACTTCTTCGGCACATCAAGGGGCGCCTTCACTCCAACTTCACCATGACGGATCTTGGTGACCTACACCACTTCCTCAGCATCTCCGTCACGCATTCCTCCCAGGGCCTGTTCCAGTCTCAGCAATAGTACACCCTGGATCTTCTTCAGCGTGCTGGCATGGCTGAGTGTCACTCTACCGTGACTCCCGTTGACACTCATGCCAAGCTTTTGGCACACGACGGCACCAAGCTCCAGGATGGCTCTGAGTATCGAAGTCTTGCTGGGGCTCTCTAGTACCTCACTCTGCCTTGACCTGACCTGGCGTATGTGGTTCAGCAAGTGTGCCTCTTCATGCATGACCCGCGTGAACCCCACATGGCCCTAATGAAGCACATCCTGCGCTATATGAAGGGCACGCTCTCCTCTAGGCTTCACATCGACACCGGCTCTGTTCAGTCTCTGACTGCCTACTCCGACGCCGACTGGGCTGGCTGCCCAGACTTTCAACGATCCACCTCCGGCTGCTGCGTCTATCTCGGTGATAATCTGGTGTCTTAGTTCTCCAAGCGCCAGACCATGGTGTCTCATTCCAGTGCTAAGGCGGAGTACCATGTTGTGGCTCATGCTGTGGCAAAGTGTTGCTGGTTGCGTCAACTTTTTCAGGAGCTTCATGTCCTGCTTGCTTCGGCCGCCGTCTATATGACAGCCAACCCAGTGCATCATTGGCGCACAAAGCATATCGAGATTGATATTCACTTCGTCTGTGAGAAGGTGGCATTGGGTGAGGTCCGGGTTCTCCATACGCCATCCTCTCATCAGTTCATGGACATCATGATGAAGGGCCTACCGACTCCTTTGTTCACTGAGTTTACGTCCAGTCTCTGCGTCCGTGATCCTCCCGCTTCGACTGCGGGTGGGTATTAGGAAGTATATGTGTATATTAGGATGTATTTATCCTTTCCTTGTACTCCAAGCCATATTGGCAATATATATAATGAGGTCACAACCCCTCTCATTGGGGTGTGTGGTGTTTCCCATCTACTTCTCTACAGTCCTAACTTCAAACCTCCTATTGTGGCATCGATTATACTATCCTCTGACACCCTGAGAGCTCTTGCTGTCATCCTGACGACCCTATGCATGTACTCCTGCAGTGTCTCCTTCTCCCCTTCGATACAAGTGTGGACAAAGTCGTTTGAGTTGAGCTCTTCCATCTGCATCCCCTTGAAATTGGACAATAGTCTACTCCGAAGCTGGAACCAGGGAGTTATCTGTCACTTCGGAATGTTGATGTACCAATACTGTGCAGGTCCCTTCAAAGCCATGACAAAGGCTTTTGCCTTCGTTGTTGAATCGCCCCCCATTGGATTCGATGACTGCTTCGTACTTCATGAGGAACTTCTTTGGGTCGGACTCACCATTGTATTGTGGTAGGGTCTTGCATTGAACCTCGAAGGCCATGGCATTTCCTCTAATTCCAGAGCTAGTGGAGTGGTTGGTGTGATCATGAACCTATTTTGTGCCCTTGGCTCCAATCTTGGCTCACGAAGTGGGGGTTGCCTTTCAGGATCGTTATTACATTGCTGGAGCTTGTTCAATCTATCTTGCATTTCTTGTATAGACGGATGAGCACTCCGAAGGTTACTCTTTCTCATACTGCACTACTTCTGCCAATTGCTTCTTCCTCTAGGCGATTTGATTCTGGAGCATTCTGCATCTCTAATTTGCATGTCTTATTTCTTCTACTTCGGCTATGTTTGATGTTGTGATAGCTTTGCCCTTCAACTGTCTTGTACGCACTTGTGAAGTTGATGAGTGGGCCGCTACAGCTTGTTGTGCCGTGCTTGCCACTCTGGCCACCGCGGCTTCAAGACACCTCCAGGCTGCAATATCTTTTGCTGCAACCCCTAGGCCCTCCAAACCTACTTCTAATTCTACATCTGTTGTGTGCTCGACTTCAACTTCGTCTTCTTGCACCTCTTCGGTGCCTGGGACACTAATGATGGCCCCTTCAGGTGTAGGTTCTGTTGCCGCCTTCTTCTTTGGTGGAGCCATGTGGTCGTGAGCCTACCACGAGGTGGGCGCCAAAACTATTGGTGTAAGATGGCTCCGAAATAGACTCCATCACAACAGTCGTAAGGTTCCCTTCGAAGGGGCTAGGAGCCCCCTGGTCGAAACCGTTCTCATAGGTGTCTTTCCTAACCTTCCTCCAATGGACCAAAATTAAAACAAGCAAAGAATGATAAATGCACGACAATAACTCTCACCAAATGCATTAACTTCGGATAGCCGTCCCATCAGTTACAGTGGTGCCTCTATTTATAGGGAGATCAACTGCCACAAAGTACAATTACATTCTACTGTTACCCAACGGCTAGATTCTAGGAATATTCTAGGGTACAACGGGAAATACAGTCCTTGTATGGACTCCACTAGCTGGCTCCTCGTATGACCCCCTCAATCCACGCGGTGGACAGCGTGGCCTTCAGTGTGCGCTTGGCTTCAGAGTTCGAGGTACCCTTCGTCAGGCACCCTTGGTCTTCCATCCGGGGAGAGGCCAAGGTGACGACGAAGCGATTGTCACCCTTTCCTGGAGTTCTGATGGCTAGCCCTTCATCACTTAGTCCTGAAAGCCCCTTCGTATGCCTAAGGGCCCTTCATCGACATCTTCCTCCTCCGTGCATTCAGAGCTCGTCACAAAGCAAACAAACCATTAGGGTTAACTTCGAAGGTGTTTTACCTCCGAAGGGGACTCCGAAAGTGGTTTCCCCAACAGCAGCCTTGCAGAAGGCCGCCGCCTCCGTCACTACCGTGCGACCGGGCCGCTGTACTAACGCTCGCTAGAGCGGATCTGCCGAGCCGCTGCTGAACTACGCCGGCGCAGGAGCTCCTCCGCGCGAAGCTCAACATTTAATGCTCCATCTGCTCCGACCCATCTCGATTCGCCGGCGCAGCCTCGATTAGAAGCAACTCCCCTCCGCCAACGCTGTCACGGTTGCATGCGCGTCGTCAAGCAAAGCACGAGCCTATTCCTAGCTTCGCTGCTCTGGATCGGGGAAGAAGGGCCCCACTGCCCCGCTGTGCCGCATCCCTCATCGCCCGTCGGTCGCCTTTTCAGGATCCCCCGGGCGGCCTTTTCAGGATCCGTCGCTCGCACATCCGGGAATTGCTAGTTAGTCGCAAGGTAGTGTACAAGCGAGAGGAATTGGGCGCGCGATTCCGGAGATGCAATGATATAGGGTACAAGCTTCGAGCGCGGTGATCCTTTGGCGAAAATAATGAGAGGCCTGCTTGGCAAGCCGATTTGGCCCTCTGGTGAAAAAGCAAGGCATAACTTGCTCGCACAGACAATAAGACATCCAGGCCGAAACCAACTCACATGGTCATTGTGCATCCTCACTTGGCAAAGGAGATCCAGTGCCAACACCAACTCACATGGTCATTGTGCATCCTCACTTGGCAAAGGAGATCCAGTGCCAACCAAAGGATCCACCCAAACTTGCAGTGGAATAAACTACGGGGGTGTTTGTTTCCTTGGCTAAACTTTAGCCCCTATCACATCCGATATTTGGATACTAATTAGAAGTATTAAATATAGGCTAATTACAAAACGAATTGCACAAGTCGAGGCTAATTCGCGAGACAAATCTATTAAGCTTAATTAATCCATGATTTGACAATGTGGTGCTACACTAACCATTTGCTAATGATGGATTAATTAGGCTTAATAGATTCATCTCGCGAATTAACTCAGGGGTTAGCTTATGTTTAGTCCTCCTAATTAGTAAATAGTTAAAGTTTAACCGCAAGTATCCAAACAGCCGCCACATCGGAATGGGATCCGAGAATTGTTGTCATTTAAATGACACCACTGATGATTACAAGATCTTGTTTCAATTTATTCTGTCTTTCACCACTTATGTACAGATTACGTCTGGAGTCTGGAATGCAACGAAGAACGAACATACACAAAATTAGTAATTTGGAAACATGCATTACAAATAAACACACTACTCAATTCTACAGTAGAAATTTCCTTATTCTGCATCACATCGGCCATGCCTCACCAGTAGTTCGGACACATGCATTACAAATAGCCACAGAGCTCTATTCTAACGAAATCCAGCTTAGCAATCTAGTGAAAAGCAAGAAGCAAAAAAGTCACAGCAACCTGAAATGCAGTGGTGCCAAACAAGATCCTGGAGCGACCATACCATCAGAAGGACAGCCTAATGTTGCAAATTTAGGTGCGGTATGGAGGCCAACACCTTCTGCACCGAAAAACTTCTCAAGACATTGCCCCATTCTTCAACACAACGGCCAAGAGTTGATGGGAAAACATCTGCGTCCAGGCCCTCCTGAGAACCTGAACCTGCATTAGAGATGTACGCGAGTCATGAACTCATTCAACATGCAAACAAAGTAAAGGAAGCACAAACATTTGTTTTTACCCTTTCACTGGCGCAAATTTTGTAAGGTATCTGCAATGGTCTACATAAAATGACAAAAGGCAAGATTAGCAACATCAACTTTATAATTTATATTTTAGCTTCAATATTACCGTGTGAGTTCTTTTTTCAGCATTGTCAATCATTTGTGCTACTTCCTTCGCCTTAACCGCAGTAAGATATCCATGGGTTAATTTTGTACACATGCCAACAAACTGTCCGGCTTCATTAATTACTGGTGCTCCACAACATGAATATAGGTCTGATGCACAATTATGATCAAATGTTTTATCTTCAATTAAGCTGGATGACACAGAAAAACATTTTAGAATTATAAGGTCAGGCAAAAAAAATAACAGATTTGATTAGGAAACCTACATAATTCTGCCAGGAGTCAACAACTTCTTGTTGTTTTTGTCGCTGAATGTAAAAACTTTATCATTTTCTTGAATTTGTTCACAGAAATCCATGCCAACCAATTCCTCCAGACAAGAGTCTTGTCCTGGTGTGGGATTAAAGCATCGGATGCAAGCAACATTCTGAAAAAGCTTCACACGTCCTAGCTGAAGGACCACTTTCTTTGTGTTTGGTAATACAACAGTGACTTCAGTTACATCTTTGTTTTTTCTGAAATAATATGAATCTGCTATGATATAGGCAAAATTTGGAGTAACTAATACAACAGTACCCTCAGTATATACATTTTTTTTAATAGATACTGCAACAACACTCTTGCAGATTCTGGCATGGAGAGTATCCTAGACAATTAAGCATAAACATCTGTATGTTACTACATAGGAACATTAAGAATATGTGAAATGAGAAACAATGCAAAAAAAAAAAATCACTCACCTGCATGCCTACTCCAGCCCTCGTCTCCCCCACTTCTCAGGCTTCTTGCTTCCCAAAAAAAGTATGTAGACCTGAAATAGAAGTGTCGGAAAAAATAAAAACTAAACGATTATTAGAAAAGCAGACGATCTACTAGAAAGCAGCAATAGTGAAGCACAAGAGGTGTTTTAGGAGGGCTGCTTCACAGATCTACAGCGTCATCGGACGCACAAATAGATCTGGATCTGTCAGTGGGCTGTTTGGCTACCCCGCGATCCTCCTCCTCAGGTTGATCGTTGCGGAACGCAGATCGGGGAAGATGTGTGCCGTTACCTCCGATGTGATCGGGAGTACGCAGGCGGCTGAAGCGGGGTGACCAGGTAGTGGTGCGGGAGAGCGCGGGTGTCGGCTGCGGCAGCGGGAGCTTGTACTAGAATGGTGAGAGAGTGCGGGTGGTCAAGAGGAGGGCGGAGGAAAGAGTTGGGAGACCAACTTACTTCTCGGCGGCGGCGGCGTCTCGGTGGCGGCGGCTTACAACTTCACCAGAGCCTGATTCTGGTTGAAACGAAATGGGTGCGCGGTCCGTCACGCTCACGTCGGGATACGGCAATATTAGGCAGCTTGCTGCGGCCCAGTGAGCTAACTGGGCTACCACAGCCCATGCGTATTTTATTTTTTCTTTACATTTTTATTAAAAATGCAATAACTTTTCAGAGGAGTGTCCCTTCTCAATTCTACCACCACCCATTCTACAACAAAATTTAAAAATTAGGTCTATCAAAAATATATTTAGAAATAATTTTCAAATTATAGTAATTTATGTTAGATGTATAGAAAAACTAGACTCATCATGGATGTGTTAAATATGTTTAGAAATAGTGTGCGCGTGTGTGTCAATATATAGTTAAAAAATAATATATACATGGTGTTTTTACTTATATGAAATATCTTTGTCACTACGTAAATTGATTAATTATTACTATATAAGTTGTTACATGGTCTCCACATAAACTTGTAAGTTCCTCATACGTTCTCTAGATAAATGGTATTAATAAGTTTACATAAATGCACCATATAATCTAAATGTACTGCTAGATATATGTAACGTCCTAGTTTTAAATTTGGTAGGATTTTAATTTTTTCTAAAATTTAGTAGAATTAATTAGGAAGTGTGTTGAACTTTTTGAAAACAAAATTATTGTCAATATAAATTAAATGAATCATAGGATCTCAATTATAGGATATAAATACTTGTTGGTTGCATTCAAGATGGATTGCATAGTTTTGTTATGTGAAAAATTAGTTTGATTTTCAAAACTCAAATTGGAACATGTGTTTGGTTTGGCGATTAAGTGATTAAGTGAGATGGGTTGGTTCCCTTCCTATTTTTTTCGTTTAGGATCAACCCATCTCATATTTGGTTAAATGGGTTGGATTCATCCTAATTTTTTGTTTAGTTAGAAGAATTGAAAGGGATGAATGGATGCCACTGACACCATTAGCCTTCGCCATGACCAGGCCCCAGAAGTCATCTATGGGCTATACTTGTCGTCCTCTTTTTTTTCTTTTCCTATCTTTTTTTCTACTCGGAGTTTTATCATCTCCTCAAGTGGCTGGAGAGGCATGGGCGCTAGCCGCATGGCCTGGATGACTCTTCTTCCTGATTGTCGGAGAGCTGGCCAGCATCTTCTTCCTCGTAATCGAAGGAGCTTCCCCTGCCGGAGGTTTCCCCGCTCCTCCACCTACTCCTTTTCCCCTCCGCCTGCTAGCTTGAGCTGCTTCCCCTACTGGTTGCTATCGCCTGCCTCTGCGTCCACTTCACATGCGCCGCCCTCCACCGAGAGCCTCCTCACAACGAGTGCCCCAGCCTCAGACGGAGTAGACACGGCGTCGAAGTGGGTCGGGAGGGTCTGCTCAATTTGGGCAGACCTTCTCAACTCGGATCTGAGAGGAATATTTCCTATAGGGATGGATCCAACCCACTTCATTTCTAAACCAAACATGGGTCCAACTGGGTCGAACCCATCCCAAACTATCTCAATATTCTGTCAAACACATATTTAGGGATCGCAATGGGGTTGGGTTTGGTGTGGGTGGAGCAAAACCCGAAACCCGATCCATGACAAATTGCTCAATGGGTGAAATTCTACACACGCACCCTCAACCGTAGGTTGTAACACCCTAGTTTAAATTTGCTAAGTTTTTTATTTTTTTCTAAAACTTTGTTAGAATTAATTAGGAAGTGTATCAAATTATTTGTAAATAAATAATATTCTCCAAATTAAATAAATGAATCGTAGGTTATAAAATATGTGTGTTGCATTTCATGTGCATAGTGTTTATTGTGTGAAAATTGTGCTTGAGTTGTCAATTGCAAGTAGGATTTAGTAGTTTTAAGTCGGTCATTTTTTTGAAAAATCTCAAAAACCTCAAAACCTCCTTGGGCCCATGTTCCTATCTAAACCCAGCCCACACTGTCTCCTTCCACCCTTTTAGTTAGCCCAGATCTCTTCTACAACTCGGGCCGCTTCTAGCCAAACCGTCACCTCATCCAAACTCCAAATAGGCTCCCATCTCCCTTCTTCTTAGGCTAGAACTGCCGCAGCCCGCTAAACCCCGTTAGCCCACACCCGGCCAGCCCAGCATCATCCGTAGCTCCTCCCCGCTTCTCCTACCAGGCCGAGCCCACCACTGCAGCCCAAAACCCTGCCAGACCGGCACAACTCCCCCAGCTACTTGCATCGAAGGCGCCAGACACCAGGACGCCTTCGCCCACACCCGCAGACCACCCGGGCCCCACCTGCTAGCCCCCCTTTTCCTTCTTTCTTTCTCCCTCTGCTCCCTTAGAGCAAGTACATTGCTACACATCAGCAGTCTCATAGGTCGTCTCATGCAGTGCCACGTAGGATTTTTGATGATGTGGAGGAGAGAGAGCGAGGAGAGAGAAAGAGGTCGTTGCTTCGCGAAACAACCACCTCATGAGCTAAATTGTAGGACTACGAGACAACTTAACAACCATTGTACAAGTTATTGTTGCCATACAACTCATAATATTTTATTTTTCTTATGCACAAATTAAGGAATTATATACCACTATCAGACAACTTATAGGACAACCCATTGTACGAGTTGCCTGTTGAATCGTCTCAAGATTACGTGTCAATGCATGAGACCGCCTATTAGACGACACCAATATACTTACCCAAACCTGCACAGTGACGCCTCCTTGTCCAAGTCGACGACCACCCCGCTAGCCAAGCCTGCTCCCGACCTCTACGCCCCTCCCCAGAGCCGTAGCCCTGTCTAGGTGCATGCACCGGGCGAATTTGGCCGGAGACCGCCCATCCCCGCCACACCCGTCCCAAAGTCACGACCATCCCCACCTCCTTGTAGCCTATAAATGGCCAGCCCCGAGTCCCTACCCTCCCCTTTCACCCCCATGCTGAACCACGCCAGCTACTGCGTGCGCGCGTCTCCACTTCCGAGGAACGCCTCTGTCGCTGCTTTTGTTCTGGCACCACAGGGCGTGAGGTATCGCCAGAGTTATCGACTTATCGTTCGTTGATCTATGCGTTGAGATTCGGTCTGAATGTTTGCGTGGCATCGGGGAACATGTAACAAAGATGACATGGCAGATGGTAAAGCGATTACGGGGAGGTGCGAGGAGGAGCTCCTTACAGCGGCGGCAGCGAGGTCGCGCGAGCACAAAAGCGATCTCCGGGGGACGGCGGCATCGGGCTTCCCTGCAGCGCGTGGCTTCGAGAAAGACGATGGGCCCCACAAAAATGGTGGAGAAGAAACGTCCTGCTCCCAACACACCGCCCGCCTGGTTTTCTTGGTCGGAGATCATGTTAACACCGAATCGTGCATTAGATATGGTTCCTTCATATTTTTACATCTCTTTTCATTACCTCTCTGCCACCTCAACTTTTTCCTACATGGCACAGCATTTAATGCTATGGAAACCAGGTGAGGTGGAGGGTTGGAACTGCCTTCAGAGGGTTGGTCAATTCCATCAGGCACAGCATGTTCACACGAAAGCTCGTTAGGCCTGTTTGGAATAGCTTAAAATAGCTTATGGCCAAAAAAACGCGAAAAAAGCTTCCTAAATGAAAATCTTCCATAGAGTTAATGCTATGAACCTTAGAGTTAATGCTTCCATAGATCTTGGTTGTATATATGGACTAACCCCTGTAGAAAAATCTTCAAATCCAAACGGGTAAGTCGTTAAGCTTAATTCAAATGTGAAGATAAACTAAGGCATCAGATTCATGTGCACAACATACGAAGGAGGTACATATCACCCTTCAAGGGTTCACCATAAGTATATCCTCTTTTGCTTATGATGATGCAATTCTAATTTAGCTTTTGCTTATGATGATGCAATTCTAATTTAGCCTTGCTTGAGTTAAGTCTCATGGTGAAAATAAAATAAAAAAATCCCAAAAATATTTGAGTTCGAATAAAGTAAGATTCCTTGGTTCTCGAACCATCAGAGTCCCTCTTTTCTTTCCACCTTTTTGTTTGAATAAAGCACCAGGTACCAGCATAAGTGTGGGGGAGATCTCTCAAGCTCATCATCGACATACACACTTGAGACCTCCCACAAAGGTGTCGGACAACATCAACTGCACCAACATGACAAGGGACAAGGCAAGGGAACAAGAATGAGTCGGCCACCCTGATGGTATGCCCCCCCCACTGGTCCACCTCGATCCCCATCTTCTTCAAGAGCGATAGTATGTGCACTCTGCCTATTTATTCCCTAGTTCATGAGTTTAAATGAATCACATCTCTGATCATTAAAAATTAAACTCAAAATTAAATTGAACCTTGGCTGAAAACATGCTCCTTATGATTGGCATACATGTTCTATATTCCTTGCTTGCACCTGTTTGCTTGTGAACCTATATCTTTAGGAAAGCATTCTACCTAGGTTGTTGATGTTTGAGATATAGCATGATAAAATCAACCTTGCTCTGTTATGTCCAAAGTACTTGGAAAATTTATCTTGAAAAATAATGACCTAGCTAGCTCCTCAATGATATGCTTCCATCATACCAAAGCCATATGTTGATCTTATTTAAAACCCATACACATATGCTACTTGCTATCATGTTGAGCTTTGCCAAATTGTTGACCCTTGTGGAATATTTTTCATACTTTCATGATTAAGATCATGTACACTCCACATCCACATACTAGACTTCTACACTGGAAGCTACTAACATCCCATCCATCCATCCACCAAATAAAGCTCCATATGTGTTGTGACCTCTCTCTCCAAACGTATCCTTGAAAAAAGAGACATGGGCTATGCAAAACGAAATAAAGCCATGCTCAAAGCATGATGAAAAAAAGAAGAAAAAAAGAAAAAAAAAGAAAGAAAGAGAAAGAGAAAAAGATAACCCATGTCCAAAAGAAAGAGAAAAGGAGAGAGATGAAATCATACAAAAGGAGTCCATACACCTTTCGACCATTTTCCATCTACACACTTGCACATCTTGATCAGATTCTATGACTTGTATTCTACTTGGATTCCATCTTTGCCTTTGCAACATACGTGATGTAGGTATGCCTCATCTTTATCCTTGCCTTGAGCTCCACATAAGCCTTATTAGAAGTAGGATGAAGAAAGGCAAGTTAATGCCTTGGTGAGGAACATACACATCGAGCAATCTGAGAGAATCGTTTGAGGAGCTAGGTATGGTTCTCTTTTGGAAAACATTATCAAAAACCCAAGTCACTAAGATAGAAAGAGTGGAGGGGATTTGAGTCAAGACCGTTCCAGCCATCAACTGCCCAAGGTAACATGATAGACACTTCAAAAAGTTCACAAGTTCAGGTACAGCTTGGAATATCTTACATGTTTTACCCTTACCATAAGAAGACATGTTCCACCTTAGACTTTGCCTTTCACTCGAGGACGAGCAAAGGCTAAGTGTGGGGTTGTTGTTGATGGCTCTTAAGTACAAAATCTTGGGCGTCAACTCCTGTATAAATACCGAAAAGATGAGCATCAACCTAGTGGTAGGGGTTTATTACTAACCATTTCCATAAGTGTTGGTGAATATTTGCATGCAGGTCACTTATCCTTAGAAAGGAGGAGGAAACACACCCAACAGGCAAGGAAAGACACTCTCAACCAATCAGGAGCAAGCACACGGATTGAAGAACTCACAAACGGGAGTAAACTAACTAGATTCACCGCAAAACACAACTTACCCAAGTTAGGACCCACCTGGCAGCCACCCAGCCAGAGGCGGTTGGTAGAGGCGGCTACTAGGGGTCGGCCAAACCCTTGGTTCGGCCGAACCCATGGTGGGCCCATTCGCCTCCAGCCACCACGTGTCGCTAGTTACCGACCTTGCAATGGTGGTTAGGGAAGATTCCCCAAATATTCCCCTCGGGAACCAACCCCAAGTGCCAATAAATACAAGGGGAGGGGGCTTATTTGACAACACATGACACCACCACTTGGAGAAACACTACTCTATAGTAGAAATAGAGCCTCATTGCAAAGGCAGTGTTGGCGCTCAAAATTGGCCGATGACCCTCAGCGTCGGACACACGATTCGAGAGAATCTGCTTAACTCCTGTTCGGGTTATTGCCCTGGTGCGGTTCGCGTGGCGTGCCAGTCAATCTGACCTATTGATTGACAAGGAAACAAAAGTATTAAATTCCAGGGGCTTCGATCGGCTAAAGTTCTGATCTATCTTGAAAATCGTATCAGCGAATCGGCCAATTTACTGTAGAGATGACCGGCTATAGAATAGCCGATGATCACGTAGCGATTGTAAAGAAACTACTAGAGCAATTTAAACAATGCTACAGATGCAACACTTGAAACAGATCTAATCGGCTATATGACAATAAATAAGAATAACAGTAATGAAGCCGACAGTTCGAATCTCAAGCTAGATAATTGGTGATAAAACTAGAGCAATAGATAAAACCTATAATTCTAGTTAATAGCGGGTGGAAAGGCTATATCGAGAAAAATATGAAGACTGGGCCTATCGGCGACAGAGAATACACAGCTTTTCTGATGATGTGGCTAGAGAAACACTTCTTCTGCGGCAGAGCAGTCGGCCCTTCTTCCAACACGTAGGCTCTGGCTGAGGCCCTAGCAAGAGGTTCTACTGTCCCTTTGGGGAAACACCTGCTAGGATCGGCTTATTATATGATGCACCAAATCGCTATCAAGCTGTCATCCGGAGAGCTGATTGGGAACCCAGGTGGTCCCTGGTGGTTTATCACCCTCTGGCTTAACTTATACATGAGCAAGGTCTCCAGGGAACGAGTCGAGACCAAGACGTTCCCCAATATCGAGTCAGAGGATGACCCAACATCAAGACAGCATTGCACCTCTTTTGGTGAGGCAGTGTCAGCTTTTCCTAGCAGCAGATTCACCCCAACAAAAACAACCGAGAATTTCAGATGTTTCTGCATCGGCTTTAGTGAAGAAACCACAAGCTGGTATCCATATCAAAGAGACGAACCACTCTTTGATAACCCTGATTGCTTTAACTCAACCAGCAGCTCTTTTGAGAATGAGCTTATGGACATCTTGATCAAGCCCAGGATTCTGCCAGCAAACTTCTTCTTGGGAAAGTACTCCCCAACTTATGAGTTTTACAACCGATCAGTGGCAGCTCGACAATTTGGCCTGGGGCAGACGCTGATTAGAATTTACTTTGTCGGCCGTGTGAAGTTCTGGGAGTGGCTCTCAAGAGGGCTTGAATACAATCGCCTGTGCAGCTTGATACCGGACTCTAGCACCGTCGACTTGACCAACTGGCTAGTAGCCCCCTTCTCCGTCCAACAATTCAAACTATGGTAGGGTGAATGGAAGCAACACCTTTTCTGCACATCTCATGCAGTATATTGCTATGAGCTGGACCCCACTAACATTGATCCAAACGCAGAGGTATTAATCTCCCTAGCTGATTTCATACTGTCTTCTTTATGCCTTAGAATAGTTACTAATTTCTTCTTTGCACAGTCCGAAAGCCAACCTCCTCCAACGCGCAGCCAAAGCGGTAGGCCGATAGAAAGTCACCACCCGTACACTTCATTTCCAATCATCGGCTTTCATGCCCCGTCGATGGAAGATATTGTCACTGGCCGATTGAAGCAGAAACTGAAGATATCTTCTTCAAAGAAAACAAGCCACCGGGTGTGCGCCTGCATAGAATCGGCCAATCAATCGGCGACGCTGCCGGCTGAGTCTTCAGCTATACCGACTATGCTGGTCATTCAGGAGGTTGACGCCCAAACAGCTACAGAAGCTGGATCGGTAGCTGCATCCTTGCTAGTAGAAGCTGTTCAGGTAACTTTATACGCTGCACACCTTTCTAAGTATACTATCAATGTTAAATTCCATTTCTTACTAGGCTGCGCAAATCCTACCGGAGCAAACCATGCATGAATTGGCCAACCCTCAGGCAGAGATCGAGACACCAGCAATCCTTTCAGCTGAGGTAAAGAATATTCACTTTATCCAAGTTTCCCAATCTTTAGTCGAAACTGACCGATTTATGGCGCATACCACCCTGGGCACATCAATCATACCTTTCCATCAGCCATTAATTGTGCAGTTTGCAGAGGTAAAATAATTGATACCCATTCTTAGATTCAATTACCCCTTCATACTTATAGAGATTTCCTTTGTCATCCTTCAGGAGGCTGGTCCGAGCACTGCGCCAATCATCATGGAATCTTCTTCTTCTGATGAACCAACCATGCCGATTCCCGAGACAAGGACAACACTTCCACCAATGCAAACAGAAGAAATCTGCTTTAAGGAGGTAAAAACTTTTAACACCTTATCGGCCAATTCTCTACTTCTGCTAGCTAAAGCACCCTCCCTCTTTTGCCTTTACAGGAACAAGAGACTCCCAACAGCAGCCTCTTTTCATTCGCGGTTGCTATCTCCGATGATGAAGAGATCACCTCCCGTCAGGTGGCTCTGGGCTCACTTCCCAAAGAAATACGTGCCAAGCTCCAGAATATCCGAACTCTCCTTCAGGATGACATCGGCCGATTGGTAGAAGACGCTTCGCCGATTCGGCAGATCTTCAACGAAATAAAAGGCTGAGTCCCAGAAGACGTAGAGGAAGCTCTTGCACCCGCGGCATATATTGAATCGATGCAGATCCCGGTGTTCAGAGCTCTGCGGCACATGGCCGATCGTGCCAAGCTAGCAAAGGCATGTGAAGAGGAAGAATCCTACAAGCACTGAGCCCAAGAGGTACATCACCGAATCGGAGCACTTGAGAATTCTCGCCCAGACATCCTCGGCACCATAGACACAAACTGCGTAGGGCAGAACTCGCCAAGGAGATGGAGCAGGTCATGAAGGCCATCGCCACTGAAGAGAAGAAACTCCATGATCTCCCAGCCATCATCGCTGATTTGAAGCAGGAGAGGCAAACTCTTGCCCACGAGGCCATCCGATTACATCGCAACATGCCGGAAGTCCCTGGATCAGCCGACAACGACCAACGAGTATTAGACTCGGCAGACCAGATCTGTCAGCGGGCAATTGCGACCATTAATACTCTCCTTGGGTGAGTGTATCAGACATTGAATTGTCCTTTGAATGCCTCTGTATAAACATTTAATGCCCTTTTGCCGTTGCCATGTGAATACAAACTTGAACATTTCTCCTTCGCAGCTTTTTAGCCCCACGGTCATTTGCTTTGAATGGATGCCTTTACTAACCTTTGGCCCTCATCTTTTCTTCCTATAAATATGAGGTCTCCATGTCTCTTCCAAAGGCACTCGCATTTCGTCCATCCTTCTACCCTCTGCTTAATCGCTCTTAGATTCCCAATCAGGCGCCAAGATGTCTTCCTCTTCCTCCGTCAATCAGGTATGAAATCACCCTTGTGCTCCTCGATAGATTCTTGCTGACGACTAACTATTAACTGTTGTTTCAGCCAACCCAGCTTAGCCCTGGCCTTGAGCGGGCTATCGAGATCATGCACTCTGAGGAACCGCTGATGCAGGCAGATAAAGATTTGATCGAACCCCATTGAGAAGAACTTAAAGACCATCTTCCCGCCCACATCAAGAAGATTGTGGATCACATCGAAGCCAACAGCTCTAGGAAGCCACCTCAACCGCCAATTGAAAGGAGCCACGAATTACCCCGCTAGATTGTTCTTGAAGACGCCATGGCAGATATGGAGGAAAAGAGCACCCGTCTCTTAATAGAACTAGGCCGGATCCAAAGAGAGATCAATACAAGCAAAGCCCAGTTGAAACGTAGTTAATCATGTTGTAACTCAATAGATGTATTGGTACTTTTAGTCTAAGGGCGACTTGTATTATGTCGGCCATGTACCCAATCACCGTATTGAATAATAATCGGCCTATTTGATCAGAGGTTTCGTCCTCAAGGCGATGCCCCCCTGCATCAGCTATATAAACATGAGTCAATTGGAATCGGCCATAATGACCCGACACACTATATCGTCGGCTACGTGTCTACCTATATGCTGGGATAGTATCTTTTCAAATATCTCCCATTTAAGGCCCTTGTAAATTCTTCTCCTTTGATGGTCTCTAATATGTATGCATTTCCTGGCGCACATCGACTGATTTTATACGGCCCTTCCCAAGTAGGCGACCACTTGCCGTATTTGGGATCCTTAGACCCTATCGGTAGGACCAATTTCCATATCAACTCCCCCTGGGAGAACTGCTTGACCTTGACCTTCTTGTCATACCACCTGGCAACTCTTTTCTTATTCTCTTCAATACTGATCAAGGCCCTCAATCGCTGACCCGCCAAATCATCCAGCTCCCCTTTCATGAGGAGAGAATAATCGTCGGCTGTCAACTGATCTTAAAGTGATGTACGTCTAGACCCAGTTCTCAATTCCCTAGGTAGTACCGCCTCATGTCCATACACTAATTGATAAGGAGATACCTTAGTAGCACCGTGGCAGGCCATCCTGTAGGCCCACAAAGACTTGCTCAAAGTCACGTGCCATCTCTTTGGTTGCTCCTCTATCTTCCTCTTGATCAACTTGATTATCCCTTTATTGGACGATTTAGCCTGACCATTAGCCTGAGCATAATACGGAGAAGAATTTAACAACTTAATCCCCATGTCGGCGGTGAACTCCTCAAACTCCCCTGAAGTAAACATTGTTCCCTGATCAGTTGTAATGGTCTGAGGAATACCAAACCGATAGATAATATGCTCCCTTACGAATTCAATCATGACGGCCGATGTCACGGTTTTTTGGGGGACTGCCTCCACCCATTTGGTAAAGTAATCAGTAGCCTCCAATATAAACTTGTGCCCTTTGCTTTATGGAGGATAAATCTATCCGATGAGATCGATTCCCGAACCTCTAAAAGGCCACAACTTAATTATTGGGTTCATAGCCGAAGATGGTGCTCGTTGCACGTTGCCAAATCTCTGACAATCCTGACATCCCTTATAATATTTAAAGCAATCTTCGAGAATCGTTGGCCAATAATAACCATTGTTTCGAATCATTCACTTCATCTTGTAGGCTGATCGATGGGCCTCGCATACGCTTTCGTGAATTTCTTGTTGGAGGTATGCCCTAGAGGCAATCATAGAGATGATGATATTCCATTTGTATCCATGATTTGTATATTGTGTTCATTGAATATCCATTAAAGGATACTTGAATTGATTTGCAATTATGTGAATTGTATGTGAAACTCTTTACTTGTATGGTTATTCTAAAGTTGTCCCTAGTCGGAGTTCATGTGAGGACACACATGAATATTAGACTAGCACATGTATTAGTTGATGACTATGTTTCACAAGTCATGGACATGGAGATGTTGAACTAATAATGTGGACACATGTGGAGACATGTGTTAGGACTGACCCAACACGAGAAGTAGTTCTCTCTTTAAACAACATATACGCTTTGCCCTTAGACCTGAGATTGTCGCATGTATTCTAGATGTGGATCGACCTACTTAGGGGCTATCAAACGCTACGCCGTAACAGGGTAGTTATAAAGGTAGCTTTCGGGTTTGTCAAGAAGCATGCTATGAGACATGGTCAATCAAGATGGGATTTGCCCCTCTCTGATTGAGAGTGATATCTCTGGGCCCCTCGAGTGATCGGATCCGAAAATGCATGGCCATGCTACGTACGGTTAAGAGTTAATCTACAAAGGGATTCCGAATCACAGGATCGAGAAAGAGCGGTCGGCTTGAAGTTAGACCAAATATCGTGAGGCAAAGGGAATAGCATATATATTATGTTGTGATGGTTCGTCTGATATGATCTTCGTGTGCGTATAGGAGTTGGCACGTCTTGCTAGAGGCCGCTACCGACTATTGGGCCGAGTAGGAGTACTCGGGCCATGTCTATACGTATCCGAACCCATAGGGTCACACACTTAAGGGGCTGGAAGCCCAATTCGGATCTGATCCGAGTTGGATTAGGTTTAGGAGTACTAATGGGCCTCGGATCCAGAGGCCCATCAGGAACCTCTATAAATAGAGGGGTGGGGGCGCCCTAGGGTTTACACCTTTTGGCGAAACACACCTGCCGCGCCTCCGACGCCCTCGCCTGTTGCAACTTGCGGATCTAGCAGTCCGGCTTGCGACGCTTCCTTCCCGCACGTGTGGATACCTTGGAGGTGTTGCGCCTGCAGCACTTGGAGGAGCCATCGACGAGCCGCCGACGAGCCACGACGAGCCGCGGCACCGGAGGCGATCTTGCTGCACGTGGACGAGCTGCTGAGGAGCTGCTGAACGTGATCGACTATGTACGACTACGTTGATCGACTACGTACGACTACGTGATCGTCTTCACTGCACCGACGCATATCTACATCTTCCGCACCAGTAGTGCGTCGAGTGGTAATCCCGTGATCCTTATAAGGCAGTTCTTCCTGGTTATACGCGGTAGAAATTTTGATTTGCGCTAGCGTAGCCTACCTCGTATCCTAACAGTGGTATCAAGAGCCGTAGCTTCTTAGTTTTGGATTCGGGATGTGTGCATATGGAGATATGCGAGTTCTCTGTTTGATCTATGTCCTGATTTCGTGCCCTTGCTGCAATGGTAGTGTAACGACATACTCCTACCGGTCGGTTTCCGCCATCGGAGTTAAGTGATACACGTAAATCCAGTTGCAGTGAGCGAAGATCAATATGATTGGTCGAATCGAGATCCAGGGTCATACGCCAAGCGCATGAGATGTGCAATGGTAGATGGGATCTACTGCCGGGGTCGGGATTTTGCTGTATGCATATGCTTCGGTAAATCAGTCGTAACTTTTCGGTACGATCTCGTATTGGGGCGATTTTTATACGAAAATTGATCTACAGAAAAAGTTACACATGAAATTCAACGGCTTTGCCGTTTTCGGCGAAATTAGATTTGCCAAATTCGGCTTGGAAGATGGAGTTTCGGGCCTCCGAAGTTTGGAACGTTAGGACGCCTAACTCTCTTTTGCAGGATGTATGTATCTTGTGATCAGTATGGCCCCTTGTGTATGTGATACATGTGTGTAACTCATTCGTGACCTGTGTGTCGTGCGTACGGCAACACGGCAGGAGCCATATGTGTTGTCACTTTATTGTATTTAATGGTCTGCGTACCAATCTGTGATGATCCAAGCAACTATGTAATCTTCATTACTAGATTCTTTACTAGCTATTAGGCGTAATAGCATGTTCTAGTTCTTGGAGGACTCATCACCAGGAGGATGGCGCACATGGAACATGGAGATGGAGATCACCATGGTGAACAGGTTCTATGGAGATGGAGATCACCATATGAAAACGGGCCATACTGTGTCACAACTGTGTGAATGCTATTCTGTTTATGTTTTACTTTCTGCATGCTGTGATGTTAGAAGTAGAACGATCCCTCACAAAGTTTAAGTTAGTATGCCCTCCCAACTAAAACTTGCACCGTCCCATGTCTTGTACAATTAGGGGTGGGTCTATGAAATTAGGGTGCCACTAGTTTTCCTTGACTAGACGGGTTTGTGTCGGACACTTACACGCATAAGGGTTGGTTTGCTTAACAAGGTTATCTTAACGGTTAAGGACCTTGGGGCATAAAGGTTGGGCGCCGAGACATAGAGATGTCACCCAACAACAGGAGTCATATGTGATATGATTAGCAAAAGTTGCTTACCGATCTACCTCGTTTGCTAGCGGTGATGCTAAAGCTCACTAGTGGACTTGTTAGTTGTGGATCCTGAATCACTAAGTTTCAATAGAGGGATATTGATTTTAGTGGGAGTAGATTCTGTTAAAATAGTTTAATGTAATTTGCTCTATCATGGATACGTTTGTCTTAGTGTATTTTGCATTACTTTTGTTGTAGATTAAATGGCACCTAGCAACACCACCACATTGTTTGCTTTGCGTTCGGTCCTTGAGAAGGACAAGTTGAATGGAACAAACTACTCGGATTGGATCCGCAACCTGAGAATTGTTCTCAGGGCTGAGAAAAAGGAAGATGTTCTAGACAACCCACTACCAGAAGAACCTGCTGAGGATGCACCCGCTGCTGCTAAGAATGCTTACAAGAAAGCATGTGATGCTAACCTCGAAGTAAGCTGCCTTATGCTTGCTTGCATGGAACCCGAGCTGCAGATGCAGTTCGAAACAAACCATGAGGCGCACGATATGATCGTGGCGCTTAGAGACATGTTCCAAACACAGGCCAGGACTGAAAGGTTCAATGTGTCTAAGGCCTTTGTTGAGAGCAAGCTAGCAGAAGGCGCAGCAGTAGGACCACACGTAATCAAGATGGTTGGTTACACTCAACGGTTGGAGAAGCTAGGCTTCCCACTGGGCCAAGAGTTGGCCACTGATTTCATTCTTTCGTCTCTTCCTCCTAGCTATGGGAACTTCATCTCGAACTACCATATGCATGGGACGGAGAAGGGTCTGAATGAGCTGTGTGGCATGCTTAAAACAGCAGAGGCTGACATAAAGAAAAGCGCTAGTACCAGCCATGTGATGGCGATACAGAACAAGCCCAGCTTTAAGAAGAAGGGCAATTCTTGGAAGAAGAAGGGCAAGGCTGGAACGTCCAAGCCAAACCCACCACCCAAGGTTAAAGCTGGACCTGGACCTGCTCCAGACAAATAGTGCTTTTACTGTCATGAACTTGGTCACTGGAAGAGAAACTGCAAGCAGTACCTAGCTTCCTTGAAGAATGGCAGAAGTAAGAGTACTTCTACCTCAGGTATGCTTGTTGTTAATGTTATAGACAACATATTTCTCGCTGATACAATTATTAATTCTTGGGTATTTGATACCGGATCGGTTGCTCATATTTGCAATTCGATGCAGGGAATGATAAGAAGTAGAAGCGTGGAAAGAGGAGAAGTTGATTTCCGCGTGGGCAATAATGCAAGAGTTGCTGCTTTGACCGTCGGGACGATGCAACTCCACCTCCCGTCAGGATTTATTATGGAGTTGAATAATTGTTATTTTGTTCCTAGTTTAAGTCGAAACATTTTATCTCCTTCATGCTTGATGGAGGATGGTTATTCATTTGCGGGTGAAAACAATGGTTGTGTGATCTCTAAGAATAATATGTTTATGGCTTTTGCACCCATTGTGAATGGATTATTTGTTTTAAATCTTGATGGTTCACCTGTTTGTAATGTAAGTGCTAAAAGGCCTCGGCCTAATGATTTGAATCCTACCTACTTATGGCATTGTCGTTTGGGTCATATAAGTGATAAGCGCATGAAGAAGCTCCATTCTGATGGACTTCTAACTTCGTTTGATTTTGAATCATACAAGACATGTGAGGCTTGCTTGCTAGGCAAGATGACCAAGACGCCTTTCACAGGATTTCCTGAGAGAGCAGTAGACTTGTTGGAACTCGTACATAGTGATGTATGCGGACCAATGAGCACGACGGCTAGAGGAGGATTCCAATACTTCATAACTTTCACTGATGATTTTAGTAGATATGGCTATGTGTACTTGATGAAGCACAAGTCTGAGACCTTTGAAAAGTTCAAGGAATTTCAGAATGAAGTTGAAAATCAGCGTGGCAAGAAAATTAAGGCCTTACGATCTGATCGTGGAGGCGAGTATTTGAGCCACGAATTTAGCAATCATCTAAAGAGTTGCGGAATTGTTCCACAACTTACGCCGCCTGGAACACCTCAGAGAAACGGTGTGTCCGAGCGACGTAATCGAACTTTGTTAGACATGGTTCGATCAATGATGAGCCAGTCGGACCTACCGTTGTCATTTTGGGGATACGCTCTAGAAACGGCAGCTTTCACACTTAATAGGGTACCATCTAAATCCGTAGTTAAGACACCATATGAGATGTGGACTGGAAAGGTTCCTAGTTTGTCTTTTCTAAAGATTTGGGGATGTGAAGTGTTTGTCAAGCGACTTCAGTCGGACAAGATCACACCCAAGTCGGATAAGTGCATTTTCATGGGATATCCAAAGGAAACTTTGGGATATTATTTCTACAACCGATCAGAAGGCAAAGTGTTTGTCGCTCGGAACGGGGTTTTCCTAGAGAAAGAGTTTCTCAAAGGAGAAAAGAGTGGAAAGACAGTGCATCTTGAAGAAGTTCAAGATGAGCCAATCGGGCAAGAATCAATGAGTGATGCTAACGTAGCAGAACAAGTTGAGATACCCATGGCAAGAGAAGCACCGCCACAACCACGAAGGTCAGCAAGGCTTCGCGAAATGCGAGAAATATTATTGTTGGACAATGATGAGCCTGCGACATATGCAGAAGCAATGATGGACCCAGACTCCGAAGAATGGCAGAGTGCCATGCAATCCGAAATAGAGTCCCTGGGAGACAATCAAGTTTGGAACTTGGTTGACCCGCCTGATGGTGTTAAAGCCATAGAGTGCAAGTGGATCTATAAGAAGAAAAAGGACATGGATGGAAATGTTCACATCTATAAAGCACGACTTGTCGCAAAAGGTTTTCGACAAGTTCAAGGAGTTGACTACGATGAGACCTTCTCGCCCGTAGTGATGCTTAAGTCCATTCGGATTATTCTAGCTATAGCTGCATATTTCGATTATGAGATATGGCAGATGGATGTCAAGACAGCTTTCCTGAATGGAAACCTAGCTGAGGACGTGTATATGATACAGCCCGAGGGTTTTGTCGATCCGAAAAATGCTGGAAAGGTATGCAAGCTTCAGAGATCCATTTATGGATTGAAGCAAGCATCTAGGAGTTGGAACATTCGTTTTGATGAAGTGGTCAAAGGGTTTGACTTCACCAAGAACAAAGAAGAGTCTTGTGTTTACAAGAAGGTTAGTGGGAGCTCCGTAGTATTTCTAATCTTATATGTGGATGACATATTACTGATTGGAAATAACATTCCTATGCTTGAGTCCGTAAAGACTTCACTGAAAAATAGTTTTTCGATGAAGGACTTAGGGGAAGCGGCATATATTCTGGGCATTAAGATCTATAGAGATAGATCGAGAAGGCTTATAGGTTTGAGCCAAGATACTTATATTGACAAAGTGTTGAAGCGGTTCAACATGGAAGAGGCAAAGAAAGGGTTCTTGCCTATGTCACATGGCATACATCTCAGCAAGACTCAGTGTCCTTCGACTCCTGATGAGCGGGATCGCATGAGTAGAGTGCCATACGCCTCGGCTATTGGATCTATCATGTATGCGATGATAAGTACTCGCCCAGATGTTTCATATGCACTAAGTATGACAAACAGACACCAATCTGATCCAGGTGAGAGTCACTAGACAGCGGTGAAAAATATTCTTAAGTACTTGAGAAGGACTAAAGATATGTTCCTCGTCTATGGAGGTCAAGAGGAGCTCGTTGTAACAGGTTACACCGATGCTAGCTTCCAAACCGACAGAGATGATTCAAAGTCATAATCAGGATTTGTGTTCACGCTAAATGGTGGTGCTGTTAGTTGGAAGAGTTCCAAGCAGGAGACGGTGGCCGATTCTACGACAGAAGCCGAGTACATCGCGGCTTCGGAAGCCGCGAAGGAAGGTGTTTGGATAAGGAATTTCCTCATTGAGCTTGGTGTGTTCCCGAATGCGTCCAGCCCATTGAATCTCTACTGTGATAACAATGGGGCAATTGCGCAAGCAAAGGAGCCAAGGAACCACCAGAAGAACAAACACGTAATGCGGCGATTTCATCTCATTCGAGACTTCGTTAACCGGGGTGAGATGAAGATATGCAAAATACACACGGATCTGAACATCTCTGATCCGTTGACAAAACCACTCCCGCAGGCTAAGCATGATGCGCATGTAAGAGCTATGGGTATTAGGTACCTTCTAGATTGACTCTAGTGCAAGTGGGAGACTGTTGGAGGTATGCCCTAGAGGCAATCATAGAGATGATGATATTCCATTTGTATCCATGATTTGTATATTGTGTTCATTGAATATCCATTAAAGGCTACTTGAATTGATTTGCAATTATGTGAATTGTATGTGAAACTCTTTACTTGTATGGTTATTCTAAAGTTGTCCCTAGTCGGAGTTCATGTGAGGACACACATGAATATTAGACTAGCACATGTATTAGTTGATGACTATGTTTCACAAGTCATGGACATGGAGATGTTGAACTAATAATGTGGACACATGTGGAGACATGTGCTAGGACTGACCCAACACGAGAAGTAGTTCTCTCTTTAAACAACATATACGCTTTGTCCTTAGACCTGAGATTGTCGCATGTATTCTAGATGTGGATCGACCTACTTAGGGGCTATCAAACGCTACGCCGTAACAGGGTAGTTATAAAGGTAGCTTTCGGGTTTGTCAAGAAGCATGCTATGAGACATGGTCAATCAAGATGGGATTTGCCCCTCTCTGATTGAGAGTGATATCTCTGGGCCCCTCGAGTGATCGGATCCGAAAATGCATGGCCATGCTACGTAGTGTTAAGAGTTAATCTACAAAGGGATTCCGAATCACAGGATCGAGAAAGAGCGGTCGGCTTGAAGCTAGACCAAATATCGTGAGGCAAAGGGAATAGCATATATATTATGTTGTGATGGTTCGTCTGATATGATCTTCGTGTGCGTATAGGAGTTGGCACATCTTGCTAGAGGCCGCTACCGACTATTGGGCCGAGTAGGAGTACTCGGGCCATGTCTATACGTATCCGAACCCATAGGGTCACACACTTAAGGGGCTGGAAGCCCAATTCGGATCTGATCCGAGTTGGATTAGGTTTAGGAGTACTAATGGGCCTCGGATCCAGAGGCCCATCAGGAACCTCTATAAATAGAGGGGTGGGGGCGCCCTAGGGTTTACACCTTTTGGCGAAACACACCTGCCGCGCCTCCCACACCCTCGCCTGTTGCAACTCACGGATCTAGCAGTCCGGCTTGCGACGCTTCCTTCCCGCACGTGTGGATACCTTCGAGGTGTTGCGCCTGCAGCACTTGGACGAGCCATCGACGAGCCGCCGACAAGCCACGACGAGCCGCGGCACCGGAGGCGATCTTGCTGCACGTGGACGAGCTGCTGAGGAGCTGCTGAACGTGATCGACTACGTACGACTATGTTGATCGACTACGTACGACTACGTGATCGTCTTCACTGCACCGACGCATATCTACATCTTCCGCACCAGTAGTGCGTCGAGTGGTAATCCCGTGATCCTTATACGGCAGTTCTTTCTGGTTATACGCGGTAGAAATTTTGATTTGCACTAGCGTAGCCTACCTCATATCCCAACATTTCTCCCATCAGAATCTTTGCTTCTTCTAACCCAAGGCATTTGAGTAGCACCCCATCAATCGTCTGGTAAAACAAGCCATCTTCAAGTAGTACATATTTTGTAGCCTAAAAACGTACTCGCCGGTCGACTTTCTTGGATGGATCCTTTAAGTAATCACCGATCTCCTTCCTCCAATCGTTGGTCGCAAGCTCGAGGGTCATGGCACCTTGAATCGGCCGATACCCAGAAGCATGTTGGGCAAGCCTATTGGCTTCTTCGTTGCAATCCCTGGGAATATGATCAATAATTGTGGACTTGAACTCCTTCAGTAACTGGAGGCAATCTTCGTAGTAAATTCTCAATATATCATCCTTGCATTCAGACTTCCCATTTACATTGATCCACAATGAGCAGGGAATCCCCAAAAATTTCTACCGCGTCAGCTTTGACCTCCCTCAATAATTGAATCCCTTTTAGAACAGCTCGGTATTCTGCTTGATTATTAGTAGCGGACGCTTCAATTGGTAGAGAGAAATCATAACTTGCCCCTCAAGGCGATATGAGGATGATGCCGATTCCTGATCCGGCCCCACAGGAAGACCCATCAAAATATAGTGTCCACGGAGCTGGCTCGACAACGGCAATCTGTTGTCCGCAATGCTGGGCCACGAAATCGGCCATTACTTGACCCTTGATAGCTTTGGCCGATTCGTACCTTAGGTCAAACTCTGAGAGAGTCAGAATCCACTTTCCCATTCTTCCTCTCAAAATCGGTAGCGATAACATATACTTGACCACATCATCTTTGCACACAACTACGCATTCTGCTGATAATAGGTAGTGCCTGAGTTTGGTACAAGAAAAATATAAACAAAGGCACAACTGCTCCACATGAGGATATCTGGTTTCGGCATCCAGAAGTCTTCTGGTGACGTAATAGATTGCTTTTTCTTTCCCCTCGGACTCCTGGACTAGTGCCGATCTGATAGCCCGTTCGTCGGCCGATAGATATAGTCTGAATGGCTTATTAGCCTTTGGAGGGACCAATACCAAAGGTGAGATCAAGTACTGTTTGATGTTGTCCAATGCTTTCTGCTGTTCTACACCCTAGACAAATTCTTGATCGGGCTTCAATTTCAACAAAGGGGTGAAAGCTTGAATACGCCCAGACAAGTTAGATATGAACCGCCGGTTGAAGTTGACCTTGCCGATTAAGGACTGTAGCTCGGTCTTGTCTTGTGGGGCTACAACCTTGTTGATGGCGGCTATAATCTTCTGATTGATCTTGATGCCGCGCTCGTGGACCATGAAACCCAGAATCTGGCTAGCCGAAACGCCAAAGGCACATTTGTTAGGATTCATTTTAAACCCGTGCTTCCTTGTGCATTCCAACACTTTCCGCAAATCGGCCAGATGCTCTTGACGCCCCTTTGATTTGACCACAACATCATCAATGTAGATCTCCACTAGGACACCAATAAGCTTATGGAATATATAGTTCATGGCCCATTGATATGTAGCTCTAGCATTTTTCAAACGAAAGTCATCACCACCCACTCAAATAAACCGAGATGGCCTGGACATCTGAAGGTCGTCTTTGAAATATCTTCTTCGGCCATTAATATTTGATTATACCCTGCATTAC
Organism: Setaria italica; assembly: GCF_000263155.2. Taxonomy (NCBI): domain Eukaryota; kingdom Viridiplantae; phylum Streptophyta; class Magnoliopsida; order Poales; family Poaceae; genus Setaria; species Setaria italica. Next base: position 13,269,902 of record NC_028451.1, read on the forward strand.
CATCCATAAAGCTGATGACTTTGTGTCCCACGGCCGCGTCTATTAAAACATCAGCCGTCGGCAATGGATATCCATCCATCGGCGTAGCTTGATTATGATCCTGAAGTCAATGCACACGCGTAGCTTTCCATTTTTCTTATGTATGGGCACAATATTGGAAATCCACTCGGCATAGCGACATTGTTGAATAAACCCTGCTTCAATCAATCTTGTGATCTCGGCCTTTATATCAGGTAGAATTTTAGGGTTACACCGTCGTGCAGGTTGCTGATACGGTCGATACCCTAGTTTTATAGGCAACCGGTGTTTGACAATGGACCAGTCTAGACCAGGCATCTCATGATACTCCCAAGCAAAACAATCTTTAAATTACCTTAACAAACTTGTTAACTCACGCTTATACTCGGGGTCTAACTTAGCGCTAATATATGTCGGCCTCGGTTTGCTGCCGTCCCCAAGGTCCAACATCTCCAGCGAATCAGCCGACGTAAACCCATGCCCAAGCTTCCCATATTCTTGGACGAACTGATCCATTTAATTTGATTCTTCAGAGCTGACTGCTCGGACCGGCTGTAGATCGAAATCGGACACCTTCAGGAAATCAGTGTCCCAAGTTCTTCCAGATATGCATCTGACGTGTTCGCAGCTCCACTGTTGCGCGTCGGCCGCGGCAACGCTGTAGGCGGAATCGGCGGTGACTACTTCGATGGTGTTGCCGACCTACTGGACGAGGCATTGGTGCATTGTAGACGGGATGCAGCAGTTCGCATGGATCCAATCCTTCCCGAGCAACATATTGTAGGACCCTTTGCCATTAATAATAAAGAAAGTGGTGGGTAAGGTCTTACTTCCGATGGTGAGGTTGACGCAGAGTGCCCCCCGGGCCGGGGATACGTTGCCTTCGAAATCCTTGAGCATCATGTCCATCTTGGTTAGATCTTCTTCTCCATTCCCTAGTTTGCAAAACATAGCATATGACATGATGTTCACAGCAGCACCTCCATCCACTAGCATCTTAGCGGCTAGTCGTCCGTTGATATGTCCTTTAAGGAATAAGGCCTTGAGATGCTGGTGTTTTTCATCTTCGGCTTTCTCAAAAGTGGTGGTCATTTGCTCCAAAGCCAACTGTGCCATCTGTTCCTCTATCTCCACCACGTCGACTCAGTCGGAGGGAGCCATGAACTCCATTAGCAAGATGAACACCATGCTGACATCAGCTGCCGAATCATGATCATTGTCTCCTTCGTCGGTTGTTCTTCTGGGGCGCCAAACTCGAGACCTTTCCCCTTTCTTATCCACCGCTTGCCTTTGTTCTTCTTCTTGCTGCTCCCATTGGTGTAAACGCTGGACTCTCTGTTTCTGGGACTTAGTCAAGCCGTTTGGGCACCATCTAGGGTTCACCAGTTTGCTAGGCAGTTTTGCACGCTCCCAGTCTGGCTCTCGCCCCAGGGGGTTCTCATCTGAGACTCTTGCGTCGGCCATTTCTCCCAGCCGATCATGTGCGCTGGTCCTGTCCCCCAGCCGATTACGCTGGTCAACTCTACCCCCTAGCCGATCACGCACTGAAACGCGCCAATCTTCTTGTTCGTGCCTGTTTCTGCTAATCGGCTCTGGTCCTCGATTCCTGGAGCGTGATCTCTTGAACGGGCGGCTGGTACGATACTGACCGTTGCACTCAGGGTAGTTATCGGCCGACAGTAATCTGAGGTTATTCTCCCAGCAGTGAATAAAGAACGGGCATCTCCAGTGATCCTTGTGTCAGCGCATCATCTCCGCGCAACGTCTTGAGTCCTCCTGCTGCCGCTGGTACTTGCTAAGTAAGTCCTGGGAGGTGACCGGTCGTCGCGGTCTCTCTGATCCTTCACCTTCGGCTTCCATCTGTCTTTTTCCTTTGGCATGCTCAGCCGAGGACAGATTTCTAGGATCCACGGCGCCGCTCCTTCTGGCCGATTCTGACATCAGCACCTTGGTTTGGAGCGCGTTTTTCCCCACGTCGACCATGTTAGCAGGGAAGGGGTGCTGATCGATATTCATCGGCTTTGCTGGCTTCGTCGGGACTTCGAACTTTAGTCTTCCTTGCTCAATGGCTGACTGTATTTGTTGATGGAAGATCTTGCACTCGTTGGTGTCATGAGATGTGGCATTGTGCCACTTGCAATATTTCATCTTTTTGAGCTGCTCGGCTGACAGAATTGTATGGTAAGGTGAGAGTTTGATCTGTCCCTCCTGAAGCAACAAGTCAAAGATTTTGTCGGCCTTGGACATGTCGAAGCCAAACGTCTCCGGTTCCTTTTTGCGAACAGGCATGATATTGACTTTTTCCCTTTTACCCATTCTGCCAGGCCAATTTTTTCCTCTTCTTCCGATTCGGACCCTTCCACATACGCCACCTTTTTCTGAAAGTTCCTTCATTGGTCGTGGGGCGTATTTCTTGGCCGGACAGCCGGTGAACAATTTGGAAGGCGTACTTCTCTTTGATGTGAGGCAGGAGTCCTTGGAAAGCGATATCGACCAGCTAGGCGTTAGTCAAGACTAGGGTGTAGCACTTGTTGCTAACTTCCCTGAATCTCTGTACGTAGCTGACTACAAACTCATCGCTTCTCTGCTTGAGGCTGGTTAGGTCTGAAAGTTTCATCTCGTGGACCCCCGTATAGAAGTACTTATGAAATTGCTTTTCCAAATCGGCCCAGGTAACAATGGAGTTGGGTGGCACTGTAGTGAACCACTGAAAGGTTGATCCGGACAGGGACGACGAGAACAGGTGCACCCTCAGAGCATCTTGCGTAGCAGCCTCTCCGCATGGGATGATGAATCTATTAACGTGCTCCATTGTCGACGTGTCATCCAAGCCTGAGAACTTGGTGAAGTCGGGGACTTTGTACCGATGAGGGAACGGCAACAGGTCGTAAGCAGGTGGGTACGACATCTTGTACGTGTAGGTCTGTACTTTTGGTTTTAACCCAAACTGGTCCTGAATTACCTCCACTATCCTCGTGGTCCAGTCCACCTGCTGCTGATGCTGCTGCTGCTGACGCACGACCGGCTGAGGAATCGGCACGTGCTGTTGGACTTGCGGTACCATGATCGGGTGATAGACTGGAGTGTGCTGTAGATCTTGTGGTTGGGCTGTCGAATGAGTAGCCGATGGCAGCTAACGTAGTGCATCTGCCGCCTCGTCGTACAATATTATCGGCGCCTCAGTTTTGAGTGACTCTAGAGCGCCTGCCCCCCCCCCCCCCCCCGATTTCTTGAGTAGTCTGCTGGTATTGTGGGGCTATCAGCCAAGGGGCCGATTGGAATAATGTCTGGACTAGAGATTTTCCAGACCGGCGAGTGTCGCCATCGCTCCCCACGGCGCTGAGCTTGAAAATGGCGATTGTACTGGGGGAATTGGTGCAGGATAAAACATCGCTTGTGGTTGATAGAGCGTTGCACTGCTATATCCCAGGGGCATTGAAGTATTGTACTCTCCACTGTTCATCTGCATCGACTAAGAAGCCGAGTGAGATGTATTTGGCACCGTTGAGAAGGTCCTGATTGGTGCCACGATAGGAGGAGCATATGCTGGTCCCTGATACCCCTGAGCTACACCGTTGACCATGGAACTGACGATGGCGTTGTACATGGTGTTGGTCATTACCTTGGATTGGTCGATCATAGCCTGATAAACAGACTACTGGATCATCTCTGACATCTTTCCTGAGTCCTTGACGAGGGTGATATGCAAGGAGTTGGAAGAGGAGCTTTCTTGATGATCTCCCTACTTCTGGTACGACTAAAGGATTGCAGGCATGTCTTCCTGTACTCTTCTAAAGCCCTTGCACTTCCTCCCTCTGGTTGTCTTTGAGGTCTGCTTAAGTGATTTCGATGACGTTATCTTCAGAGATTTCAGTAGCCTTTGACATCTTGGATCTTGCTTCGGTCCCACTGGGCGTGCCAAAAGTGTGTTGGCACTAAAAATCAGCCGATGACCCTCAGCGTCGGACACACAACTTGAAAGTAAAGTGCGAGGAATAAGTAGATTTGTTGTATTTGATTCATGTTGTTGTTTACAAGCCTCACAAGGCAGCTATTTATACCCTACCACGACTGACTTCCTAATCGACTAGGATCTATCTCTAATTTTAAATGATTATAAATATTTACAAACACAACTCGTATCCGAGTTGGTTATTATTTTCCAACGAGCCAATCTCCTTCTTCAGCAAATCTTCATCCTGGCCCACCTTAGGCCCAAAATGGCCAAACCGTTCTAGCTCCCAATCAGCTAGCCTCCATCGACTCCTTCTGCCAGTCGGCTGAAACACTGTAGCTTTAATTGGCCGATTCCTAACTGTAGCTTCTAGTCCGCCGCATCGGCTCCCTTTCTCCCCCTTTGACACCGATTCCAAAGACGTGTCAAAATCCGGTGTCAATAGGCAGAGCACTGTCTAGCTAGTGCTTAGAATAGGGAGAGAGTAAGGGGTAGTTCGGGAGGAGTGTCAGGGTGTCGGCACTCTCCTCCAGGCTTGTACCTCTACAGATGCTAGCTTCCTTTGAGTAAAGTAAGTTCGTATTCATGATTCCTTCTTAAAGTGTTATACTTGGTTCTTATATGCATGAATAGTATATTATCGTTGCTATGTTTATATGCTCGTATGCTAGTCATATACCCTTGCTATAATAGTATAGGCTTGTATGCTCTCATTTATGCCTTGAGACCTCGATACGGTATTCTCTAGTAGTACTTATATCTAAAAGAGATCAGATCTCTTTACTTGCGGGTTCGTTGCTCTGTATTTATACAGAGTGTCATAGTTTGCTACGGGATATCAGACGTAGTTAGACTGCGGTAGTAATCAGTAGCGTAGACATGGTGTCTAGGCTAAGGGTTATCCTTCATTTGCCTTATATCCAATGGGTTGCTAGAGGTAGGCCGTAGGTGTTGATAGCCCTATTGGTCCTTTGTAATTCTCCATATTCGGATATAGCGTAGAGCTGCTGGCCAGAGTCACCTAGCAGACCAAGAGTAAGCCGGTGCCTGAAGCAGGTATCCATACTCAAGAGATCGACCTTTAACTCACCTCAAGTGCTACCTTAGGAATCCTCTCTACCCTTGTCACATATTGTGGTGTGTCCTTTGGCTGATTAGTACAGAGTTAGTGTACACACGTTCCCTTGGATTCGATACCCATGGAATACTCTGAGGTGAAAGCTATAATGGTATCCGTGCGCTTGCGGATTTATTCACTATCGCTAAAATACCCAACACTTATCATTTTAGCATTTTCAAAAATAAAACTCCGGATATCAAGCATCACGTAGAACAAGATCATAGTAGCTCTATTCTACCATATCATATCTCACAACAACCTAGACATGGATCATTATTTTTGCTACCAACACATTTCAAGCTAAGGTTTGATCATGCAAGCTAACAAACTCAAAAGCATAGGTAGGATACGAAGTTGTAACAAGACATGAGACGAAATAAATAGACCAACTATTCATCATTACAACTAGGAGAATTTAAACATTCTTACTGCACATAGGAAAGCAGTGAATATTTTTGCTCTTTTTAGTTCTTTTAGATTTTTATTTGTTTGTATCATGCATAAGTTGAAGTTCTTTCTAGACTTCCAAATCAAGCAACTCAAAGATGGCACTTTCCTAAGTCAATCCAAATACACGAAAGATATTGTAATATTCCAAAAAAATTTAATAATAATTTGAGTGTAATTTCCAAAAATTTAAAAGTTTTTGTTTGATTGGCGTGCTTGTTTTAAATGGAAGACAAATCTCTTCTCATCAAAATCCCTAATAATTAAATCACAAATCTTTTGAAAAACTTGTGTGGAATAATTAAATCACAAATCTAATTCAAAATTCAAACTAAATATAAGTCTAAACCTAAATCTAAATAAAAACAAAACCGGTCATTTGTGTGTTGGAGGTATGCCCTAGAGGCAATCATAGAGATGATGATATCTGATTGTATCCATGATTTGTATATTGTGTTCATTGAATATCCATTAAAGGCTACTTGAATTGATCTGCAATTATGTGAATTGTATGTGGAACTCTTTACTTGTATGGTTATTCAAAAAGTTGTCCCTAGTCGGAGTTCATGTATGGACACACATGAATATTAGACTAGTACATGTATTAGTTGATGACTATGTTTCAGAAGTCATGGACATGGAGATGTCAAACTAATAATGTAGGCATATGTAGAGACATGTGCTAGGACTGACCCAACGTGAGAAGTAGTTCTCTCTTTATACAACATGTACGCTTTGTCCTTAGACCTGAGATTGTCGCATGTACTCAAGATGTGGATCGACTTACTTAGGGGCTATCAAAGGCTACACCGTGACAGGATAGTTAAAAAGGTAGCTTTCAGGTTTGTCAAGAAGCATGCTGTGAAACATGGTCAATCAAGATGGGATTTGCCCCTCTTTGATTGAGAGTGATATCTCTGGGCTCCTCGAGTGATCGAATCCGAAAATGCATGGCCATGCTACGTACGGTTGAGAGTTAACCTACAAAGGGATTCCGAATCACAGGATTGAGAAAGAGCGGTCGGCTTGAAGCTAGACCAAATATCATGAGGCAAAGGGAATAGCATGTACATGATGTTGTGACGGTTTGTCTAATATGATCTTCGTGTGCGTATAGGAGTTGACACGTCTTGCTAGAGGCCGCTACGGACTATTGGGCTGAGTAGGAGTACTCGGGCCATGTTTATACGTATCTGAACCCATAGGGTCACACACTTAAGGGGCTAGAAGCCCAATTCGGATATGATCCGAGTTGGATCAGGTTTAGAAGTACTAATGGGCGTTGGACCCAGAGGCCTGTCAGGAACCTCTATAAATAGAGGGGGTGGGGCGCCCTAGGCTTTCATCCCTTTTGGCCGAAACACATCTGCCGTGCCTCCCACGCCTTTGCCCTGTTGCAACTAGCGGACCTAGCAGTCCAGCTTGTGACACTTCCTCCCTGCATGTGTGGATACCTTGGAGGTGTTGCACCTGCAGCACTTGGACGAGCCACGATGAGCCGCCGACGAGCCACGACGAGCCGACGACAAGCCGCGGCACGAGGACGACCTTGCTGCATGTGGACGAGCTGCTGAGGAACTGCTCGACATCGACGTGATGGACTACGGGTTTGACTACGGTGATCGACTCCGTTGCCCTGACGCGATTTTGCATCTTCCGCACCATGCGACGAGTGGTAATCCCCTGATCCGTATACGACAGTTTTTCTGTTTTACGCGGTAGAAAATTTTTGTTTTGCGATAGCGTAGCCTACCTTGTATCCCAAACAGTGGTATCAGAGCTGTAGCTATTTTGTTATGGATTCGAGGTGTGTGCGTATGGAGATATGCGAGTTTTCAGATTAATCTATGGCCTGTTTCGTGTTCTTGCTGCAATGGTCGTCGTGTAACGACATACTCCTACCAGTCGGATTTCTGCCATCGGAGTTAAGTGATACACATAATGCCAGTTGCAGCAAGTGAAGATCAATGTGATTGGTCGAATCGAAATCTAGGTTCATACGCCAGGCACATGAGATGTGCAATAGTAGATTGGATCTACTACTGGGTGGTAATTTTGCCGTATGCGTGTGCTTCGGTAAAACAACCGTAACTTTTCGGTACGATCTCGGATCGAGGTGAATTTTATATGAAAATTGATCTATAGAAAATTCAACAGCTTCGCCATTTTCGGTGAAATTAGATTTTCCAAATTTGGCTTGGAAGATGGAGTTACGGGCCTCTGAAGTTTGAAACGTTAGAATGCCTAACTCTGTTTTGCAGGATGTTATGATTTTGTGATCGGTATGGCCCCTTTGTGTATGTGATGCATGTGTGTAACTCATTCATGACCTGTGTGTCGCGCGTACAGCAACACGGCTGGAGCCATATGTGTTGTTACTTTAATGTATTTAATAGTCTGCGTACCAATCTGTGATGATCCAAGCAACTGTGTAATCTTTTTTACTAGCTATTAGGCGTAATAGCATGTTCTAGTTCTTGGAGGACTCATTACCAGGAGGATAGCGCACATAGAACATGGATATGGAGATCACCATGGTGAACAGGTTCTGTGGAGATGGAGATCACCATAAGAAAACAGGCCATACTATGTCACAACTGTGTGCATGTTATTCTTTATGTTTTACTTCTTGCATGATGTGATGTTAGAAGTAGAACGATCCCTCACAAAGTTTAAGTTAGTATGTCCTCCCAACTAAAACTTACACTGTCCCATGTCTTGTACAATTGGTGGTGGGTCTATGAAATTAGTGTGCCACTAGTTTTCCTTGACTAGACGGGTTTGTGTCGGACACTTACACGCATAAGGGTTGGTTTGCTTAACAAGGTTATCTTAACAGTTAAGGACCTTAGGGCATAGAGGTTGGGCGCCAAGACATGGAGATGTCACCCAACAACAGGAGTCATATGTGATATGATTAGCAAGAAGTTGCTTACCGATCTACCTTATTTGCTAGTGGTGATGCTAAAGCTCACTAGTAGACTTGTTAGTTGTGGATCCTAAATCACTAAGTATCAATAGAGGGATATTGATTTTAGTGGGAGTAGATTCTGTTAAATAGTTTAATATGATTTGCTCTATCATGGATACGTTTGTCTTAGTGTATTTTGCATTACTTTTGTTGTAGATTAAATGGCACCTAGCAGCACCACACCATTTGCTTTGCGTTCGGTCCTTGAGAAGGAAAAGTTGAATGAAAGAAACTACTCGGATTGGATCCATAACCTGAGAATTGTTTTCAGGGCTGAGAAAAAGGAAGATGTTCTAGACAACCCATTACCAGAAGAACCTGCTGATGATGCACATGCTGCTGTTAAGAATGCTTACAAGAAAGCATGTGATGCTAACCTCGAAGTAAGCTGCCTTATGCTTGCTGGCATGGAACCCGAGCTACAGATGCAGTTCGAAACAAACCATGAGGCGCACGATATGATCGTGGCGCTTAGAGACATGTTCCAAACACAAGCCAGGACTGAAAGGTTCAATGTGTCTGAGGCCTTTGTGGAGAGCAAGCTAGCAGAAGGCGCAATAGTAGGACCACAAGTAATCAAGATGGTTGGTTACACTCAATGGTTGGAGAAGCTAGGCTTCCCAGTGGGCCAAGAGTTGGCCACTGATTTCATTCTTTCGTCTTTTCCGTCTAGCTATGGGAACTTCATCTCGAACTACCATATGCATGGGACGGAAAAGGGTCTGAATGAACTGTGTGGCATGCTTAAAACAGGAGAGGCGGACATTAAGAAAAGTGCTAGTAGCAGCCATGTGATGGCTATACAGAACAAGCCTAGCTTTAAAAAGAAGGGCAATTCTTGGAAGAAGAAGGGCAAGGCTGCCAAGCCAAACCCAGCGCCCAAGGTTAAAGCTAGACCTGGACCTAGACCTGCTCCAGACAAAGAGTGCTTTTATTGTCACGAACTTGGTCACTGGAAGAGAAATTGCAAGCAGTACCTAGCTTCGTTAAAGAATGGTGGAAGTAAGAGTACTTCCACCTCAGGTACGCTTGTTGTTAATGTTATAGACAACATATTTCTCGCTGATACAATTATTAATTCTTGGGTATTTGATACCGGATCGGTTGCTCATATTTGCAATTCGATGCATGGAATGATAAGAAGTAGAAGCGTTGAAAAGGGAGAAGTTGATTTCCGCGTGGGAAATAATGCAAGAGTTGCTGCGTTGATCGTCGAGATGATGCAACTCCACCTCCCGTCAGGATTTATTATGGAATTGAATAATTGTTATTTTGTTCCTAGTTTAAGTCGAAACATTATGTCTCGTTCATGTTTGATGAAGGATGGTTATTCATTTGCGAGTGAAAACAATGGTTGTGTGATCTCTAAGAATGATATGTTTATGGCTTTTGCACCCATTGTGAATGGATTGTTTGTTTTAAATTTTGATGGTTCACCTGTCTATAACATAAATGCTAAAAGGCCTCGGCCTAATGATTTGAGTACTACCTACATGTGGCATTATCGTTTGGGTCATATAAGTGAGAAACGCATGAAGAAGCTTCATACTGATGGACTTTTAACTTCGTTTGATTTTGAATCATATGAGACATGTGAGGCTTGCTTACTGGGCAAGATGACCAAGGCACCTTTCACAGGTTTTCCTGAGAGAGCATGAGACTTGTTGGAACTTGTACATACCGATGTATGTGGACCAATGAGCACGACAGCCAGAGGAGGGTATCAATACTTCATAACTTTTCCTGATAATTTTAGTAGATATGGATATGTCTACTTGTTGAGGCACAAGTCTGAAACCTCTGAAAAGTTCAAGGAACTTTAGAATGAAGTTGAAAATCAGCGTGGCAAGAAAATTAAGGCCTTGCGATCTGATCGTGGAGGCGAGTATTTGAGCCACGAAGTTAGCAATCATCTGAAGAGTTGCGGAATTATTCCACAACTTACGCCACCTGGAACACCTCAGAGAAATAGTGTATCCGAGCGACGTAATCGAACTTTGTTAGACATGGTTCGATCAATGATGAGCCAGTCGGACCTACCGTTATCATTTTGGGGATACGCTTTAGAAACAGTAGCTTTCACACTTAATAGGCTAGCGTCTAAATCCATAGTTAAGACACCATATGAGATGTGGACTGGAAAGACTCTCAGTTTGTCTTTTCTAAAGATTTGGGGATGTGAAGTGTTTGTCAAGCAACTTCAGTCGGACAAGATCACACCCAAGTCGGATAAGTGCATTTTTATGGGATATCAAAAGGAAACATTAGGATATTATTTCTACAACCGATCAGAGGGCAAAGTGTTTGTCGCTCGGAACGGGGTTTTCCTAGAGAAAGAGTTTCTCAAAGGAGAAAAGAGTGGAAATACAGTGCATCTTGAAGAAGTTCGAGATGAGCCGATCGGGAAAGAATCAACGAGTGATGCCACTGTAGCGGAACAAGTTGAGACACCCATGGCAAGAGAAGCACCGCCACAACCACGAAGGTCGGCAAGGCTCCACGAAATGCGGGAAATATTATTGTTGGACAATAATGAGCCTGCAACATATGCAGAAGCAATGATGGACCCAGACTCCAAAAAATGGCAGAGTGTCATGCAATCCGGAATAGAGTCCATGGGGACAATCAAGTTTGGAACTTGGTTGACCCACCTGATAGTGTTAAAGCCAAAGAGTGCAAGTGGATCTATAAAAAGAAAAAGGACATGGATGGAAATGTTCACATATATAAAGCATGACTTGTCGCAAAAGGTTTTTGACGAGTTCAACGAGTTGACTACGACGAGACCTTCTTGCCCGTAGTGATGCTTAAGTCCATTCGGATTACTCTAGCTATAGCTGCATATTTCGATTATGAGATATGGCAGATGGATGTCAAGATAGCTGTCCTGAACGGAAACCTAACTGAGGACGTGTATATGATACAGCCTAAGGGTTTCGTCGATCAAAAAAATGCTGGAAAAATATGCAAGCTTCAGAGATCCATTTATGGATTGAAGCAAGCATCTAGGAGTTGAAACATTCATTTTGATGAAGTGGTCAAAGGTTTTCACTTCACCAAGAACGAAGAAGAGTCTTGTGTTTACAAGAAGGTTAGTCGGAGCTCTGTAGTATTTCTAATTTTATATGTGGATGACATATTGCTGATTGGAGATAACATTCCTATGCTTGAGTCTGTAAAGACTTCACTGAAAAATAGTTTTTCGATGAAGGACTTAGGGGAAGCGGCATATATTCTAGGCATTAAGATCTATAGAGATAGATCGAGAAGGCTTATAGGATTAAACCAAGATACTTACATTGACAAAGTGTTGAAGCGGTTCAGCATGGAAGAGGCGAAGAAAGGGTTCTTGCCTATGTCACATGGCATACATCTCAGCAAGACTCAGTGTCCTTTGGCTGCTGATGAGCGGGATCGCATGAGTAGAGTGCCATGTGCCTCGGCTATTGGATCTATCATGTATGCAATGATAAGTACTCACCCAGATGTTTCATATGCGCTAAGTATGACAAGCAGACACCAATCTGATCCGGGTGAGAGTCACTGGACAATGGTGAAAAATATTCTTAAGTACTTAAGAAGGACTAAAGATATGTTCCTTGTCTATGGAGGTGAGGAGGAGCTCGTTGTAACATGTTACACCGATGCTAGTTTCCAAACCGACAGAGATGATTCAAAGTCACAATCAGGATTTGTGTTCACGTTAAATGGTGCTGCTGTTAGTTGGAAGAGTTCCAAGCAGGAGACGGTGGCCGATTCTACGACAAAAGCCGAGTACATCGCGGCTTTGGAAGCCGCGAAGGAGGGTGTTTGGATAAGGAATTTCCTTATTGAGCTTGGTGTGTTCCCAAATGCGTCCAGCCCATTGAATCTCTACTGTGATAACAATGGGGCAATTGCGCAAGCAAAGGAGCTAAGGAATCACTAGAAGAACAAACACGTAATGCAGCGATTTCATCTCATTCGAGACTTCGTTAATCGGGGTGAGATCAAGATATGCAAAATACACATGGATCTGAATATTTCCGATCCTTTGACAAAGCCTCTCCCGCAAGCTAAGCATGATGCACACATAGGAGCTATGGGTTTTAGATATCTTCTAGATTGACTCTAGTGCAAGTGGGAGACTGTTGGAGGTATGCCCTAGAGGCAATCATAGAGATGATGATATTCCATTTGTATCCATGATTTATATTGTGTTAATTGAATATCCATTAAAGGCTACTTGAATTGATCTGCAATTATGTGAATTGTATGTGGAACTCTTTACTTGTATGGTTATTCTAAAATTTATCCCTAGTCGGAGTTCATGTGTGGACACACATGAATATTAGACTAGTACATGTTTTAGTTGATGACTCTGTTTCACAAGTCATGGACATGGAGATGTCAAACTAATAATGTAGGCATATGTAGAGACATGTGCTAGGACTGACCCAACGTGATAAGTAGTTCTCTCTTTACACAACATGTACACTTTGTCCTTAGACCTAAGATTGTCGCATGTACTCAAGAAGCATGGCCATGACAGGGTAGTTAAAAAGGTAGCTTTTGGGTTTGTCAAGAAGCATGCTGTGAGAGATGGTCAATCAAGATGGGATTTGCCCCTCTCTAATTGAGAGTGATATCTTTGGGCCCCTCGAGTGATCAGATCCGAAAATGCATGGCCATGCTATGTACAGTTAAGAGTTAACCTACAAAGGGATTCTGAATCACAGGATCGAGAAAGAGCGGTCGGCTTGAAGCTAGACCAAATATAGTGAGGCAAAGGGAATAGCATGTACATGATGTTGTGATGCTTCGTCTGATATGATCTTCGTGTGTGTATAGGAGTTGGCACATCTTGCTAGAGGCCGCTACTGACTATTGGGTTGAGTAGGAGTACTCGGGCCATGTCTATACGTATCCGAACCCATAGGGTCACACACTTAAGGGGCTGGAAGCCCAATTCGGATATGATCCGAGTTGGATCAGGTTTAGAAGTACTAATGGGCATCGGACCTAGAGGCCTATCTGGAACCTCTATAAATAGAGGGGGTGGAGCGACCTAGGGTTTCATCCCTTTTGGCCGAAACACATCTGTCGCGCCTCCCACACCCTCGCCCTGTTGCAACTCATGGACCTAGCAGTCCGGCTTGTGACGGTTCCTCCCTGCACGTGTGGATAACTTGGAGGTGTTGCACCTGCAGCACTTGGACAAGCCACGATGAGCCACCGACGAGCCACGACGAGCCGACGACAAGCCGCGGCACAAGGACGACCTTGCTGCATGTAGACGAGCTGCTGAGGAGCTGCTCGACGTCGACGTGATCGACTACGTGTTCGACTACGCTGATTGACTTCACTGCCCCAACGTGATTCTACATCTTCCACACCAGTGCGTTGAGTGGTAATCCTGTGATCCATATTGTTGGGATACGAGGTAGGCTACACTAGCACAAATAAAAATTTCTACCGCGTATAACCAGGAAGAACTGTCGTATAAGGATCACGGGATTACCACTCGACGCACTACTGGTGCGGAAGATGTAGATATGCGTCGATGCAGTGAAGACGATCACGTAGTCGTACGTAGTCGATCAACGTCACGTCCAGCAGCTCCTCCACGTGCAGCAAGATCGTCTCCGGTGCCGCAGCTCGTCGTCGGCTCGTCGTGGCTCGTCGGCGGCTCGTCGATGGCTCGTCCAAGTGCTGCAGGCGCAACACCTCCAAGGTATCCACACGTGTAGGGAGGAAGCGTCGCAAGCCGGACTGCTAGATTCGCGAGTTGCAACAGGCGAGGGCGTGGGAGGCACGGCAGGTGTGTTTCGCCAAAAGGTGTAAACCCTAGGGCGCCCCCACACCTCTATTGTGATGGGCCTCTGGATCCGAGGCCCATTAGTACTCCTAAACCTAATCCAACTCGGATCAGATCCGAATTGGGCTTCCAGCCCCTTAAGTGTGTGACCCTATGGGTTCGGATACGTATAGACATGGCCCGAGTACTCCTACTCGGCCCAATAGTCGGTAGCGGCCTCTAGCAAGACGTGCGAACTCCTACACACACACGAAGATCATATCAGACGAACCATCACAACATAATATACATGCTATTCCATTTGCCTCACGATATTTGGTCTAGCTTCAAGCCGACCGCTCTTTCTCGATCCTGTGATTCGGAATCCCTTTGTAGGTTAACTCTTAACCGTACGTAGCATGGCCATGCATTTTCGGATCCGATCACTCGAGGGGCCCAGAGATATCACTCTCAATCAGAGAGGGGCAAATCCCATCTTGACTGACCATGTCTCATAGCATGCTTCTTGACAAACCCGAAAGCTACCTTTATAACTACCCTGTTACGGCGTAGCGTTTGATAGCCCCTAAGTAGGTCGATCCACATCTAGAATACATGCGACAGTCTCAGGTCTAAGGACAAAGCGTATATGTTGTTTAAAGAGAGAACTAGTTCTCGTGTTGGGTCAGTCCTAGCACATGTCTCCACATGTGTCCACATTATTAGTTCAACATCTCCATGTCCATGACTTGTGAAACATAGTCATCAACTAATACATGTGCTAGTCTAATATTCATGTGTGTCCTCACATGAACTCCGACTAGGGACAACTTTAGAATAACCATACAAGTAAAGAGTTTCACATACAATTCACATAATTGCAAATCAATTCAAGTAGCCTTCAATGGATATTCAATGAACACAACATACAAATCATGGATACAAATGGAATATCATCATCTCTATGATTGCCTCTAGGGCATACCTCCAACACATATACGACAGTTTTCCTATTTTACGCGGTAGAAAAAATTTGTATTGCGCTAGCGTAGCCTACCTCGTATCCCAACATTGTGTTGACTTCCTTGTTTGAGGTGTTGACATTAGAGATGGTAATGCTTTGATGCTTCCTTGACTTTTGATACTGCTGCTGCATAAACCTTTACAGCCATATATACGTTTTACTAATGCATATAGTATAATTCCCCATTTTCTTGGCTTGCTGCTTTTGGGAGTTGACATGGCCTACCCGCTTCTCAGGTAGATGGTGGCTTTTCAGGGTCAGAGCCTGACTACGACTTCGACAATGAAAGATGGGAAGACTAGGGATGACGCTTCACTCGAGTCGCCTCTGGTGATGGAGTTCACCATAGCTTATGTTTCCGCTGCGCAGATGTTTTACCTTTCTTGATTCAGTCCTACTGGACTTGTACCGACATGGACCGAAGATATGTACTTGTTACTTATGATAGTATGATATTTTTACTCTGCTGTTGCTTTATATTTTTGTGTTGGTATGGATTTGTACTACCTTAGATAGAGGATTCGCACGTGATAGCATTCCTTGGACTATCATTGAGGTGCGTAGGCTTGAATTCTTAGAAATGGGAATTCTGGTCCGTTTCAGCTGGTATCAGAGCCATACTTGTCGGGCATACATCCCGAGCCCACGAGTAGGCCCTGTACGACCCACTCAGGGGCGTACTCAGACGTGATCAAGGCTCGGGGGCTACGCGGCAGGGGAGCGTGGCCCACTCGGACTCTTGAAGACTAGTTGGTATATGTAAGGAAACTACTCTGTCTAGACCGAGTAGGACTCTATAACCGTACCCGACTAGGTTTCTACCCTATAACCCTGCTACCCCAATCATATAAGGGCGGGCAGGGACCCCCTCCAAACAGATCATCTAAGTTCAATAATAAATAACACACAAGACGTAGGGTATTACGCGATCTAGCGGCCCGAACCTGTCTAAATCGTGTTCCTTGCGTCACCATCGACTCCTTGATTCTCGACGACACCCACCGCACAAAAGACCACCTAGGGTACACCCTAGGCGGGTTGCCAGTCTAAAACACCGACAGCTGGCACGCTAGGTAGGGGAAGTCGTCGAGTTTCTCCGCGTGAGTTTGATGGCATCTGTTACTATCAAGCCTGCTTTCACCTTTGAGGCAGGCATAACCTTTGTTTTCGGATCCTAGCTTTGCATCTCCGACGGTACTCGATCATTTCAGCACCACATCATCAGCATCCAGGGGAAGGGAACTCTCGACGAAAGCTTTCTTCAGCAAGAAACGGAAGATTTCGCCGAGAAAAACTAAGTTTTCAAAGTCAACAACACCGAGTTCGACTACGGTTTGGACTCGACCTCAACTCGGACTAGTCAGCACAAGCTAAAGCCCTAGTCACCTCGCAAGTTGACTTCCACTCAGAGACGATTCTCGTACGGACTCCGCAACACAACTGAAGTCTACTAAGGTCTCCTTACTCGAACCCAACTCGAACAAGGGAAAGATAAGGACTGCGACCTCGACTCGGGCTACGTCCAAGAAATTCCATTATCAGGACCAGCTCATGGTCTGGTAGTTACTTAAACCCCACAAGGCAGATTCGTTTATTGGCCAGGGATAAGGCCATCTTTCCTTACCTATGACTACGAGTCGCTCCTTGTCACTAACATAGACAACCTCCTGTATCAAGAAGGCGTCCCGCTCACTTCAAACCATAAGGAAAGCACTACAGAAATTGCAACATCAAGCTCTGGAAGCTACTACTCAGACAGAGAAATTTTCGTCATCACTCAAAACAATAATGTGGGTACTAGCCAACAGAGAACCCCTCGACGGATAGCACAACCCGATAACGTTTCAGAGGATGAGTCATCGGCTAACGCCCCACAAGATGAAACTTCCGAGCAAAGAAACCAAAGAAGGGCACGAAATGTTACTCGGGCTGAACGTCGACAACTACTAGCCACAAACATCCCTATCACAAACCTTGAAAGAGCATTTGTTGCAGTACAAGCCCAAGAGAAAAACACTCCACTCGCAGCAATTGCCTCAATCAATCTTATGTCAACTCTCATACCTCAAGACAGAGATAATGAAATAATAGCTCAACTCACGCAGAGAGGCAATGGCTAATCGCGCAACTCGCTAATCAAGCTTACAAACTACTCGATAAAGAATCACCAATCCCATATGTTCCTCACAACTCGGCCCATCGAGATGGCAGCAGGGGTGCTGCAGCCAACAATGGCCATCACGGAGCTCAAAGAAACAACAACGAAGTAGTCAACTAACCAAGGCAACATAGCCAAGGACAGAGCAAACGCGAGGCCCCAATACGACATAAAGACGCCGGAGATGCCAGCTGCACCAACTCTGCAAAAAGTCCTCACCATGGCAGAAAAAAACCACGAAGTATCAAATTTCAGCTATCTACGGGAAATAATCAATAGTCATCGCGAACGCGAACGCGAAGTCGACAATTATAACCATTTTCCTGCTTTCACCACGCGGGTAATGAGGACAAGGTTACCCGAAAAATTCAAACCAACAGGAATCACTAAGTATGATGGCAAGCAGGACCCAATCCAATGGCTCCGGTGTTACTCGCTGGCAGTTCAAGCAGCCGGAGGCAATGACGACACAAAGGTCATCCATTTTCCCATATGCATGGAAACCGCGCCTCTAACATGGCTTGAGTCGCTCAAACCTAGAACAATTGACTCTTGGAAAGATTTGACAAAAGCTTTTACCAATAACTACATGGGCTCCATGACCCGACCAGGTGTGGCGGAACCACCTCGGATTAGCTTGATTAAGCAAGGTTAAGTCGCCTAACATGCGACACTCCTGCTTAGACCGAGCTAACACGGGGTGCCGTCGGATTTCATCCGATTTAACCACTTAACAGGATCGAGTCTAGCAAACCCACACGAAGGTGAGCGGTTACAGAGAATACAACAAGTCCACTGAATTAAGCAAGTCTTACTCCATTAGTTCGGCCATAAAAATAATTTAACATCAGAGTTTTACAAGTTCAAAGAAAATGACAGAGAAAACACTAGCGGAAGACTTCATCGGGGTCGGATGTCTGGGCGAGGCCAACCAGAACATCACTGAGTCCTCTCCTCGCCGTCCGAGGAGGGGTCCCACTCGACCGTCCAGCCTGGCGGGAGCTGGGGCGGCCAAGCGCCAGCAAGGGAGGGGTCGGGAACAGCAACTTCACCTGAAAAACAGGAGCCACAACATGCTATACGGAAGGCATGCGCAAGTTTGGCAAAACACGTAGGATTTTCATGCAACCGGGGCTTGCCTGCAAGCAAAGAGGGATGGAACTGCTCGACTTTGGGGGCGGCCTCGGCTTCCGCGGGCAGGAACTCGGCTACAGCTTCTTCTTCTGGCGCCGGGTGCAACTCATAGAAGCCGTCGGCGAGGTGCAGCTCTACAGGAATGCAATGCAAGGGTTAGCTTAAACGTTTATTTCAACAGCAACACTGGCTCGCCTGAGCCTAGAAACTTGCGACAAAGTGCAGGAGGTTATGGTGGTTTGAGAGAGCTGATGATGATCAACGGGTAAGGGTAGGAAGGGAAACTAGTGGTCTGATCCTTGAACTAGAGGATGTGATAACTGGGATCCTCAGACGCAAGCGCTGAAGGGTTCCCGCGTTTTACACATACACCCTCGAGTTGAAGAAAAAGATCACAGCCAAGCCCTCGGGCGAGGCGGACAAGGGTCGGCGGAACAGACAGGATCGGACGAGACGGAACTGGGGTCGGGCGGATAGGAGGGGTCGGGCGAGGCGGACTTAGGGTCGGCAACTCACCTTCTTCCTGAAAGGAAAGCTTGGGGTCGGGAAGAGGCAGACTTGGGCGGAGGGACTGAAGCTTTGAGAAAGGACTAAGACTGGCGATGCTCCTGCGGCGCTGCTTCTCGTGGATCACAAGAGAGCTCTACGCAGCACAGAGGAGCAAGCGGCTGGGTGACTTGGGGAAACTGAGAGGAACTGGGAGAGGAACTTCTCAAGAACTGGGTGGGTGGTGCTAACAAGAGCTTGAGCAAGGAGTAGGAGTAAGCTGAAGGCAACAAGGGCGGAGGGAACTCCGGTGACGGGGGCATTCCTTTTATAGCTGCTGGAGCAGAGGAACGGAAACGTCACGGAGAGAGAGAAGGGGAGCGGCGCGAAGGCCGGGGAGAAGCAATGGAGTGCTCTGCCGTGGCGGTGATTGAGCAAACAGGGCGGTGCTGCAGAACTCCGGGGGTGACGCCAGCGATCATTGCGCTATATCGTCAGGGCGGCGTAGGCGCGGGTAGACTGGTGGTTGGGATTTGGCGGAGAGCGGGCGTCGTCGTGCGGAAGAGGTGATAGAAGCGACCGGTTAAACGGCGCTAGGATCGAGGGCGCACAGGTGGGAAGACAAGCGGACGCGGCGCGGGGGAGAGCGCGGAACAACAGATTGTCGGGCGGCTTCTGACAGAGCGGGGAAAGGAACTGTCGTGGCCGCGGTCGGGGTTGGCGGTGGGGGAATCGTCGTGTAGCGACAACCGGGCGGCGCAACTGTTGCTGAAAGGGACGGAAAAGACGGGCGACATCGATCTCCGGGGCCGGGATCTGGTATCGTGATGATGGGCGCGGGAGACGAGGTTCTGCAGAAAGGGTGCAGAGGGCTTCCGCTGCCATTGGGGAAAAGGGGCGCGGGAACCAACTCTGTTGCTTGCCAGAGACAAAACTGGGCGATGGCGTCGGAGAAGACGAGCCACGCGGCAGGAAGACTTTGAGGCGGCCATGCAACTCGAGTGCGGCTGACGCGGGGGATCTGGAAAAAGATCTCACGGGTCCACCGGGGAAAAGATCGGACGGGTGAGGAAGATCAGCGGATCCGACGGCGGGCCGAGCTCGCCGGGGTCGGAAGAGGAAAGAAGCAGGTAGGGGTCGGATCCAGGGGTCGGAACTGGCGGAAGACTCAGCACTTAGGTGCGGTCAAACAAAACAGCTGACTAAGGTTAAGGGCTGAGATCAAACCTAACTGGGAAAGGTTAGGGGTCGGTCGTTACAGCCTACCCCTCTTAAAAAGAATCTCGTCCCGAGATTCAAAGATCCAGGGTGTGCTGTTCTTACCTCCTTGATGGGATAGAAAACCTGGGAAACGCTTGTTCAGATATTCGTCCGTTTCCCATGTTGCTTCATCATTGGTGTGGTTTCTCCAAAGGATCTTGTACATCTTTACCACTTGGCGTCGGGTGTGCCTTTCCTTTTGGTCAAGAACTCGATCTGGGTACTCGGCGTAGGTCAGGTCAGGTTCTACTTGAAGCTGTTCTTGTTCTAAGATCTCTGCTGGAACTCGGACACATTTCTTCAACTGAGACACATGGAAAACATCATGGATGGCTGATAGCTGTTCTGGGAGTTGGATCCGGTAAGCAACGGGTCCACATTTCTCCACAATCTCATAAGGGCCAACATAGCGGGGAGCTAACTTGCCCTTTATTCCAAACCGTTGCACTCCTTTGGTTGGGGAGACTCGAAGGTACACGTGATCACCAAGGTCGAACTGCAGGGGTCTCCTCCACTGGTCGGAGTAATTCTTCTGTCGAGATTGGGCAGCCTTGAGATTTGCCTGAATTACCTTCACTTGCTCCTCGGCTTCTGCCACTAAGTCAGGGCCATAAACCTGTCTCTCTCCTGGTTGGGACCAGTTCAAGGGTGTCCTGCATCTTCGGCCGTACAGGGCCTCAAACGGTGCCATCTTCAAACTGGCCTGATAGCTGTTATTGTAGGAGAACTCTGCTAAGGGCAGGCACTTGTCCCAATTTTTGTCATAGTGGATGACACAAGCTCTTAACATGTCTTCGAGGATCTGATTTACTCTCTCAGTTTGGCCATCGGTTTGGGGATGATACGTTGAGCTTCGAATGAGCTTGGTGCCCATGGATGTTTATAATTGCTCCCAAAAACAGGCCACAAACTGAACTCCTCGATCAGAGATGATGGTCTTGGGTACACCATGTAGGGAAACGATACGGTCGAGGTACAACTCTGCATATTGCCTGACTGTGTAGGTGGTACGAACAGGAAAGAAATATGCTGTCTTAGTCAGACGGTCCACTATAACCCAGATGGAATCATACCGTTGAGTTGTAAGGGGTAACCCAACTATGAAGTCCATGCTGATGTCTTCCCATTTCCAAGAGGGAATAGGTAGCGGCTGCAAGGTTCCTGCTACCTTCAAGTGACTGGCCTTGACACGTTGACAAGTGTCACATTCTGAAACATAACGAGCTATTTCTGGTTTCATTCCACTCCACCAAAAGGTCTGACGGAGATCATGGTACATCTTGTTGCTGCCAGGGTGGATTGAGAACTTGGAAAGATGAGCTTCATCTAGGATCTGCTTCCTCAACTCGGGGTCGGCGGGCACTACTAGTCGGTTTCCACAATACACACCTCCCATTTTGTCCTGACGGAATTGCTTATATCCTTCGTCCCTTACTGAGATCTTACTGAGGACTCGTCTTACTTCTTCATCCTTAGCTTGTGCTGACCGAATTCGGTCCTCCAAAACTGAGTCAAGGATGATGTGATCAAGGGTTCCATGGGGAACAATCTCTAGACTTAGTTTTCCCATCTCGTGACACAGAGTGTTGGTGAAGGCTGTTGACAACAAGCAGTGGCAATGGGGTTTGCGACTGAGGGCATCGGCTACCACATTGGCCTTACCAGGATGATATTGCACTTCCAACTCATAATCCTTTATCAACTCCAGCCATCTTCTCTGACGCATGTTGAGGTCGGCTTGCGTGAAGATGTACTTGAGGCTCTTGTGGTCGGTGTAGATGTTGCAGTGAGCTCCTATTAAGTAGTGCCTCCACATCTTCAAGGCATGTATCACTGCTGCCAACTCAAGGTCATGGGTCGGGTAGTTCAGCTCATGAGGTTGTAACGCACGTGAGGCATAGGCAATGACTCGGCCATCTTGCATAGGAACACATCCGAGTCCAGTGCCAGAGGCGTCACAGTATATGTCATACGGCCTAGAGGGGTCGGGTTGAGCCAAAACTGGGGCGGTGGTTAGCAAGTGCTTCAGGGTTTTGAAAGCTTCTTCACACTTGGTGTCCCACACAAACTTGACCTCTTTCTTCAACAACTCGGTCATCGGCTTAGCTATCTTGGAAAAATCCGGTATAAAACGCCGATAGTAACCTGCCAATCCTAGGAAACTCCTGATCTGGTGTACCGAGGCAGGGGACTTCCATTCCATGACTTCTTGCACCTTACTGGGATCCACGGCAATACCGTCCTTGGAGATAGTGTGTCTCAAAAACTTGACACTATCTAACCAAAACTCACACTTGGAGAACTTTGCATAAAGCTGGTGATCTCTTAGTCGTTGGAGAACTATATGAAGATGGTTGGCATGCTCTTCCTCGTTCTTCGAGTACACTAGGATATCATCAATGAACACCACTACAAACTTGTCCAGCTCGGGCATAAACACCGAGTTCATAAGGTACATGAAGTAAGCAGGTGCATTGGTGAGTCCAAAGGACATGACTAGGTACTCGTACAGTCCATATCTGGTAGAGAAAGCTGTCTTAGGTATGTCGCAAGGTCGAATCTTGATTTGGTGATAACCAGAACGAAGATCGATCTTGGAGAACACTTTTGCTCCAGCTAACTGATCGAACAAAACATCAATGCGGGGCAGTGGGTACTTGTTCTTGACTGTTACCGCATTGAGGGGTCGGTAATCCACACACATCCGTAAGCTGCCGTCCTTCTTCTTCACAAACAGGGCGGGGCAACCCCAAGATGATGTACTGGGTCGAATGAAGCCCTTTTCCAACAGATCATGCAACTGGGTCTTCAACACGGCTAACTCAGCGGGTGGCATCCGATAGGGTCTCTTAGATATCGGGGCTGTGCCAGGAAGCAACTCTATGGAAAACTCCACTTCTCAGTCAGGTGGCATGCCTGGCAAGTCTTCTGGAAACACATCTGGGTACTCACAGATAACAGGGAGGTCTTCTAAACGGGCTCCCAAGAGAGGATAGGCACAAGGAGTCGAAGACTCAGGATGGGTCAAGGATAGGGTAGAACTGCCATGAGAGGGTGGGCTGATGTAAAGAGATTGGGCTGATGTATCTAAAACAACATGATGTCGGGCCATCCAATCCATGCCAAGGATAACATCTAGACCTTCAAGGTCAAGGATGATAAGGTTTTCCTTGAAGAGGGTGGGGCCTAGCTGGAGAGGTACAAGAATAACGACCTGATCCGACGTTATCCTTCCTCCAGGAGTGGCGATCACATAGGGTTCCTTAGTGTGACCGACACTTAGCCCACATCTTTCCCTTGCCTTACTCCCGATAAAGCTATGAGAGGCTCCCGAATCAAACAACACAACAACAGCTTGATTTAAAACAAGGAAAGTACCCGTCATTACTGACGCACCTTCGGGAAGTTCGGTCAAGCTGGTGTAGTTGAGTCGGCCTTGTCGGACTTGCACCTTGGGCCTTCTTCCTCTGGCTGCCATGGAGTTCTGGCCTTGCTGCTGATTCTTGTTCCTGGGGCAGTCCTTTGCAAAATGTCCCTCATTGCCGCAGGTAAAACATTTGTTACTGGCTGCCGGACGAGGTGGCGTTGGCAAGGTCGGCCGGGGTACTTGCGGTTGGAAGCCTGGGAAACTAGGCATTGTTGCCGGCGGGGGTCGGGCGATCCATTTCCCTGACTGTTGGGGTCGGCCAGGGGCTTGTGGAGGGATCATCCGAAACCTTCGGGTTGGCGGGCTCGGAAAAGCCACAGAGGCTTTCCTCTTCTGGTTGGCCTTGAGAGCTTGCATGCAGTCCTCCTGGGAGATGGCCAGGTTGACCAACTCGTTATAGGTGTCCACCCTGATGGGGTTCAGCCTTTCCCTGAGCTCCAAGCTCAGTCCTCGGCGGAATCTGTCCCGCTTCTTCTCATCGGTGTCCGCATGATATCCCGCATAACGGCATAGGTCATTGAACGCCTGGGCGTAGTGCAGCACATCCCGAGTTCCTTGGGTGAGGGCCAGAAACTCGTTGATCTTGCGCTCCAGGAGACCTTCGGGAATGTGATGCGCCTTAAACGCCGTCTTAAACTCGTTCCAACTGACCACGTGGCCAGCAGGTAACATGGCATGGTAGTGGTCCCACCAAAGCCGTGCGGAACCACGCAGCTGCTGAGCTGCGAACCGCGCCTTGTTGTTGTCAGGGCATGGAGCGGTGAGGAGCTCGAACTTGGATTTGATAGTACGAACCCATGCATCAGCATCGAGCGGTTCTTGGGTCTTTTGGAACAGCGGGGGCTGCGTCCCCAGAAAGTCCTCGTACCGCGCGATATGCAGCTGCTGCTGTGCTCTACCACCATGTGGCTGCTGTTGTCCTTGCACCAGATGCCTGAGCAGCTCGGTTTGAGTTGCTAGGATTGCCTCCAATGGCGATGGTGGCGGGGGCGGGGGAAGATCTTGTCGCTGGTCACTACCACTGGGCACAGATCCAGACCTGGTGCGGTGCGCCATATGCAAGAGTTAACGCCCCATCAATTTCATAACCTCAGGTGTACTCCAACAAATGGGAACGTATGAATTAAATCCTTTAATGTGACTCTTGCCAATGGTGCATCACACGTCCTCATAGAGGAAGCACATTCCTCCCATTTTCAACATAGATAGCCCCTACTTGCCCTGGTACTCCACTTTAGGCACGCATACCACATACAGACTCCTAGGGTCTGATCCACTCGAACCAAGGGGTCGGATACGGTCCGTACTCGAAAAGGGTCGGCGCACTCTGGCTCGTGAACTAGGGTCGGCCAACTGAACAGGCTCCCCGAAAACAACACAGGGTTACGGCACCACTCGCTCAACCTTAGCATCCACACCATACGAAAGGATGAAACTATGCACCGGTCGACTTTATACACAACGATGTTTCAACACAGGGAGTACTCAACTCAAGGCTAACCTATTACAACTTTCCAAAAACTAGGCTGCCGAGGAGTACAACAAAAGAAAGAAGGTTCCCGGAGAACCCTTAAGCTACCACTGGACACTATGAGTGGGAGAAGGGGCGCCATCTTCTTCTATGTCCATGCTGGACGCTCCCTCGTCTTCCTCAGGGTCCTCCTGAGCTTCAAGCTGCACGTTGAGGGCATGCATATCTTCAAGCTCAGCTTGGTGCTCCTCCAGGTGGGCATTGGCGACGGCCAACTCCATTTCCACCTCCATCTTCTCCTCCGAGAGCTCTATCATGCCGTCCACGAGGTCGGCAACTTCTCCCTCTAGCTCGGAGATCCGATCTTGCATGTCGTGGATCTGGATTCCATGTTGGATCAGCTGGTAGGTTTGGCCTACCAGGTCTCTTCTAGCTGCCTGGAGGTACCCGTAGGTGTCTGCAGCCGTCCGGGCAAAGAGAGTCATGGCTCTTCCTTGGAGCTCTATCAGCCGGTAGAAAGCAGCCATGCAACGGACGTTGGTGGAGATGGTGACCATAGCACAGGTAGTGGCCAACACCTCGAGGTTTCCGATGCGGTCCAGCCAGGCCGGGTCCAGCCGACTTCTGACGGGAAAAAGACCGATCGGGTCCAACGTGATCTCCACAGGGTGCAACTGACAGAACTGCGTGAGCAACTGGAGAGCGGCGGATTCCCACGTATCTTTCGGAGAAAGACCATAGGCGATTATGCCCAGAGAGGGCTAGTCGGGCCGCGCAAGAGGAGGGGGTACCAACGCTTGCACCTGGCACGTCTGGATGCCCTGCTCCATATACAGCCGCCCAGCATACAGGGGCGGGGACTGATACCCAAACCATCTTAACGTATCCCACAAGATCGCGGGAAACCCCTCGAAATGCAGGCATGTTTATTGGAAGGTACCGTCCGCTCCAAAAACCACATGCTCGGGAACAGCCATCTGGAACCAAGAAAACTGAAACCACGTGAGATAACTCCGAGGATCAGGGGTCGGATAGAGAAGCAGAAGGGCTTAACCGAGAGCACTAAGAGGAACTAGAAATCCTTAGATCCAAAGGAACTCTCTCGGACAGGGTTGCTGTTGAGAAGGAAACATTACAGATTTTAGGTATGACGCATGCACGGCCTACCGTACTCTTAACCAAAACAACTGCCCGAACCTTGGGTCTTACGCGGTCAGCGTCGGTGACAAGGCAACAATACGTCTCTCCCTATATTAACTAGTCGGTTCTAGCAACGTCTTAACGAGCGCGGTTAGCAACCTGCAGAAAACACACACACGAACCTTTCGTGCCAGCACCCACGAAAGCGTTCCCAAACATTACCGTTCACTATAGGAACGGCACCCATGCGTCTAAGGCTGCATGGACAACACTCAACCGTGGAAATAGGTTCCTTCCGAATAGAACCATATAACCCTTCGCATACTCGTGATGCGGCATCGACACACGTATGACAAACGTGGCGAAACAACCGTGCCGATAGGTTCGTTGGAATCGAACCGTATCAACCTTCGTATGGATCACATACGGAACCTGCGCACGTATAATAGACGTGGGCGAAAACAACCACGAAGATAGGGTCCCTTGAATGGAACTCCCTATCAACCCTCGCATGCTCGCGATGCGGAACTCCGCACACGTATGATAGACGTGGCGAAGTGCTGGAGGAGTTAGCAACATAACCAGATACTTATTAGTCACCTAAAACAACCCCAAAATCCCCTAGGGCCTCTCGCACTAAGTCATCCTTAACGATCGTACGAGATTTTCAAAAGGTTCTTGCAACTTTTATATTTTCAAAGAAGTGTTTAGGGCTCATTGGGTTCTCTGATATGCTAAACACGGCTCTTATACCAGCTGTGGCGGAACCACCTTGGATTAGCTTGATTAAGCAAGGTTAAGTCGCCTAACATGCGACACTCCTGCTTAGACCGAGCTAACACGGGGTGCCGTCGGATTTCATCCGATTTAACCACTTAACAGGATCGAGTCTAGCAAACCCACACGAAGGTGAGCGGTTACAGAGAATACAACAAGTCCACTGAATTAAGCAAGTCTTACTCCATTAGTTCGGCCATAAAAATAATTTAACATCAGAGTTTTACAAGTTCAAAGAAAACGACAGAGAAAACACTAGCGGAAGACTTCGTCGGGGTCGGATGTCTGGGCGAGGCCAACTAGAACATCACTGAAAAACAACAACTTCACCTGAAAACAGGAGCCACAACAAGGCTGAGCTACTAAGCTCAACAAGACTTAACCGGGGAGAGTCAGCTACTCTTCCAACTAGACATGCAAGGCTTCTTGGCTGAGGGGTTTGTTTGCCAAAAGCACTAAGTAACCTTATTTTCAAGTTTTAGCTCCGGTTCTAGATTCGCTTACCAGTCTAGGTTGTGCAACCTATTCTAAGCAATCATAGAGCCAAACAAGATGTGTAGATATAACAACAAAATTGCCATCATCAGATTCCTCATTTACTCAGGGTGACATAGCGATCAAGAAATCTCAGACTGTGAGAGGCAGACGAATCGATTCGAGTTCTTTAACCATGCATGGTGAACCTAGCCCCACGACATCCGCGTACCCGGAGGTCGCTTCCTGTGTCGGCCCTCCCCATCAATCCCCTAACCCGTGTCGGGCCCATTTCCTTTGGTGCAAGGTTCCACAGACCCGGCCTCTGCCGTCCTGTGACCACGATTGCCACCACGTGCGACAACCAGCAGGGGAAGCTCCGTTCCAAGAACAATGGGGCGACCGCTCACGTCTAGGTTCAATCAGGTACTAGGCTTCCTCATCCCATACTAAGTATGAGGCTAGTACTTTCAAACACTTGATCACGAACACCACCGCTGTCGGGCCTTAGCAGATTTCATAGACAGACGGGGCGTCCATCCGACCACCAAAATGTTACCAAAACCCTGCCCCGTCCATCGTCCTTATAGTTGTAACAGGAGAGTAAAACATGCAACTGTTGGAGGTATGCCCTAGAGGCAATCATAGAGATGATGATATTCCATTTGTATCCATGATTTGTATATTGTGTTCATTGAATATCCATTAAAGGCTACTTGAATTGATTTGCAATTATGTGAATTGTATGTGAAACTCTTTACTTGTATGGTTATTCTAAAGTTGTCCCTAGTCGGAGTTCATGTGAGGACACACATGAATATTAGACTAGCACATGTATTAGTTGATGACTATGTTTCACAAGTCATGGACATGGAGATGTTGAACTAATAATGTGGACACATGTGGAGACATGTGTTAGGACTGACCCAACACGAGAAGTAGTTCTCTCTTTAAACAACATATACGCTTTGTCCTTAGACCTGAGATTGTTGCATGTATTCTAGATGTGGATCGACCTACTTAGGGGCTATCAAACGCTACGTCGTAACAGGGTAGTTATAAAGGTAGCTTTCGGGTTTGTCAAAAAGCATGCTATGAGACATGGTCAATCAAGATGGGATTTGCCCCTCTCTGATTGAGAGTGATATCTCTGGGCCCCTCGAGTGATCGGATCCAAAAATGCATGGCCATGCTGCGTACGATTAAGAGTTAACCTACAAAGGGATTCTGAATCACAGGATCGAGAAAGAGCGGTCGGCTTGAAGCTAGACCAAATATCGTGAGGCAAAGGGAATAGCATGTATATTATGTTGTGATGATTCGTCTGATATGATCTTCGTGTGCGTATAGGAGTTGGCACGTCTTGCTAGAGGCCGCTACCGACTATTGGGCCGAGTAGGAGTACTCGGGCCATGTCTATACGTATCCGAACCCATAGGGTCGCACACTTAAGGGGCTGGAAGCCTAATTCGGATCTGATCCGAGTTGGATTAGGTTTAGGAGTACTAATGGGCCTCGGATCCAGAGGCCCATCAGGAACCTCTATAAATAGAGGGGTGGGGGCGCCCTAGGGTTTACACCTTTTTGGAGAAACACACCTGCCGCGCCTCTCACGCCCTCGCCTATTGCAACTCTCGGATCTAGCCCTCCTGCATGCGACACTTCTTCCCAGCAGGTGTGGATACCTTGGTAGTGTTGCGCCTGCAGTACTTGGA
>NC_028451.1:13299354-13565719 GCF_000263155.2 Setaria italica
GCTGAGGAGCTGCTGGACGTGATCGACTACGTACGACTACGTGATCGTCTTCACTGCACCGACGCATATCTACATCTTCCGCACCAGTAGTGCGTCGAGTGGTAATCCCGTGATCCTTATACGGCAGTTCTTCCTGGTTATACGCGGTAGAAATTTTGATTTGCGCTAGCGTAGCCTACCTCGTATCCTGACAGGGAGGCGCGGCAAGTGTGTTCAGCCAAAAGGTGTAAACCCTAGGGCGCCCCCACCCCTCTATTTATAGGGGTTCCTGACGGGCCTCTAGATCCGAGGCCCATTAGTACTCCTAAACCTAAACCAACTCGGATCAGATCCGAATTGGGCTTCCAGCCCCTTAAGTGTGTGACCCTATGGGTTCGGATACGTATAGACATGGCCCGAGTACTCCTACTCGGCCCAATAGTCGGTAGCGGCCTCTAGCAAGACGTGCCAACTCCTATACGTATACGAAGATCATATCAGACGAACCATCACAACATGATATACATGCTATTCCCTTTGCCTCACGATATTTGGTCTAGCTTCAAGCCGACCACTCTTTCTCGATCCTGTGATTCGGAATCCCTTTGTAGGTTAACTCTTAACCGTACGTAGCATGGCCATGCATTTTCGGATCCGATCACTCGAGGGGCCAGAGATATCACTCTCAATCAGAGAGGGGCAAATCCCATCTTGATTGACCATGTCTCATAGCATGCTTCTTGACAAACCCGAAAGCTACCTTTATAACTACCCTGTTACGGCGTAGCGTTTGATAGCCCCTAAGTAGGTCGATCCACATCTAGAATTCATGCGACAATCTCAGGTCTAAGGACAAAGCGTATATGTTGTTTAAAGAGAGAACTACTTCTCGTGTTGGGTCAGTCCTAACACATGTCTCCACATGTGTCCACATTATTAGTTCAAC
The DNA here is from genome assembly GCF_000263155.2 of Setaria italica. Classification (NCBI taxonomy): domain Eukaryota; kingdom Viridiplantae; phylum Streptophyta; class Magnoliopsida; order Poales; family Poaceae; genus Setaria; species Setaria italica. The sequence continues at coordinate 13,300,280 of NC_028451.1, forward strand.
ATCTCCATGTCCATGACTTGTGAAACATAGTCATCAACTAATACATGTGCTAGTCTAATATTCATGTGTGTCCTCACATGAACTCCGACTAGGGACAACTTTAGAATAACCATACAAGTAAAGAGTTTCACATACAATTCACATAATTGCAAATCAATTCAAGTAGCCTTTAATGGATATTCAATGAACACAATATACAAATCATGGATACAAATGGAATATCATCATCTCTATGATTGCCTCTAGGGCATACCTCCAACAGTCTCCCACTTGCACTAGAGTCAATCTAGAAGGTACCTAATACCCATAGCTCTTACATGCGCATCATGCTTAGCCTGCGGGAATGCTTTTGTCAATGGATCAGAAATGTTCAGATCCGTGTGTATTTTGCATATCTTGATCTCACCCCGGTTAACGAAGTCTCGAATGAGATGAAATCGCCGCATTACGTGTTTGTTCTTCTGGTGGTTCCTTGGCTCCTTTTCTTGCGCAATTGCCCCATTGTTATCACAGTAGAGATTCAATGGGCTGGACGCATTCGGGAACACACCAAGCTCAATGAGGAAATTCCTTATCCAAACACCTTCCTTCGCGGCTTCCGAAGCCGCAATGTACTCGGCTTCTGTCGTAGAATCGGCCACCGTCTCCTGCTTGGAACTCTTCCAACTAACAGCACCACCATTTAGCGTGAACACAAATCCTGATTGTGACTTTGAATCATCTCTGTCGGTTTGGAAACTAGCATCGGTGTAACCTGTTACAACGAGCTCCTCCTGACCTCCATAGACGAGGAACATATCTTTAGTCCTTCTCAAGTACTTAAGAATGTTTTTCACCGCTGTCCAGTGACTCTCACCTGGATCAGATTGGTGTCTGCTTGTCATACTTAGCGCATATGAAACATCTGGGCGAGTACTTATCATTGCATACATGATAGATCCAATAGCCGAGGCATATGGCACTCTACTCATGTGATCCCGCTCATCAGCAGTCGAAGGACACTGAGTCTTGCTGAGATGTATGCCATGTGACATAGGCAAGAACCCTTTCTTTGCCTCTTCCATGCTGAACCGCTTCAACACTTTGTCAATGTAAGTATCTTGGCTTAAACCTATAAGCCTTCTCGATCTATCTCTATAGATCTTAATGCCCAGAATATATGCCGCTTCCCCTAAGTCCTTCATCAAAAAACTATTTTTCAGTGAAGTCTTTACGGACTCAAGCATAGGAATGTTATTTCCAATCAGTAATATGTCATCCACATATAAGATTAGAAATACTACAGAGCTCCCACTAACCTTCTTGTAAACACAAGACTCTTCTTCGTTCTTGGTGAAGTCAAACCCTTTGACCACTTCATCAAAACGAATGTTCCAACTCCTAGATGCTTGCTTCAATCCATAAATGGATCTCTGAAGCTTGCATACCTTTCCAGCATTTTTCGGATCGACAAAACCCTCGGGCTGTATCATATACACGTCCTTAGCTAGGTTTCCATTCAGGAAAGCTGTCTTGACATCCATCTGCCATATCTCATAATCGAAATATGCAGCTATAGCTAGAATAATCCGAATGGACTTAAGCATCACTACGGACGAGAAGGTCTCGTCGTAGTCAACTCCTTGAACTTGTCGAAAACCTTTTGCGACAAGTCGTGCTTTATAGATGTGAACATTTCCATCCATGTCCTTTTTCTTCTTATAGATCCACTTGCACTCTATGGCTTTAACACCATCAGGCGGGTCAACCAAGTTCCAAACTTGATTGTCTCCCATGGACTCTATTTCGGATTGCATGGCACTCTGCCATTTTTCGGAGTCTGGGTCCATCATTGCTTCTGCATATGTCGCAGGCTCATCATTGTCCAACAATAATATTTCTCGCATTTCGCGGAGCCTTGCCAACCTTCGTGGTTGTGGCGGTGCTTCTTTTGCCATGGGTATCTCAACTTGTTCTACTACATTAGCATCACTCATTGATTCTTGCCCGATTGGCTCATCTTGAACTTCTTCAAGATGCACTGTTTTTCCACTCTTTTCTCCTTTGAGAAACTCTTTCTCTAGGAAAACCCCGTTCCGAGCGACAAACACTTTGCCTTCTGATCGGTTGTAGAAATAATATCCCAAAGTTTCCTTTGGATATCCCACGAAAATGCACTTATCCGACTTGGGTGTGATCTTGTCCGACTGAAGTCGCTTGACAAACACTTCACATCCCCAAATCTTTAGAAAAGACAAACTAGGAACCTTTCCAGTCCATATCTCATATGGTGTCTTAACTACGGATTTAGATGGTACCCTATTTAGTGTGAAAGCTGCTGTTTCTAGAGCGTATCCCCAAAATGACAACGGTAGGTCCGACTGGCTCATCATTGATCGAACCATGTCTAACAAAGTTCGATTACGTCGCTCGGACACACCGTTTCTCTGAGGTGTTCCAGGCGGCGTAAGTTGTGGAACAATTCCGCAACTCTTTAGATGATTGCTAAACTCGTGGCTCAAATACTTGCCTCCACGATCAGATCGTAAGGCCTTAATTTTCTTGCCACGCTGATTTTCAACTTCATTCTGAAATTCCTTGAACTTTTCAAAGGTTTCAGACTTGTGCCTCATCAAGTAGACATAGCCATATCTACTAAAATCATCAGTGAAAGTTATGAAGTATTGGAATCCTCCTCTAGCCGTCGTGCTCATTGGTCCACATACATCACTATGTACGAGTTCCAACAAGTCTACTGCTCTCTCAGGAAATCCTGTGAAAGGCGTCTTGGTCATCTTGCCTAGCAAGCAAGCCTCGCATGTCTCGTATGATTCAAAATCAAACGAAGTTAGAAGTCCATCAGAATGGAGCTTCTTCATGCGCTTTTCACTTATATGACCCAAACGACAATGCCACAAGTAGGTAGGACTCAAATCATTAGGCCGAGGCCTTTTAGCACTTACATTACAGACATGTGAACCATCAAGATTTAAAACAAACAATCCATTCACAATGGGTGCAAAAGCCATAAACATATTATTCTTAGAGATCACACAACCATTGTTTTCACTCGCAAATGAATAACCATCCTTCATCAAACATGAAGGAGATAAAATGTTTCGACTTAAACTAGGAACAAAATAACAATTATTCAACTCCATAATAAATCCTGACGGGAGGTGGAGTTGCATCGTCCCGACGGTCAAAGTAGCAACTCTTGCATTATTGCCCACGCGGAAATCAACTTCTCCTCTTTCCACGCTTCTACTTCTTATCATTCCCTGCATCGAATTGCAAATATGAGCAACCGATCCGGTATCAAATACCCAAGAATTAATAACTGTATCAGCGAGAAATATGTTGTCTATAACATAAACAACAAGCGTACCTGAGGTAGAAGTACTCTTACTTCTGCCGTTCTTCAACGAAGCTAGGTACTGCGTGCAGTTTCTCTTCCAGTGACCAAGTTCATGACAGTAAAAGCACTCTTTATCTGGAGCAGGTCCAGGTCCAGCTTTAACCTTAGGCGGTGGGTTTGGCTTGGACGTTCCAGCCTTGCCCTTCTTCTTCCAAGAATTGCCCTTCTTCTTAAAGCTGGGCTTGTTCTGTATCGCCATCACATGGCTGGTACTAGCGCTTTTCTCTATGTCAGCCTCTGCTGTTTTAAGCATGCCACACAGCTCATTCAGACCCTTCTCCGTCCCATGCATATGGTAGTTCGAGATGAAGTTCCCATAGCTAGGAGGAAGAGACGAAAGAATGAAATCAGTGGCCAACTCTTGGCCCAGTGGGAAGCCTAGCTTCTCCAACCGTTGAGTGTAACCAACCATCTTGATTACGTGTGGTCCTACTGCTGCGCCTTCTGCTAGCTTGCTCTCAACAAAGGCCTTAGACACATTGAACATTTCAGTCCTGGCCTGTGTTTGGAACATGTCTCTAAGCGCCACGATCATATCGTGCGCCTCATGGTTTGTTTCGAACTGCATCTGCAGCTCGGGTTCCATGCAAGCAAGCATAAGGCAGCTTACTTCGAGGTTAGCATCACATGCTTTCTTGTAAGCATTCTTAGCAGCAGCGGGTGCATCCTCAGCAGGTTCTTCTGGTAGTGGGTTGTCTAGAACATCTTCCTTTTTCTCAGCCCTGAGAACAATTCTCAGGTTACGGATCCAATCCGAGTAGTTTGCTCCATTCAACTTGTCCTTCTCAAGGACCGAACGCAAAGCAAACGATGTGGTGGTGTTGCTAGGTGCCATTTAATCTACAACAAAAGTAATGCAAAATACACTAAGACAAACGTATCCATGATAGAGCAAATTACATTAAACTATTTTAACAGAATCTACTCCCACTAAAATCAATATCCCTCTATTGAAGCTTAGTGATTCAGGATCCACAACTAACAAGTCTACTAGTGAGCTTTAGCATCACCGCTAGCAAACGAGGTAGATCGGTAAGCAACTTTTGCTAATCATATCACATATGACTCCTGTTGTTGGGTGACATCTCTATGTCTCGACGCCCAACCTGTATGCCCCAAGGTCCTTAACCGTTAAGATGACCTCGTTAAGCAAACCAACCCTTATGCGTGTAAGTGTCCGACACAAACCCGTCTAGTCAAGGAAAACTAGTGGCACCCTAATTTCATAGACCCACCACTAATTGTACAAGACATGGGATGGTGCAAGTTTTAGTTGGGAGGGCATACTAACTTAAACTTTGTGAGGGATCGTTCTACTTCTAACATCACAGCATGCAGAAAGTAAAACATAAACAGAATAGCATTCACATAGTTGTGACACAGTATGGCCCGTTTTCATATGGTGATCTCCATCTCCATAGAACCTGTTCACCATGGTGATCTCCATCTCCATGTTCCATGTGCGCCATCCTCCTGGTGATGAGTCCTCCAAGAACTAGAGCATGCTATTACACCTAATAGCTAGTAAAGAATCTAGTAATGAAGATTACATAGTTGCTTGGATCATCACAGATTGGTACGCAGACCATTAAATACAATAAAGTGACAACACATATGGCTCCTGCCGTGTTGCCGTACGCGCGACACGTAGGTCACGAATGAGTTACACACATGCATCACATACACAAGGGGTCCATACTGATCACAAGATACAAACATACATCCTGCAAAATAGAGTTAGGCGTCCTAACGTTCCAAACTTCGGAGGCCCGAAACTCCATCTTCCAAGCTGACAGGGGGACCCACGAGATCCACGCTCGAGGCGGATACTTGTCTGGCGGGCCCGGGTTAACCCGACCCCCTACGCTTGGGGTTGGGTGAGGCGGAGACCTACGGCGGGGGGTCGGACGCTCCCGACCCTAAACCTGCGGTCGGACGAGGCGGAGCTTGGTCTTCCGGGGGTCGGGGGCGCCGGACCCCGGGATACGGGGTCAGGCGAGGCGGAGCGTGATTCTCACCCCCCATGTTGGGCCGACGACAATATTTGTTACCTTAGGTGGGCCTAGGCCTTTACATTTTGTTGTTTCCATGGGCTTCGAGAGGTCGTTAATTTTTTCCCCCAACAAAATGGAAGCTAACAAAATTGGTTTCACAATTTTTGGATCATCATATGATTTATAAAGCATTTAATGACTTTTAGACAAAATAAATTCTAGTGCTAGATACTGGAAAGTAACATGCACATAAACATTTTTAGAGTAAACTATACATCATCAGGTACCCAACAAAATAAGTTTCACATTTTTAGCATTTCTCTACACACTTTTATGCATTTTCTAGGTTTGTAGGGATTTAAATCAAGGAATAACACAGAATCGAGAGCATCTTTCAAAACCACCCTCAAATGTTTTGATTCTCGCATATAGGTCCCTATAATTTCCCCGTAACCCACTATCTTTCTTCTTCTTCTCCAACAGAACTCACACACAACGCAGAGAAAGGGGCACGGGCACGGACAGCACTTGGCATGGTCGGCCTTGGGCGAAATGGCGGTGGGAGGGGGGATGGCGCGACAACGGAGGAAAGGCGCGGGGCCACGCCCCAAGGCCAAGGGCTCTCCAGCGGGGGTTCGGGAGCACGGAGGAGTTGGTATCGAAGCTTCCAAGAGGTAGCGGCGGGTGGCAACAGGGGTAGCCGGTGGGGGCGCCTGCCCAAGCGAGAAGGGTAGCCGGTGAGTAGTCAAATGGATGCACGGCATCGCAAGGAGGCTCTAGCTGCAAGGAATTGGATGTAGGTTCAGAGTCAGCGGTGAATCGGGCCGGCGAATGGTGGGGAGCTTTGGAGCTTGGTGGTGGCAATGGAGGCAGAAGGTGGGTTTTGACAAGGCGCAGGCGTAACTTATAAAGGTGTGGCACCGGCCATGGCGACCAACCAGCACTGGGCAGCCCAACTAGAGATGCACAACCGCTGGTGCTGCCCAACTAGAGATGCACAGGCGCGAGAGAGGTGGAAGACGCTGACGCGTGGGCCCGACGATTTTTTTAAAACACTCAAATTTCCTCACTCAAACGACCCAGCTACAGGCACCCAAAAATCTCCCAAAAAATACTCATTTGAAAGATAAAAAATGCAAAGAACACAATTCCACAAGAATCATCTCAAGAACTGCTCAGGTTTTCACGCAATCGACAAAAGAAAGCAGCCAAAACTGAAATTTAAACGAATTTTTAACACAAGGAAACATCACTGAAAAATTATGTAAACATATTGTAAAATCATCAATTTGCATCTAGTATTTAAATAAAATAATAGGAGACACAGTGGCATAGCAGAAATTAGAGTTGCTTCACAAGTTTGAATTTCAATAATAAAATACAATTATGTGAATTTAAACAATGCATGGCCAAGATGCTCAATTAAGTACAAATGATGCTCATGTTGCTCAATTATGCACAAATGATGCTCATGATGCTCAATTATGTAAAATAAGTTTGGTTAGATTCTTGATGCTCATGATGCGTGGCGTGCGAAGGTGCTGGCTTCAACGTGAATTCTCTCATCAAATTTGAATTACGCATTTGAATCTCTAATTATAAAAGTTGGAGTTCAAAGTATATGCTACAACTTTTGTAAAGGCCAACATGTGGAAAGCTTGACGGATTTGGAGATAGGATTGTGGGAACTTTGGTGGAACGCCAATCAAGGCTGTTTTTGAATTTGATTTGAAATTTGCCCGAACTTTAACCCAGTTTTTGAACACCTTCCATCAAAATCAAGAAAAGGGGTAATTATTTGCTCCATTTGAAAGGATCTATCACTTTCATATTGGCCAAAATTTGAGCTCTTATACAGAATTTGTTTTTTACTTGCTCCCCAAGTGCTTTAGTATAAAGGTGTGTAACAATTAGTCATTTAGAGTTAGCTTTGATTTATTCCTGTTGATACCGTTTTTTGACACATATCAAAAGTTGGCGTCAAAGGGAAGCAGAGATGCTGATGCGTGACAGAGAAGCAACGGCTAGTAAAATCGACCGATGGAGTTACAGCAGTTCAGCCGATGGAATCATAGAGGTTCGACTGATGAAGACAGGAGGATTCAGCTGATGGGGTCTAGCCGATGCGAGCAAGAGGGTTCCAGCCAATCAGAGATATTGGAGCTTCGACCAATAAGAGGCAAAAGAGTCTTGATCGGCAAGAAGGTTGCAAGATGGTGGATATAGGGTTGGCAAATAGAGGCTAAGTTTATTTCCGACTCTTGTACGAGTCGTTTTGTTTAGAGAGTTCATTTCTTTGGTTATAGATATTGTATTGCGTCGTAATCGACCAGGACTAGGAGTCTTGAGTTTTGGATATAAATAGAGACCCTGCGAGGTATAGAAAAAGGAGTACACATGTAATCAAAACAAATCTACTTTATTTGCAATTTACTTTCAAGTTGGTGACTTCGCGAAAGTTCTTTCAAGTCTGCAGGGTTGCATCATCTTGATCTTCGGCTGATTTGTAAGTTTCGAGTTTTTGAGTAATTTCTAGATTTTAACTTCTAGCACATCGCTGTTATTTTGTCTAGATTTATTCATCAAGTTATCAATATTTGCTAGATCTCCAAGTTTATTCATTTAAATCTTGTTGTTTTAGCTTTTATCGCAGTTATCCAGCTTGAAATAAGCTCAGATCGGCTCCTTACCCTATTCTTCTATCAATTAACTGTTACATAGCTGAATAGATCTATTTGAGGTGTTGTCTGCGTAGCACTATTTAGGTTATGTTTTATCATTTCCTCTGCATCGGTTACGCATACATCGACTGACCTAGCCGATTGTCTTTTGCCGTATCGGCTGCTCGGCCGTCACAACTCTATAGGGCTAATCGGAATACCAGCCGATTCACTCTCGAATTTAACGATTTGATTGTCCTTGTCAATTAGCAGGTCAAATTGACTGGCACGCCGCGGATTGAGAGGGCTACAACCTGTACTTGAGCGAAGTAGATCTCTCAGGTTTTGTGTGTTAGTACGTGAAGTTCGTCACTCAATTTTTGCGTCAACATACTTTTGGCACGCCCGGTGGGACCATGAGCGGTTTTTCAAGATGTCTATTCCGGAACCTTCTGAGCTCTCAAACAAAAATATCATGGAGGTTACAGAAGATGATCTTAAGGAGGATCAGAAAAGTGATCTGGCAAGAGCTATGGAGGAATATAAATTGGTGTACTTGAGATCCTATAACCTCAATAAGAGGGGAGAAGCCGTTAAGAAGCATGATTTTCCAGTCCCTCATCATATCACTATTGATGAAAATCCAGGGAAGATGCAAGAGATGGTCAACCAAGCTGTTCATCATGCGTTGATCAATCAGTCCTCAGTGATGACCAACATCGTTCACAACGCTGTCGTCAACACTTTACTAGGGGGAGCTCCTCAAGGTTATCGAGGTCCAGCCTACGAATCCCCTAAAAGTGCGAGTAATGCACCAATTGGAAACATCATGGCAGCGCATGGCATGACACATTCTGTTTCTTAGCCGATGCAGTCAAGAGGAGGCTATGGTGTTATGCCACCTCTAAGTCCTAGTGTTGCACCACCTTTACCGACGTAGATTGTGAACCAGACTTCCCCAGTATATTCTATTCTATCACCGTTAACTTCATCATCGGCGCAATGGGGAACAGCAGGAACACAAATTGGATGGAACTCGATCACTGGATTTGGAATGCCTCCAAGGTCATTCACTCCGTCCATAGGGTTCCATACACAGATACCATAGGTGTCAACTCCTCAATCGACGACTCAGCATCAGCAGCAAAATACTTCAGAAGTCAATGGTGGAACCAGCACTTTGGTGCCCCATCAAGACGGGTCAACGATGGTATTATATAATAAGGAGGCAGGCATACTACAACATGTTAACCTTCCTTTGTGGCAAGCATTGGCTTCTCAGCTGGTAGTTCAGCCGCAGCCTCAGCCACAAGCATTAGCTTTTCAGCTGATAATTCAGCCAGTTGTGCAGCAACAGCCACATAATGCGCACCAACAGGTGGATTGAGCAGCAAAGATAGCCAAAGTGATGCAAGAACAGTTTAGATTGAAACCCAAGCAGCAAACCTACATGTACAGAATGTCGTATCCACCTGCTTATGACCTGCTTCCTTTCCCTCATTGGTATAAAGTACATGACTTCACCAAGTTCTCAGGACAAGATGATACCTCTACGATGGAGCATGTCAACCGGTTCATTATTCAATGTGGAGAAGCAGCTGCGCAGGATGCATTGATGGTTCGGTTATTCTCATCGTCCTTGTCTGGATCGGCCTTCCAGTGGTTCACGACACTCCTAGCTAATTCTATTATTTCCTGGGCTGATCTGGAGAAGCAGTTTCACAAATACTTCTTTGCTGGAGTTCACGAGATGAAGCTCACAGATCTAACTGGTTTGAGGCAGAGAAGTGATGAGTCAGTAGCTGGCTTCATACAAAGATTTAGAGAAGTCAGAAATAAATGCTATAGTTTGATCCTAAGTGACAGCCAGCTAGCTGAAGTTGCCTATCAAGGACTCTTGCTGCACATCAAGGAGAAGTATGCATCGCAAGAGTTTGAAAGTCTAAGCTAGCTTGTGCATCGAATGTCTAACCAGGAAGTGCGCCCTTTTGAGCAGAGGAGAAAGTTTCAGAAGAAGGTGGCATATGTGGAGTACTTCAATTCAGAAGAAGAGATAGAAGTCAGCTTGGCAGAATGGGTCAAGAGTAAGAAGCCGATTTCATGTCCATTTGGCAAGAAGGAACCTAAAAAGTTTGGGTTCGATACTTCCAAGGCCGATAAGATCTTTGATCTATTGTTGCAAGAGGGGCAGATCAAGCTTTCGCCCTATCATACTATTCCATCGGTCGAGGAGCTGAAGAGGATAAAATACTGCAAGTGGCACAACGCTATGTCTCATGACACAAATAAGTGCAAGGTGTTCCATTAATAGGGAAAACTTAAGTTTGAAATCCCTGCAAAGTCAGCAAAGCTGATCAAGATTCATCAGCACCCTTTCCCAACTAACATGGTGCAATTTGGTGAGAAGAACGCACTCCGGACCAAAGTGTTGACTTCATAATCGGCCAAGAAGAGTGGAACTGTAGATCCTAAGGTTTAGGTATCGGCTGATGACGTCAAAGGAAAAGGCCGATTAGAAGAAGGAGAAAGCTCGAAAAGACCTCGCCGGTCGATTACTTCTCGAGAGCTGCTCAATAAATTCCAAAGGTAGCAAGAAAAAGCAAGCACAGGGAAGAGATGATGCATTGGAGGTGCTCGTTCTTCATATACTGCTAGGAGGAAGGGATCAAATTACCATCGGTTGATAATTGCCTTGAGTGCAATGGGTTGTATCAAGGTAGCCGATCATCCAAGAGGCCATGCTTTGATGACAGAGAACGGAAGCCAATCATCAGGGATAGGTCTGATTGTGGTGACAAGCGTGTTCCAGTGCATGATCGGCTAGGGGACAGGGTCAGTGTGCATGATCAGCTGAGGGGCAGGATTGGTGTGCATGATCGGCTTGAAGAGAGGGCTAACCCTAGGGTCCCTGATGAAGAGCCGATGTGTCGCGAGCCAAAGCAACAGCGTACATCACAGCATGATGGTGTGAAGCACCCTAGGTGGTGCCCAGAAGGTTTGACCAAGTCTCAAAAGAGGAGAGTCCAGCTTTTGCATCAATGGGAGCAACAGGAAGAAGAAGAAAGACGTGCTCTGGAGAAGAAAGGTGTCAAATCCCAAGTATGGCACGTTAAAGTGAAAGTCGGTGACAAGGGTGATAATCATGAATCGGCTACTGATATTAACATGGTCTTCGTTCTGCCGATGGAATTCATGGCCCTGGTTGATCACAGGGAAATATCAAAAGTAGAGCAAGAGATGGCGCAGTTGACCCTAGAGCCGATGCCGGCTACCTTTGAGAAGCCTGAAGATGATAAGCGCCAATATTTGAAAGCTTTGTTCCTCAAAGGACAGGTTAATGGAAGGTCAGTTACCATGCTGCTGGTGGATGGAGGTGCGGCAATAAATATCATGCGATATGCCATGTTTCGCAAGCTTGGAAATGGTGAAGAAGATATGACAAAAATGGATATGATGCTGAAAGACTTTGAAGGGAACATCTTGCCAGCTCGGGAGGCACTCTGCGTTGATCTGACAATTGGAACTAAGACCTTACCTACTACATTTTTCATCATTAATGGTAAAGGGTCATATAACATGCTCTTAGGTCAAGATTGGATTCATGCCAATTGTTGTATCCTGTCTACGATGCATCAATGCCTCGTTCAGTGGATTGGCAATTCAGTGGAAGTTGTCCCCGTCGATTCCTCTTTCAGCATTGCCGCAGCCGATGCCCAGCAGTAGAGCTATGAACATGTAAGTTGTATATCTGGCAAAGCCTGGGATACGGATTTCTTAAAGGTGTCTGATTTTGGACTACAGCCGGCTTAGAGGAATCATCTTGATGGATGAGTTTGTTGAAGACGATAGGAAGCTTGGGCACGGGTTTACGTCGGCCGATGAATTAGAGCAGGTAGATCTTGGAGACGGTAGCAAGCCAAGGCCAACGTACATTAGTGCTATGTTGGATCCTGAGTATAAGCAAGAATTGATCAGTTACTTAGGGAGTTTAAAGACTGCTTTGCTTGGGAATATTATGAAATGCCTGGTTTAGATGAATCTATTGTTGAACATCAGTTGCCTATAAAGCCAGGTATCAGCCGTATTAGCAGCCTGCGCGGTGTTGTAATCCAAAAGTGTTGCCTGATATTAAAGCTGAGATTACAAGATTAATTGAAGCTAACTTCATCAGGCAGTGTCGTTATGCTGAGTGGATTTCTAATGTTGTCCCTGTGTACAAGAAGAATGGAAAGCTACGAGTTTGTATTGATTTCAGGGATCTCAACAAAGCCACGCCGATGGATGGTTATCCGATGCCCGTAGCCGATGTGCTGATAGATGCTACTGCAGGGCACAGAGTTATTAGCTTCATGATTGGTAATGCTGGGTATAACGAGATATTTATGGCTGAAGAAGATATTTCCAAAATGGCCTTTAGGTGTTCTGGACACGTTGGCTTGTTTGAGTGGATCTTCATGACTTTTGGATTGAAGAATGCCGGGGCTATATATCAACGGGCCATGAATTATATTTTCCATGAAATCATCGGCAAGATAGTGGAGATTTACATCAATGATGTCGTGGTTAAGTCGAAAGGGTACCAGGAGCATTTGGCCGATTTACGCAAGGTTCTGTAGTGCGCAAGGAAGCATGGACTGAAGATGAATCCAAATAAGTGTGCTTTTAGCGTATCGGCTGGGCAGTTCTTGGGTTTCATGGTACATGAACATGGCATCGAGGTTAGTTAGAAGATCATTGGTGTCGTTAACAAGGTTGTTGCTCTAGAAAACAAAACTGAGCTTCAGTCATTGATCGGCAAGATTAATTTCATTCGGAGGTTTGTATCAAACTTGTATGGGAGAATTCAATCGTTCAGTTTGCTTAAAATTGAAGGCTGATCAAGAATTTGTTTGGGGAGTGGAATAACAAAAAGCATTAGATGATATTAAGCGATACTTGGAGTTACCTCCAGTGTTGGTACCTCCTCAGGAACATAAGCTGTTCAAGTTGTACTTATCGGCTGATGAGCGTGCTATCGGATCGGCTCTTGTTCAAGAGTTTGAAGGAAAGGAACGAGTAATTTATTATATGAGCAGGAGACTCTTGGATGCAGAGACCAGGTATTCTCCGGTCGAAAGGTTGTGCTTATGCTTGTATTTCTCTTGCACTAAGCTTAGGCATTATCAAGTATCGGCTGAATGCGTTGTCATATGCAAAGATGATGTTGTCAAATATATGTTGTCGTTGCCGGTTTGGAATGGGAGAATCGGAAAATGGATTTTGGCTCTATCAGAGTTTGACCTGAAGTCATGGCCGATTTTGTTGTTTAGCACTGTGGTCCGGAGGTTGCTATCATCGAACTAGTTCCATGGACTTTATTCTTTGATGGATCTTCATGTGGAATCGGTTCAGGGATCGGCATAGTGCTTGTGTCGCTGCAGGGGGCAAGCTATGAGTTTTCATTGCTGATTGATGCTATCTCTGCTAATAATCAGGCTGAATACCAAGCTATTTTAAAAGGCATCAAATTGTTGAGGGAAATTAAAGCTGATGCTGTTGAAATATTTGGGGATTCTATGCTGGTCATCAATCAATTAACTGGAGAATATGAATGTAGGAATGATATTTTAAGAGTCTACCATGAAGAGTGCCTCTAGTTACTTAAAGAATTCAAGAGCGTGACCATTGAGCATATTCCAAAATCTTACAATGAAGAGGCTAACAGACTCGCTCAAAGCGCTTCCGGGTATCGGCCGATTTGTGGTGCTATGGCCTTAGAGCCGATGGTTGATGATTGGAGGAAAGAAATAGTCGATTATTTAAGGGATCCATCCAAAAAGGTTCATAGACGAGTATGTCTTCAGGCCATAAAATATGTGTTACTAGGGGATGATTTATATTATCGGACAATTGATGGGGTCTTGCTCAAGTGCCTTGGTGTTGAAGAATCAAAAAGCTTAATGGGCGAAATTCATGAGGGAGTTTGTGGGGCCCATCAATTGGCCTTTAAAATGAAATGGATGATAAGAAATAATGGGTACTACTGGCTGACTATCCTTGAAGATTGCTTCAAGTATTACAAGGGTTATCAAGATTGCCAAAGGTTTGGCAACATACAGAGAGCTCCAGCATCAGCTACGAATCCTATAATTAAGCCATTGCCGTTCAGGGTTGGGAAATTGACTTGATCGGCTAGATCTATCCATCATCAAGTAAGGGCCACAAGTTCATATTGGTAGCAATAGATTATTTTACAAAGTGGGTTGAAGCAATTCCTTTGAAGAATGTGACATCGGCAAGCATGATCGATTTTGTTAAAGAGCACATTATCTATCGGTTCGGTATCCCTCAGACTATTACAACCAATCACGGGACTATGTTCACCTCAGGGGAATTTTATGAATCTGCTGCCAGTATGGGAATTAAATTATTGAATTCTTCTCCTTATTATGCTCAAGCAAATGGCCTGGCTGAAGCATCCAACAAAGGGATTATCAAGTTAATCAAGAGGAAGATTGAGGAGCAACCAAGATGTTGGCATGTTATGCTAAATGAATCTTTATGGGCATATTGAATGGCCTGTCATGGTGCTACAAAAGTATCCCCTTATTAGTTGGTTTATGGGCATGAAGCAGTTTTGCCTTGGGAATTAAAAACGGGATCAAGACATATATCGTTGCAAGATCAATTAACAGCCGATGATTACTCCATCCTGATGAAAGGAGAGTTGGAGGATCTAGCAGGTCATTGGCTAAGGGCTTTGATCAGTATTGAAGAAAATAAAAAGAGAGTAGCCAGATGGTATGATAAGAAGGTCAAAATCAAAGAGTTTTCCTAGGGAGATCTGATCTGGAAACTGGTGTTGCCGATAGGGTCTAAAGATCCTAAATACAGAAAATGTTCGCCCACATGGGAGGGACCATATCAGGTAAATCGGTGTGCTCGAGCAACGCATATATTCTAGAGACACTTGAAGGGGAAGAATTCGTTAGAGCCTTAAATGGAAAATATTTAAAGAAATAGTACCCCAGTATATGGGTAGATGCATAGCCGATGGCTTAAAGCTTTGGACTATTATAGCTGATACATAGAATATCGTCTTCAGTACAAAAAGAAGGAAAGCAAACATGCTGATAGCCGATGAGATACAAGTAAGCCAATTTTAGTTCGGTACGTCGGCTGATACATGGCCGACGCAATAAGTGTCACCCTTAGAATAAATAATATCTACAATCTCTAAGTTATCAAGGTACAATAAGACATTACATCGAACCCAAGAAATCTTGGGTCAATTTTATCGCACGCAGGCAAGCTTGGTTGTCTTCGTCTTGAAGATTGGTGATTACTTGTTCCCTTTGGCGAAGCAGGCCTGGATGGTGTCCCAGTTGAGTGGTAATTATGTTAATCTCACTGGTGATCTGGCTCAATTCTTGAAGAAGCTGATCCCTTCTGGCTTCTAGAGTAGTCAATTTACTTTCAAGAATTGAAGAAGAAAGCTGAAGTCCTCGTGCTTGAATGGCCAACTGTTGCACCTGCCGACTTGCACTCGCGGAGTTGATTGCAGATAAAACCAGCTTGACATCCAAGGGAATATAATTCTGATTTGATTAAGGTTGGTTTGAGATCTTTGTTCGCTTGAGAGAACTGGTCGTTGGATTGGAGGATTTGGATGATCGGCTCGAGTTGGCTGTTCACTGAGTTCATCTAGCAAAAGGGAGAACAAAGGGTATAAATTGCAGATGAGAATTGATTCAGAACAGTTGATTTAGAACAAGATTGTAGAGTGATACCTGATTGACCGATGAAAAAGAAGCCATCCTTATTACTTGGATTCGGTCTGGTTTGAGAGTTCGTAGAGAGAAAGAGTTGGTGGAATTTTGAATGCTTTCAAGGGAAGCATGGGTGTTCATATTTATAAGGCAGTGTTGAAGAAATTTGAACGCTCAACAGTTGGTCAAGGAAGTGCTTAGAATGGAGTAGCCATTGGCAAGTCAAAAAGAGCAGTAAAGGATCAGTCAGTTTGTCATTCAAGTCGACTGTAGTATTAGCATTAGAGTATTTGCATTACAAAATAGATAAAATAAATTTACGGCGGTCCCAAGAGGGCATGGATGGCATCTATCGCGCGTAGGCGAATTTGATCGGCTTCTTCGACCTCTCTGCGATCGGCTGAGTCGGGAATCGGTTGTATGCTCTTATGAAGCCGATAAGCTTGTTGAGCATGCAACTGCTTCTCTTGTTCTAAGTTCTTGATGGCATCCAAAAGTTGGGCGAGTTTGATCTCTTCAACAATGATGGCATCTCCAACATCTCTCACTCTTTCATTAGCTCCGCCCTTCTTGCCTTGAGCCGATCGATCTCGCTAACGATGTCAGGATGGGAGTTGCTTAATATGCTGACTCTCTTGTGGATTTCTTCAGCATGGAGCTTGTGAGATTCCTTCTCCTTAAGCAATCACTCATGTTGGGCTCAATCGGCTAAGCGACATAATGCCTTCAACACAGGAACTTGCTGATTCTCAATGAAGGCTACGGGAATCAGGGCCTCTTCTATTTCTTCTGGAATTTGGCCTCTGAGGCCACGAAAGATGTTCCATATCGGCTCTGCATCTTCAACTAGCTAGCTGATGTCCCGGTTGAGGAAGTCCAATATGCTTCGAAGTTTGGTCTTCACGTCCTTAGATAGGATCCTAGAGCCAAAGGATGCGACAGGACTTCAACTTCTTCAGGAAGTCCTTCAATTTGGAAGGAGAAAAGCTTGTTGTTCGGTGAATCCTGAGCCTGCAAAAGATTAATGAAGTGTAAGCCGATGATGCTAGTTGGTGGAAAATCAGCTAGTGAATGTGAGAGGTGTTTACCATCTTCCAATGAATCTCTTAAGCTTGCGTTGGTGGTGCAGCTACATCGAACGGATGTTCTTGATGGATCAGCTCCTCAGAAGGTGGGTCATCCTCTGGGATCATGTCGGCTAGAGAATCTTGGATAACGATCGGCTCTGGAGCGTGGCCGATACGATACTTGGAATATTCTCCTGGGGGAAATAAGATTCCATAAGAATATTTTTGATAAAAACAAAAAGCATTGAATTCAAGTATAGCGGACAGTGTTATACCTCTAGAGTTGATGTAACCATTGGTTCGGGTAGAATAACCGATGCGTCTGGATCGGTCTGCACAGAGGTCTGGCCAATTTTAGCAACAAAGGTTTAGAAGATCAGAGCAAAGCATACTGTGTACCTTAGGTTGCAGAGTTCCTGGAATCTCTTTGGCCTATTGAATGGACAATGGAGGGGTCGAAAGTGTAGTCAACTCCAGAGTAGGTTGATTTGGTGTATGATGTGCAGACGTCTGAAAGAAACAGAGTTAGCTCAGTAATTTATCTAAGGAAATTTAATAGTGGAATTACCTGGAAAGCTTCTATCAGAAGTGATGCCGTTGCCGATGGGTCGATAGCTTTGACCGATGATGAATCCTTTTGGATAAGCTTCTTACAAGTCATCTTAGAGGTAGGGGCTTTGCATTTCAAAGATCGGTATCTGGCTAACACTCTGCAAGAGAGAAAATGTTAGTGGGAAAGGAACCTTTATAAAAAAGAGGAAGAAGAATTAGTGAAATCAGCAGTGTCACCTCTCCATCAGGATCGATGAAGTCTGGGCTGAGCTGCTGGCAATAGACCCCTGCCGATACGCAAAAGAGGTGCTGACCTCATTCTGCCCACCACAACTTGAATGGTCTGGTAGTGAAAGAGGCGACCTTCCATGATTCTAAGTTTATTGTGCTAGCATTTGGAATCAGGCTCTTTAGTCTGTTGTACTCAAGGCCACTGGAAAGTTTTTCCCTAGGCTTCACGAGATCGGCAAAGAAACGTTTTATTGGCAATTGCCCAAAAGCGAGCTGGCGGGATGCTACCGATGGGTGATAAAACTCATAGGTCGAGTGTTGACCTTTCCCGGCAAAGATATTGGCTGGAAGGATGTCAAGCTTGATGATTACTTCAAGATTTGGAATGTGGCTGTAGCAAAATTGAAGCTGATGGGTAGCTCAAAAGGAAGGTCTTCATTGGCATAAGCATACCAAATTGTTGCCTCGTCGGTAAGACCATTGTAGAAGCATCTGAAGAAATCAACCACCCCAGAAGGAGACTGTTTATCGCTAGGGAAGATAGAAACAACTTCACCATAAGATGTGCATCGGCGAGTTTTAGGGTCCTCGTCCTCTAGCTGATCCTTCGGGAACATGTTCTTGATGTCTTGCCCCAAGACATGTTGCAGGTGTAGGTTGAGGCATAAGGTTATAAACCACCAAGGGCCGCCTAGGTTGCCAATGGGTTGTCCAGCTGATAGCTTGATTGATACCTGGTGCAGCAAGTGATAGACTGATCCAAGGAGGTGCTTCCCTAGGGGGATTGAATTCCCCATCAACAGCGCTTCAGCTAAGATTTGCAGATTTGTAGTTGGTCTAGCTGATCGTCCGTAGAAGATGAACTTGTCTAGCCACATGTTCAGGAAGGCAACATTTTCACTAGCATCGATAGTTCTAGTTTTAGCATGACAGCTGATGTGGCCTTTCCATCTGCCGATATTCTTTGTTTCCAGCCAATGATAGTGTTATCAGCCGAGGTGATGTCTAAGCCCGTCAGCATCAGAACATCGGCTAGTGTGGGAGTCATCGGCCCATGACCAAACAAGAAAGAGTTCAAGGCATCTGACCAGAAATACGATGCAGCGATGAGCATGGATTCATTTCGGGCCATGTCCGACAAGGAGAGGGTGATGCACTGGCTGATGTTGTATTGCTCCCAAAGAGGCCTTTTCGAAGCTGCTATCCTGAGATACCAGTTTTTCCATCCTGTTGTATGGCCGAGCTAGGATCTAAAGACTTGGTTCTAGTTGGTCAAATCCATGGATGCAAGCTTGAAGGGGATTCTATTGGTTTCTAAATTGATTAGATCCATTGGGTCGGGATTCCCCTTGGGGCCTAAGCAGATAAGTTCGGGCTTATCGTCTATAGGAATAGTGATCCTATTCCTAATTTCCTGAGGATGTGAAAATTTCTAGATCAGATGTGAAAAGCAATAATGCAGGAAGAATGGTGAAGATGGGAAACGTACCTCAGGGATGGAAGAAAGAGTCGCCATGAATGAAGCGGGCCTGCGACTTGAAACAACCACTGATGAACACAAAAAGCCGTCGGAGGTCACTGTTTCGCGCAAGGAAGGAGAAGAACATGGTCTATTTTGTTGTGCAAGAAGGTGAACCAATGGAAGAGGGAGATGATGACCGTGAGTTTATAGGTTAGCATGAGAAGGGTATGTATGGCATTTCATCCATCGTCTGCACGAAATTAGAGAGGCTATTGTTTGGAGGCACTTTTTAAGGTAGGCGAATCATGACTGAGAAGATTTCGGAGCAAAAGATATGTTTTACTCCAAAACTGGGGGGCATGTGTTGACACCATTTTTTGACACGTACCAAAAGTTGGCATCAAAGGGAAGCAAAGATGCTGATGCATGTAAGAGGAGCAACGGCGAGTAAAATTGGCTGATGGAGTTACAGCAGTTCAGCAGATGGAATCATAGAGGTTTAGCTGATGAAGATAGGAGGATTCAGCCGATGGGAGCCGATGGGGTCTGGCCGATGCGAGCAGGAGGGTTTCGGCCGATCAGAGATATTGGAGCTTCAACCCATAAGAGGCAAAAGAGTCTTGATCGACGAGGAGGTTGCAAGATGGTGGATATAGGGTTGGCGAATAGAGGCTAAGTTTGTTTTTGACTCTTGTACGAGTCATTTTGTTTAGAAAGTTTGTTTCTTTGGTTATAGATATTGTATTGCGTCGTAATCGACTAGGACTAGGAGTTTTGAGTTTGGGATATAAATAGAGATCCTGCGAGGTCTGGAAAAAGGAGTACACACATAATCAAAACAAATCTCCTTTATTTGCAATTTACTTTCAAGTTGGCGACTTTGCCAAAGCTCTTTTCTTTTCATGAATTATTTCAAGTCAAGAGGGTTGCATCATCTTCATCTTCGGCTGATTTGTAAGTTCCGAGTTTTCGAGTAATTTCTAGGCTTTAACATCTGGCGCATCGCTGTTGTTTCGTCTAGATTTATTCATGAAGTTATCGATACTTACTAGATCTGCAAGTTTTTTCGTTTAAATCTTGTTGTTTTAGCTTTTATCACAGTTATCCAGCCTGAAGGGATCCTTTGGATAGTGCTTGTTGAGGTCTGTGTAGTTGACCCACATCCTCCACTCATTAATGTTTTTCTTTCATACCAAGACAGCATTGGCCAGCCACTTTGGATGATAGACTTCCTTTTATGAAGCCCACTGTGAGTAGTTTGGCCAACTCCTTTTTGATTGCATCTCTTTTGTCTTCGGCAAATTGACGTAGTCATTGTCATTTTGGCGTAGCTTTGGGATCCACAATTAGTGAGTGCTCAATCAACTCCCTGGGCACTTCCGGCACATGTGATGGCTTCCATGCAATGATGTCTCGGTTGGTCCGGAGGAAGTTGACGAGCGCGTCTTGATATTTTGGGTCCAGTCCTAAGGAAATCAGGGCTATCTTAGAGCTATCACTAGTCTCAAGGTCAATGGCTTTGATATCGACTTTACTTGCCAGCTTGACCTTGGTTGCCCTCGACTTCTTCTCTAGGATCTCGAGTTCAGTCGGGGATAGTTTCTTGGAAGCGGCAAAGAGTTGCATCATCAAGTTTGGCACTTGAGTAGTCGTTGCTAGCTCCACAGCTTCTCTGTCGTAGTCGTATATCTTTTCAAGTCTCCGCGCATTTTGAGTACTAGGTACACATAATGCGGGATGGTCATGAATTTAGCCAAGGTGGGTCTTCTGAGGATAGCATGATATGAAGTTTCAAAATCAGCTACCTCAAATCGGATGTAGTATGTCCGGTAATGTTCTTTGGTCTTGAAGGTAACTGGCAAAACCACCTGACCAAGGTGTACAACTGCATTGCCTGGGACAATCCCATAGAATGGAGAGTTCATCACAGTGAGCATATCGATAATGTCGAGGCCCATCTTCCTCAAGGTCTTGGCGAAGAGTATGTTGAGACCACTGCCGCCATCAATGAGTACTTTTGTGAGTCGAGAGCCTACGACTACTAGGTCCAGGACGATAGGATAACATCCTGGGTCGGAGAAACAAGTCCACTGATCCTTCCTGGAGAAGGTTATTGATACCTCGGACCACTTGATGTTGCTGGTTCAATGGACATAATCTCTTGGAGGGCTAGTTTCTGGGACCGCTTTGTAGCAGTACCCGGTATGCCGCCGAAGATGACGTTGATAGTGTTGGACAGGTTCTAGAATTTGCCGTTGTCGCCCTCATCTTCATCTTCTTTGGCCTTGCCTTTGTTCTTTGTTCAAGAAGGTTCCAGAAGATCTTTCATGACTCTACGCAGGCTATAGCAGTCCATCGCGGAGTGCTTAGAGTGTGGGTGCAATGGGCACTATTTTTTTAGAGCTCTTTGAACAGAGTCCTTTCTTGATTCCCGCTGCCTTTCTTGGGCGACTGGGACATCACCACGATAGTATTGTTTAGCTTCCTCTTGCGATTTTGATGACCCAACAAGTAGTTGCCTTGGTAGTCATTATTGGATCGATCATTATGGTTCTTGTCATTACGTTGGCCATTACTCTGATTGTTGTTTTTTTGACCTCCATTACGACTAGACTTGAACCTCTCGATCTCCTTGTCTTCTTCATCTGCCCAGGCTTGTATCATGACCTTGAGAGATTTGATATCTTCCAGGCATCTCCTGCCATAATCTTGGAAAATCCGGCGGTCATAGAGACCGCTCTGGAAGCAATCTATGGCATCCGGCTCTGTGATGTCGACGATAGTGGCTTTCTTGTTGAAAAACAACGTAGGTAGCTGCACAAGGTCTCGCCTTGTTGTTGTTTGACTTGAGACAAGTCAATCCTATTGCCAGGACGCTGCATTGCCCCTGTAAAGTTGTTTGTGAATGCCGCCTTGAGGTGACTCCACGTGTCGATGGAGTTCTTTTTTGAGGACTTGAGCCAAGTGAGTGGCCCTGCCTCCATGCAAATGGGGAAGTAGATGACTTTGGTGTCATCATCTCCTCCCGCTACCTATACTGACAATGAGTAGCACCGCAGCCATTGGACTAGGTCCTGCTTGCCATTGTATTTGGTGATACCCGGAGGTTTGAACTTGTCAGGTAGAACCATCTTCCATACTCGTTTTGAGAAGGTGGGGAACCTGTCAGAATCCTCTCCACGTACTCGACTTCTTGTTTGCGCTCACGGTGACATCCTTCAATGATTATACGGGCGCCATGGCTATTGTAGATCTTTTGACGAAGGTCATGTACTGGTCGTTCAGGTTTTGGGTGGGACCCATGGTGGCCACGTCCTCCCGAGGGTTCCACCTGACTACCCTCTGCCCTGTTTTGGCTTGGTCTTGCACCCTCGTTTCTAGCACCCTCATTTTTGGCACCCTTGTTTCAACTTGGTCTAGCGCCTTCATTGCAACTTGGTTGTCTAAGGCTACTGCCATGATGGGATGAGGTGTGTCGAACTGAATGTATTGAGCTTTGTTGATCGAGTTGCTCGTATGCACGTTCTACCAGTTGAGCTAGTTGTCTGGTATAATTGGTTTGTGGCATTGCTCGAGTAATCAAGTCAATGGATATGATGGTGGCGAAAGGAGTATGGTGTTGACGCGACTGAACTGCTTCAAACACGTGGTCCAAGTTCATGATGGGTAGGCCGGCTGCAAGGCGACAACGATGCTATGCTCTTGCAGCGTTTCTTGCTCTCTATCAAGTTCTTTGAGATTCGGTTTCTTCTCCTTCTACGTTGGCAGTGAGCTCATCATGTGAGACGTCATCTAGGTGACGTTCATGTTGCGGATTCCTTTCTGGTGGTTCTTCACCGTCACCTTCTTGTGCGGTCAAGAGAGCGAAAAGTTCCCGCTTCGGAGAAACACTACCCGAACTTGACATGATGAGCTCTGTGGGGCTGTCTTCTTTGTAGATGGGTGACAAAGGGGTTCCCTCCTAGTACAGGAGAGTGTCAAAGTAGGCAACAAGGTGTGACTCATCGTCCTTGGCGAGAGCAGGTGACTTCATGTTGGGCAAGTAGATGAATCTGCCTTGTAGAGTAGATGTGATAACCATGCCTTGTTGTGTACTTGAGTAGTAGTCAAGGTCCTTGATCAAATCCGAGTTGGATTGTGATCTGGATAGGGTAGCTTGGTAGGCAGCACCCAAGTTTTGGAGTCTGAACGGGAATTGACTTGTATTGTAGACCGATTCATACAATGGCTTGAGCGCTAGCTCGTGGGAACCAATCCGACTAGGGGAAGAAGTCAAGTTGTACTAGGACTCATCCCCCGAGCCTCAGAATAGGTCAAAAAGTTCATTGAATTTTTTGACGAAATCCTCCAAAGCTTGGTGATAAAGGTTGATGTCATACTGCTTCTCCTCTAGGGCTGGCGCAATATGGCGGCGGAAGTTTCCAGCACTGTCTGCGATGCAAACCCAGGAGCTGAAGATGAATGTTGCACCCGCTTCAAATGCAACGGTGGGCTTGATGTGGACCTAGCAACCTACCTGGTGCGCCAGCTGTCGGTGTTTAGACCTAGCAACCTACTGAGAGGGTGCCCCAGGTAGTGTTTAGTGCATGGGGCTCGCCGAGATCAGGAACTCAAAGGTAAACTTGAACACACGATTTAGACAGGTTCGGGCTGCTAGATTGTGTAATACCCTACGTCATGTGTGTTGGTTGTATTGTATTGATTGAACTTGTTTGGAGGGGGTCCCTGCTTCGCCTTATATAGCCGGGGGTAGGGTTACTGAAAGGATTTTGTGATGCCTAGAGGGGGGTGAATAGGCTCACTTCAAATTTTCCTAAAAAACTTCGTAGCAGTATTAGATATGTCGAAACTTCCGACGCTGTGCTGAAACTTCCGATGGGTCGGAACTTCCGGTACAGGATCGGAACTTCCGACAATATAGAGTGAGTTGAATGAAATTCAAAATGCAACCTGAATCTGCCAATTCTATTTGAATCAAAAGATTATAAATGAAGAGTAGAGCCTACTGTAGGAGATAGATATACAGGGAACCACACAAAATGATAGATCAGCTTAATTCAAGCTTCTAGGTCAATATGAAATCAAAGAACACAACAAGCACGGGAGACAAGGATTTGTTTACCGGAGTTCACTCCCACAAAGGAAGCTACGTCTCCGTTGAGGAGCTCACAAAGAGCCGGGTCCTCACTAACCCTGTACCTCCCTCAATCAACCACAAAGGAGGATTGAGTCACTTACTATGAATCCATGAAGGATGGGTAATACAAATGTTCCCGGGTGCACCACACAAAGAAGGCGCTCAAACGAGCGACGCCTAGCCGTCAAGAAGCAAGCTTCAAGAGTAACAAATGCGAATCGAAGCCTAGGATGCTTGAAGTGCTCTTGAGATGAACTTGTTGAACCTCACACTCAAAACCTCAAGGCTCACACCCTCAATCTTGCTCTCACCGAAACCCTAGCTCAAACTCTCAAAGATTTAGCTCAAAGGGGTGAGGGAGAGGAGTATTCAATGCTCAAAGGGAGTGTTCTTCATGGGTAGGTCAGTAGCAATGAATGGGGAGCTGAGGGGGTATTTATACCCGAGCCCCCAAAACTAGCCATTATAGTACATTTATATACCTATCGGAACATCCGACACAGGGTCAGAACTTCCGATGAAATTAAAATAGATGGCTGAGGGTCCCAGTCGGAAGTTTCAAGAAACACCCGACGCTAATGTATCAGAACTTCTGATAGAGTATCGGAACTTCCGATAATTTCAAGTTAACTCGGCTGAGAACCCCTATCGGGAGTTACTAGATACTTCCGACTGGTATCAGAACTTCCGACAACCCGTCGGAACTTCCAACACACACAGAAAAACGGAGGTAAAGGATATGCAAGTGAGTGAGTTGTGTCTCTCAATGGGTGGTTAGCATCTCAATTGAGCATTTTATTATATTTAAGCTATCCATCCGCATACCCCTTTATTGTACGATGTTCCTATACTCAAATTCAAAATTAGAAATTATAAACGAGTCTTCTTTTGAGCTTAACACCATTCTAGCTTTGCAATTCGGGGTTTCCTGAGATTCCTTTCATACACCTTTGCACTTATTTATAATTAAAACCTGTTAATCACTTGATAAAATTATTAGTCCCCTAACTATGCATGTCATCAACACCAAAACCAACTTAGAGGGCCAAATGCACTTTCAATCTCCCCCTTTTTGTGATTGATGACAACACAATTAGGGCTCACATGAGATAAATAAATATTTTGAATGCAACTATATAGGTGAGCTCCCCCTTAACATGCGCATGGAAACGAAAAATGGCCTCAAAAAATGCTATTTGCACAAATTAAGTGAGCTCCCCCTATATCCTTGCTTTCGTGGGGTGCTAAGGTGTGATATAAATATCAACGTGATGCATATGACAAAATAGCACTTCAACAAAGTGGAAATAACAATACACCAAGAGTGTGACAAGATATAATCATTACAAATGATTTAGAGATATGAACCACACTAGCAAGTCACAAATAAGTCTTAAAAATTTAAAAAGTTTCACTTGGCACACCATGCATCACACCACACATAGTTCTCACATGTCCACAAGCCATAACTAGAAAAACTCAAAATATAAAGACATCCATGGGGAGCTCACTCCCCCTTTGGCATCAAGCTCCAAAAAGGGGAGGCCCTTCCATGAGCCATCACTTGTCATCCTCGTCGTCATTGTCGTCACCATCATCTCCATCTTTATCCTCAGGAGTATTAGCCTTGGTAATATTTTCTTCTTCTTCCTCAGAGTCCTCCCTTCCACCAAAGTCCTCCTCCTCATCACCACCTTGGGTAGCCCCAAAGAGCATAGAGGGCTGCCCTATCTCCTCCCAAGGTTTGTAGAAAACCGATGGAGGAGGGAAATCCATAGGAGCACGAAGAGGTGAGTGAGGAATATCATTCTAGGCCATAAGCTCTTTTTACCTTTTCTCAATCTTGAGAAGCTCTTCATCCATATGCTTCTTGTGGGCATAGATCTCATCCACATTGTGTCGCGCCACATTGAAGCAAGCAAATAGGCCTTGAGATATGAAGCTAAGAATTCCCTACTTCTTAGGAGCAAGAGTAGGGCCTCTAAAAGTAGATGGCCTATGTGAGGAAGAGGGCTCCATAGAAGGACCATGAAACAAAGATGGTCCAAGAGAAGGTCCTTGTGAAGCCAAAGGTCCATGAGAAGAACTTGGAGGTGGAAGACAAATTCCATGAGACCCTATCTTGACAAGCCTCTCAAGTTGGCACTTCTTGGGCTTTTAGATGGGATGAGCTTTGTCCGTTAAGATGTCCAAGTCTGTTACTTCTGTAATCATTGCAAAGAGGAATGATGCATAGTGACAACTCTTCTTGGAAGAATAAGAGCAAATAATGATTTCTTCCCATATGAAGTCAAAGACACTGAAGCTCCCCTTATCCGGATGCATCCATACTAACAAATTCTTGGACATGTTTGAGATGTTGTCCAAATCACCACCTTTAGGGCAAAGAGTGTACCAAAACAACTGATTCAACAATCTATAATAAGGAATCATGCCTTTGGTTGTGCCATGCTCAATTTGCCCATAACCAACATCATACATGAAGGCCATTTCTCCATCCTCAATGACATTCTCATCCTGTATCTTGTACCTAGTGAGGTCAGCACCCGCATAACCAAGAATACCTACAAAGTCTGCATAGGTGACTGAGAGTGGCTTCCCTTGGAGCGTCCAATGCATGACCTTGGTGGCCCTATCAATGTAGAGAGTGGCACAGATTTGGGCTACCACCTCCTCATTCCAATCGTGATTGAATTCCATGATAGAGAGAAGGTGTTTGTTGTCGCAAGCTGCATACACTTGCTCAATAACCGGCAAAGCAATTTCATTGAAGTAGGGCTAGTCAATGGACTTCTTTTCCATGGTAGGAGGAGATTTGGATAGGATGACGGACTCATACCAATCTGCATGGAAGCGTAACCAAAATCGAACATCTCCATAGAACTCCTTCTCATATTGGGACAGATCATCATACCTTAAAGCACGAACATTATGTCTCCCCTTTTGATAGTCCACAATGTGCACTAGATTATAGCCAGGTCTCTCTTGACGAGTGGGCTTTTTCATCCTAAGAATGACATTCTTAAGGAAATCCAAGTTGATCGACTGATTCTCGTCCAAGTGAGACCCCGAGGCGGATGCTTGCTTTATGCATGGAGGAATCGGACTGGATCTCTAGGGTATGTTCATGCCTCTTGCTTCTTTTCTCATGACCCATCTTGATGATTTTGCAAAAGAAATGAGAGATGGATCAGTTGTGATACTCATGGATTAAGAACAGACACTGCTGAAGCTTATCGGAACTTCCCACCATGTGTCGGAACTTCCAATCGTTGAAAGTTCCGACCCACCGTCAGAAGTTCTGACAGAGCCTGAGTTCGTCCAAAGATGATGAAACTTGAGATTTAGCCAGCTAAAATGAGTGATATCACAAGCATAAGTTCTAAGATGAACCTAGAGACTATCCCTAAAATGAAAACCTCTAACTCCTAGGGCATTGAGAGATTGGGTGACGGGATTTTTGAATGAGATACCTTGATGATTTCCCGCACAGATCGGATGATTCTAAAGTTGGATCGAAGGTTCTGAAGGATGGAGAATCCAAAGATGTAACTAGCTTCAAGTTTCCACGGTTGGAAATCGAGATCCCCTTGAGTGGTGGAGAGAAGAAGGAAGGGGGGCGCCGGTTTGAAATAAGGAGTTAGGGTTTGGGGCGCCGGCGGTTCAGGGGTATTTGAACCCCTGGGAGACCGTCAAAAGTTCCAATGAGATACTCCAGAGGACCCCTATGGAGTTCTAGTGGAGTGTCGGAAGTTCTGGTGGATCGTCGAAAGTTCTGATGAAGTGTTGGAAGTTCCGACAGGTTCAAAACAGCTCCAAAAAGATAGATTTCGAGATGGATATTGATTGAGATTTCTAGAAGAAAGGCTTATGGACATATAAGACATCTTGACCCTAAAGTGATTAGCCAACAAGCAACATTACATAACAATGATCACTTGAGTCAAGATTTGATCCGAGGATCAAAATCCAAGTTTTGAAAGAAACTCAACACAAGTAAATCCATTTTGTCTATCTAGGCAACATACAAATATGTGCAATAAGTCAAGTCAAGTTACAAGAATCCAAGATGTTTAGCTCATTCCTCAAAGCACAAAACCTTTGCTCATCTAGAGGCTTAGTGACAATATCGGCAAGTTGCCTCTCGGTGCTTGCATGACATAAAGCAATATCTCCCTTAGCCTCATGATCCCTCAAGAAGTGATGTCTAATATCTATGTGCTTTGTTCGTGAGTGTTGCACCGGATTGTTAGCTAGCTTGATGGCACTCTCGTTATCACACAAGAGTGGAATCTTGCTAAAACTCTCAACTGAAGTCACTTAACGTATGCTTCGTCCACAAAAGTTGTGCACAACATGCACGGGCTGCCACATATTTGGCTTCAGCAGTGGATAAAGCAACCGAGTTTTGCTTCTTAGAGCTCCAAGACACAAGGATCTACCAAGAAATTGGCAAGTCCCGGTAGTACTCTTTCGATCTACTTTGCAACCGACATAATCCGAATCAGAGTAGCCAAGTAAATCAAAAGTGGAGCCCTTGGGATACCAGAAGCCAAGGTTAAGACTGTACACTAAATATCTAAAGATTCTCTTAATAGCCATTAGATGACATTCCTTAGGATTGGCTTGAAATCTTGCACACATGCACACACTAAGCATAATATCGGGCCTAGATGCACAAAGTTAAAGTAGAGAGGCAATCATAGAGTGATATACCTTTTGATCAACTGGCTTTCCTTCTTCATTGAGATCAAGATGTCCATTTAACGCCATGGGTGTCTTGATAGGTTTAGCATCAGCCATGCCAAACTTCTTGAGCATGTCTCTTGTGTACTTAGTTTCACATATGAAAGTCCATTCCTTCATTTGCTTGATTTGAAAACCAAGAAAGAACTTCAATTCACCCATCATGGACATTTCAAACCTCTTGGACATCATCCTACTAAATTCTTCACAAAACTTTTCATTAGTAGAACCAAATATAATGTCATCGACATATATTTGGCAAATAAATATATATTTATCGACTTTGTGAATAAAGAGAGTAGAATCGGCTTTGCCCATCACAAAGTCATTCTCGAGAAGAAAATCCTTAAGACATTAATACCATGCTCTAGGTGCTTGCTTAAGCCCATAGAGTGCCTTATGGAGCTTGTACACATGGTTTGGAAACTTTCGGTCTTCAAAGCCCGGCAGTTATTCAACATACACCATTCAGATAGGGGGTTGTTTAAAAATGCACTCTTCACATCCATTTGATAATGCTTGAAATCACGGTGAGTAGCATAGACAAGTAAAATACAAATTGACTCAAGTCTAGGTACAGGTGCATAGGTTTCACCAAATTCCAAACCTTCAATTTGGGTGAAACCTTTTGCAACTAACCTTGCCTTGTTCCTTGTGACCACACCATGTTCATCTTGCTTATTGCAGAAAACCCAATTGGTGCCAATCACATTTTGCTTTGGTCTTTCAACCAACTCCTATACCCCATTTCTTGTGAAGTTGTTTAATTCTTCTTGCATGGCCATCACCCAATCCAGATCGTCAAGTGCTTCTTCTACCTTAAAAGCCTCCAAAGAGGAAACAAACAAATAATATCCACAAAAGGTTGCTAAACATGATCGAGTAGTAACCCTTCTTTGGATACTTCCAATGATGTAATTGACGGGATGATCTCGTTGAACGCTTTGATGAACTCTTTGTGATTGTCATTGAATAGGTCCATCTTCATCATCTTCAACTTGTGGATCATCTTCTTGAGTTTGACCACCTTATTCTCCCCCTTGATCAATGCCATGAGCTTGGTCGTCACCATGATCTTGACTTTGATCTTGGCTTTGTTGAGAGCTTGGCGGTTCAACACTTGTTGATGAAGGTGGATCATTGTTGTCATTTTCTTCCGGAGGTTGAGCTTCAACTTCACGCGGTCTCACTTCACCCAAGCCCATCCTCATGATTGATGGTCTTGGTGGATCTTCATCATCTACAATGTCTTTATCAACTTGCTCTACTTAACAGCCGTTGGATTCATCAAAAGTCACATCTACCGTGATTTCAACACAACCGGTGGTTTTGTTAAAAACACGATAGGCATGTTTGTTAGTACCATAACCAAGTAGAAAGCCTTCATCAACCTTTGGTGCAAACTTTGAGCTTTTGGGTTTCTTATTTAGATAAAACATTTACTCCCAAAAACTCTAAAGTAGTGCACCTTGGGCTTGTTACCGGTGATTATCTCGTAGGGTGTCTTCCCCAAGTAATTGTGGAGGTAGAGGTGGTTGATGGCATAGCAAGCGGTGTTTATTGCTTCAGCCCAAAAGATATCTGGGGTCTTGTACTCATCAAGCATGGTTCTTGCGGCTTCAATCAATGTTTGATTCTTCCTCTCCACAATGCCATTTTGTTGAGGTGTGTATGGAGTAGAGAACTCATGCTTGATTCCCTCTTCATCAAGAAATTCTTCAACATTGGTGTTGTGAAATTCTGAGCCATTGTCACTCCTTATTTTCTTGATCTTCAACTCATATTCATTTTGAGCTCTTCTTATGAATTTCTTGATTATCCCTTGAGCTTCACTTTTATCTGGCAAAAAGAATACCCAAGTGAAATGGGAAAAATCATCAACAATAACAAGACCATATTTGGTACCGCCAATGCTAATGTAAGCAATGGGTCCAAATAAATCCATGTGTAGAACCTTCAATGGTCTTGACATAGTCATGATGTTCTTGGCGGGGTGTGGAGCACCAACTTGCTTTCCGGCTTGACATGCGCTACATACCTTATCTTTCTCAAAGACAACATTTGTTAGTCCTAGGATGTGATCGTCCTTTTGATGTTTGGCCAAGTTCCTCATCCCAACATGGACTAGTTGGTGATGCCAAAGCCAACCCAAGTTAGTTTTTGCCACTAAACAAGTCTTGGGCTCAACTCTATCTATTCTGAAATCAACAAGATAGAGTTTTCCCTTCAAGCAACCGTAAAACCGATAGAGGAATCCTCCCTTTTAAAGACGGTCACACCCTCATTAGTAAAGACACAATTGTAGCCCTTCTCACAAAGTTGTGAGATGGACAACAAATTGTATCCCAAAATTCAACTAAATAAACATTAGAGAGAGAGTTGTCATTTGAGATAGCAATGTTAGCCATTCCAATTACATCCCCTTTGCTATTGTCACCATAGACAATGCTTTATTTAGGTGTGTCATAATGCTCTAGGGATGAAAACATATCCTTCTTCCTGGTCATATGATTTGAACATCCATTATCAAGCAACCATGAAGTTCCACTAGAGGAGTAGGCCTACAAAACAAATTAAGCTTAGAATTTAGGTACCCAAAAAGATTTAGGTCCTTGTTGGTTAGATGGATATATCCTTGGAACCCACACACTCCTAAAGATAGCCTTTTTCATGTAGGCACCAACATATTTGACTACTATTTTACCATTGTGATCCATCATAACCATGTAGTCGGTGGTATAGTTTGATGAGGGCTCATGTGCAACCACCTTGACCTTTAACCTAGTCATAGACTTCTCCATGACATTTACCTTTGTGGTTGCATTGGCCATTGGCTTGACTTATGTTGTGTTGGTCTTTGTCTTGCCATGTGCCATGTCCATCAAGTCACCAAGGTTTGCACCATTTTTGAACTTGATGACTTCCTTACAATTAACCACCTTCCGGTCACTTACCTTGCTCCCCTTGTAGTGTCCAAGCCCGTCCATGTGCCTAGGATGCCTCCCATCCTTATACTTGATTTTAGGCTCAGGCTTGATATTGCCTTCATACCCTTATGTCACTAACATGTTCAACCTCTTTATTTGAGCATCCCTTGCTTTGATTGATTCCTCTAGCTTAGCAATATTAGTAACACAAGCATTCACATAAATTTTGTAACATCTTGTGCAACCTTCACTAGTGGAGGCATTGGAGTCAAGATTTTCCTTGGAATTGGCTTTGGAGCTCTCCCAAAGAGCACTATAGTTAACTTCAAGGTCTTTGAATTTGACGGTCATGCATGAGAAGCTTTCTTGAAGTTCACTATGAGTGGCCTTTTGAGAAGCTATAGATTCATTTGCCAAAGTAAGCTCCTTTGACATCCTCTCATGTGAATCATTTGCTAGAGACAAGTCAATAGCTAATTTTTCACCCTTAGCCTTTTCCTCGGCTAGAGCCTTCTCTAAAGCAAGGTTTCTCTCCTTTTCAAGGATGAGCAAGTTCTCTTTTCTATTGAGAGACTCCTTCTTTTTCTCCAATTTCTCCAAAATATTTTTAATTTCTTTATAGCCTTTCTTACCAAATTATTTTATCATGTTTGCTTTAAGCTTTTCTTCCTCATCATCTAATTCATTTTGAACATTACTAGATATGGAGGAGGAGATGGATGACGAGGATGTGGTGTTTA
This sequence comes from Setaria italica, assembly GCF_000263155.2. Taxonomy (NCBI): domain Eukaryota; kingdom Viridiplantae; phylum Streptophyta; class Magnoliopsida; order Poales; family Poaceae; genus Setaria; species Setaria italica. The sequence continues at coordinate 13,332,941 of NC_028451.1, forward strand.
ATAGTACCTTGGTCCCCTTTGCCATGGGACAAAAAGGAGTGTCATCTTCATTGTCGGAGGTGTTGTTGAAGAGTTTAGTTGGTGTAGTGGGCTTGAGTATGGCTAGAGTTCCCATACACTCCTTGTTGGATTCTTCACCACTAGAATCCCATTCTTGACCAACATGAGCTTGACCTTGATATTTCTTCTTGTAGTCCTTGCTCTTTTCCTTGAATCTCTTCTTTTTCTTGTGAGGACAATCATCAATGAAGTGACCAACTTCCTTGCACTCATAGCATCTTCTTTGTGACATCTTCTTTCTATCATCACCATTCTTTTTAAAAGTCTTCTTCTTCAAGAATTTCTTGTAATTTCTTATGGCAAATGCGGTCTCTTCATCGGTGCTTCCCTCTTCACTTGAGTCTTCCTTCTTTGAATTGAGAGCTTTGAGACTTGACTCAATCATGGTACTAGAGCTAGCATTGAGGGCCAAACTCTTGTTCATCCTCATGCTAAGAGATTTTGCTACATCTCTCTCAACCAATTCTTGATGCAATATTTCACCAAGAAGTTGATTGGAAGTCTTTGTCTTGAATCTTGGATCTCTTCTAATCATGGTAGCAAGAGTAGGATTCCTTGGGGTGAATGCTCTAAGCATCTTCTTTGTGACCTTGTGATCATCCCAATTCGTGCTTCCAAGAGTTCTAATGTCCGATACAAGGAGCATTAGTCTATCAAATATATGAGTCACGGTTTCTTCCTCAAGCATGATGAAATTCTCTAGCTCTCCGTGAATCAAGTCCATCTTTTCTTCTCTTACTTGATCGGTACCCTCATGTGCCTCTTTTAGTGTATCCCAAATTACCTTGGCAATTTCAACAGAACGAATCTTGTTGAACTCTTGAGCACATAGAGAACCAGTGATGACTCTTACGGCTTGGGCATTGCGAAAGTAGTCTTGAGCTTGCTCGGCCGTTGGTATTCCATTCTTGGGCGGAGTCACACCTACAACCACAACTTCCCAAATAGAGGGGTGAAGCTCGTAGAGATGCATTTTCATATCATAAGCCCACATGGGATAATCCATCTCATCAAAATAAGGGAGTTTTCCCAAGTGAACGGATTGAAATTGAGAAGAAGGATATTGAGATGATGGAGGCTGGTGGTTAGGAGGAACTTGGTGATATTCGAAGAAGGGATGCTTTTCACTTTCTTCCTTGATCCTCTCCTTCATCAACTTGGTTGCTTTCTTCTCAATCTTGGCCTTCATCTTTTCTTTTCTTAATTTCTTGGCCTCCAATTCCTCAGCTTCAAGTTCATCACTTGAGCTTGAGTCAGCGCTAGAGCTTGCCACATGAACAGAGGGTGGTCGACTCCTTGAGAATTGACTAAAGGGGTCGACGTTGTCTCCTCCAAGGCTTGTAGTTGCACCAACAACATCAGCAGTGGCGGTGTGTCACACCCAGTTTTAAGGACAAAACCGAGTGCATTGAATACATGAGGACCAATGGTGGTCACCCTTGGATGATGAGTGATTGACAACGTTGTGTTGAATTGATGTTGCTCTTGGCTTGTGATGTGCAGGTGTAGGATGCGATGTGACGGTTGACGGCGTGCGGTGAAGGTCAAGCGAAAGGTTCGTGCCAATGGACCAAGGGTGTTGAAGGATGAACGCGAGTAGGCTTGGACCAATAGACCCGAGGAGTCCGGGCAAAGTCATGGACGGTCCACATGGTGCATGGAATGGCAAGAGGACATGACAGGATGGAGACGGCATCGGTCGAGTCGAGTGGGAGGCTTGGCGGAGGCCGAACACGCGTCGACATCGAGGAGGTCACGTGGCGACCAAGCAAAGATGGATGGTTTGGGTGGTTTGGGCCTCAAAACCACCGCGTAGGCAGGTTTCCCGGTTTTAGCCTCAAAACTGGGGGCGAGCCCGGTACGGCCGGAGCTTCGAGAAGGAGGGCACGTGGCATCATCGCGACGCTTGCGTCGAGGCGAAGCAAAGTCGTGAAGGCGGCGTGTCCGTCCGATGCGCGAATAAAAACTTGGACCAAAATGCCCCTGCGTGGGTAGTTATCCTAGTTGTAGTTGTAGGGGTAGTTTTGTCTTTTGTCCTGGACTATAAATAGGGATGGGGGGCTGGTTATTTCAACACCTCTTTGCTTAGAAACTCATTATCTTTTGTCTTAGAGGCTAGTCATGTGCTTAAAGTGAGAGGAGAGAGGGAGATTAGAGAGTGATTACTTTTTTCTCTTGATTTCTTCATCTTTAGTGGGTGGATGAAGGGAGGAGGCTAGTCCTCATCTTGTATAGAAGATGTTCGTGCAGGTTCTCTGGACAGCGAAGTAGCAGCGAGCAGCACGTGCACGCGGGTCAGCAGCAGGGAGGCAAGCAGGCCGACCCAGCTCCTGCAGTCCAACGTGTGAGTCAGCTCACTGCGGAGCAAGGCGGCCCAGCTGCATTCCAGGCAAGCCAGGCCCAACACTAGGCAAGTGGACCAACGCAGGCAGCGGTAGCTTCCACGCACGGCCCAAGCAAGGAACTTGGCCTAAGCAACCGTCCAGCAAATCGCGAGCTCCGAGGCAGATTCACACGCACAGGACAATCTTCATCTTGGACAGCACCGTGAGCTTCTTTTTTTTCCTTCTCCGTCAATTCATACAATTAGTTAGCTAATTAGTGTTACTTGCTTTAGCAACTCTTTGATCTCTCTTTTGCTAATAATGTTTAGCACTTAAATTAATCCTTTATCCATTCATGCTTAGTTCGATAATTAGCTAGTAGTGATCTTAGTCAATCTTGGTTTGTGCAAATTTGATGAAGTCAATTCATGTTGTGTTTCCACTGTGATTTGAGCGTTTCTTATCATTCCTAGGGTGAGCTTGTCACGAGTTGACTTGCGTCATCTTGACGATAAAATGCGAGGTGTGCTTTGGGGTTGCACTTGGGATATAGGCCTAGTTCTCGTTGAGAATTTTTATAGGCTCCCATTCACCCCCCTCTGGTCGCCCTTTCGGTCCTTCCCTAATCGGTTTCAAAACCCACGATGGCGACCTCTGAGGTTCTTCCTCGACCGCTGCACCCTACTTTGATGGCTCTGATTATCGGTATTGGAAAACTCGTATGAAAGCCCATCTAAATAGTAGGGGAGCAGGGGTTTGGGAAATCACTAAGGATGTGACTTATGTGATTCCTGCCACTCGTGTCACTCAGGATGAAAGGGATAAGTATCACGCCAACAGCAAGGCAGTTGATATTTTGTTTGCAAGTCTAAGTCGTGCTGAGTTTGATCGAGTCAAAGATCTCTCTCTTGCTCATGAAATTTGGTCTCGACTTCAGAGTTTCCATGAGGGAAATAGTCAGGTGAAGGCTAGACTCTTTGAGACTTATAGGCATGAGTATGAGAACTTTGTTCACTTGCCTGGTGAGTCCACCGATGCTTTGTTTCATCGTTTCTTGGCTATTGTGAACAAGATGAAAGAAAATATCACCATCTTACCCTACACTGATCATGATAGAGCTTTAAAGTTCATGCATGCCTTGGATCACAAAGTGTGGGGTACAAAGGTTGATGCTATCATCGAGTCACCCAATTATGAAACACTTTCCACTGATGAACTCTTTGCCAAGTTGAAATCCACGGAGGTTGACAAGAGGCTCCGAGAAAAACAAGGAGGCCCTACTGATCCAAATAGTATGGCTCTCATGTCTAGCTTTGGACAGCCTAAGTCTTTGGGGGAACTCTTCTTCTATGTCGTTTGCCTTGTCTTCCTTGGTTTCTATTTCAGAGGAGCAGTTGGAGGTCCTTGACGATGATGAGCTCACCTTGATCACTCGGCGATTCATGCGCTTCAACGACAACCACAAGAACCGGCGAAGGAACAACAACACCTACTTTGACTGTGGGAAGCCAGGACACTTCGCCGCCGACTGCCCCGACAAGAACAAATCCAAGAACAGGTACGACTACAACAAGCACAAGAACAAGGACGGCACCAAGAAGAAAAAGAAGTACACCGATCGTGAGAAGAAGGAACATCGCAAGAAGGCCAAAGCGCGTGCCTTCATTGCCTCCCTCAGTGACGTCGACTCCAATACCGACGACCACACCGACTCAAGCTCAAGCGAGGAGGACGACGACTGCAAGGCAAAGAAGAAGGACGATAAGAACTTCAATGGCCTCTGCTTCTACTCCAGCAAGAACCGTGATGGGTACTGTGTCATGGCTCTCAACTCCAAGAAGGATGACAAGGAAAGTGACTCCAACATAGAAACTGAGGTAAAGCCTACTCCTGAACAACTTGCTCTAGAAGTAGAAAAACTTAATGATTGCCTAGTCAATCAAGATAAACTGCTTAAGAAGGCTGCTAAAGAGCGAGTTGAGCTTAAAGCTAAGTTAGAAAGTGCATTGATTGAGATAGATATGCTTAAATCTGCTCCTACTGTTTCTGATGTTGTTGAGTGTGATGAATTTGGTGTTCATATGGCTAGTCTTGCATCTTTACAATCTAAGCATGCTTTGTTGGTAGATGAATTGGATTTGACTAGGGCTGCTTTAGATGAGGTCAAGACTACGCCTGTTTTGCTTGGTGCATGTAAGTCTTGCCCTGCTTTGCAAGTCCAATTGGATGATGCATGTGCTAAGCTTAGTGCTTTAGAGAAGTTTGAGTTCATTGCTAAATCTAAACTTCCTGAATGCACTATTTGTCCTGAACTCAAGCTTAATTTGCAACATGCTGAGGATGAAAACTCTTACTTGCTTACTGTTCTTAGTTGGGTGTCAAGTAGGGAACCTCAGCTAGGCATGATGATTCAGGAGTTCTAAAGGGCTGATGGTTTTGGGCTTGGGTCTGTTATGAAGGCTTGTCATTTTAATGGGTTGCACAAGTTCTTTGATGGGTTGTGTGAGAAGGTAGGTCAAAATAGTGGTGAGAGAAAGAAACCAAGCTACAACCAGTGTGAGCCACCAGCTGACTATACCCCTTGAGATTCACCCACTAAAAATAGAGAGCAACCCAATCCAGCTTGTGAGAAAAACTTGTCTGAGTGTGTGAGAGATGGTGTTTTCATTGAGACACCACCCAAAGCACCCAAGAAAGCCATTTGGGTGGAAAAGCCAAACCACCTCAAGAACAAGCTTGACACACTTCCAGAAATTGCTCCTAAGAAACCGCCACCAAAACCCCAAGACAAGCCACAACCTCGAGTGAATCCTCAGCCAAAACAGCCTGCTAGATTCCACTGTGAGTATTGCAAGAGATGGGGTCACCTTGAGGAGTTTTGCTTTCGCAAGAAGAAGGCTTTGAGGCATGAGCGTGAGTGGGGCTACAGGGACATGTACCACCCTTCTCATGGTGTACATGCGCTTAGAGCAGCTCCTCCACCTCGTCGTGTGGATAGTGTGCATTTTGCTCCTTCGCGTGGTTTTGCCAGGCATGCTCCTTGCCATGATCAATATGGCCCAGGACAACATAGCCGTGGCTTTGAGTCTCGGAGCTACAACGTAGCACATTTTCCCCCTAGCGTTGGCCGTAGTCCTCCTGTGAGATGAGAGATGGTTGATTTTGCTAACCCCACTCTTGAGCAAATGGTTCGACACTGGTATTCTACTTGTTTTTCTAACACCAGTGTTGAATCATTTGCTCATCCTTGGTCTCCCTTTGTTTGAGCAGGTCGGAGGCCTGGAGAACACGTGGCTTATTGATTCCAGTTGCTCTCGACACATGACCCGTGATCACAGATGGTTCTCCAGCCTCACCCTGGTGATGACCAAGGAGTACATCACTTTCGGGGATAATAGCAAAGGTAAGGTGTTGTCTGAAGGTGTTATCAGGGTGAGTGAGAATTTCATGCTCAAGCGAGTTGTTCTTGTTGATTCTCTTGGTTTCAATTTGCTCTCTGTGTTGCAACTGCTTGATGATGGTTTTGAGAGCCGTTTTAAGCAAGGGACCTCAAGGATTTTAGACTCTCGAGACGATCTTGTGTGTATGATCGTCCTCGAGGGTCAAGTGTTTCGAGTTGATTTTTCCAAGTCATTTGGTCCCTCTCGGTGTTTAGTGGCTGGCTCATCTTCTGAACTTTGGAAATGGCATAGAAGATTGGGTCATTTGAGCTTTGATTTGCTTTCTCGGTTCGTCTTTGGTCTCTTGGTCTTCTCGCAAACAATCTAGTGTTGCTCAGTCTACCACTGAAGCTGAGTATGTTGCTGTTGCTAGCTATTGTTTTCAGCTGCTTTGGATGATTTCCACTTTGAGAGATTTTGGTTTGGATTTTACTCGTGTACCCCTTCTTTGTGACAGCACGAGTGCCATTAGTGTAGCTAAGAACCTCGATCTCCACTCAAAAACTAAACACATTGATGTGAGATATCATTTTTTGAGAGATCATGTTGAGAAAGGGGATATTGACCTTGGCTATGTTGCTACCCAAAACCAACTCACTGACATTTTCACCAAACCCCTGAATCAAGCCACTTTTGCTCGTTTGCGGGGGGAGTTGGGTGTTTGCTTTCCTTTCTGAGTTGGGTTTTGGAGCTTCTCTTGTATTATACTTGTATCATTTGTGTACAAAACATGGTAGGATAGCCATTTTTTATGATAGCTTTGAGTTCTACATGTATATCTTATCATGCTATTTTTTTGTGATATATTGTGGTGGATGATACATATGAACATCATGTCATGCTTTACCTTAGTTCCCATTTGGGTATGGCATGTTGTTCATCTGTATCATTTTAGCTTAGTTTCCATGCATTTTGTATCATATTGCATTGTGTATCATGTTGCACTAGATGAGCTTCTCCTATATATCTTGTGTACTCCCTTATGCTACTTGTGAGCTAGTGCTGTGGTTGGTGATTTTGATGCAATGTGCAGTTATGCTCTTGATGATATTGTATACTTGTTGAGATAACTGTTTTTGAAATTCAATGCTAAATTCTACTCTATTAACTTGCTTATCACCCATGAGCAGATGCTTGGTTATGGTTTGCCCTTGTTTGCATACTGGTTCCATATCTAGCTTATGTTTGGAATACATGTTCTTTTCAATTGGGTCAAAGATCTAGGTATCATTGCAAATGTTTAGCCTATGATGCACCCCTTGGGGAAGCATGGCTTCTTTGTGCCGCAAAGGCACTTCATGTATTTTGCTTTGTGTGAATACTAAAAAGAAAAATGCTGAAAACTTCATAAATTCACAAAGTTTTTGTGCTTAATGTGATATTATTGCTTGCTTAGTTGTTACAAGATGTTTACCAAAAGAAGTAGACACTTGGTTTCAACAAGCTTTAAACATGACTTGTGATGCATATATGGGTGTTTGCAATGATCTCTTGTTGAGAATGGATTTTCCTAGTATGAGCTCTTGATGGACTAGTCTATTCTTGCTTGGGTGATTCATAACTAGGTGCATGCTCATGTGGTGATCTTTTAATACATTACTAAAATTTGATACTTGCTTCACCTCCACTGTTGTAACTTGATGTCATCTTGTTGGCGATGATATTGTTTCATATGATCCATCAAGCTTTATCTCCCCGATAGCCTTTGAGAGTGTTTGTGATATATTTGAGAAGCTTGTTAGGTTCTGCATTTTCATGACATGCATTTTGTGCTTTCATGCTTTTCTTGATGGTTGCATTGTCAACAAGGGGGAGAGACATTGCATGTATCCTTTGCATGTATGCATGTTTTCAGGGGGAGTGCATATGTTCAGGGGGAGTATTTGTGAGTTGTTGATATGCTCTTATTATGCTCTTATGCTCTTGTACCGGTCGCGTTGAGCTGTTTAGCTCTTATTGAGGAGCTAATTTTTTATTTAAGTTTGGATTTTCATGTGATTGGTGTTGAGCCTGTTTTCTGCCTCTTCTTGAGGGATCACATGATTTTGTCTCAGTTATGTAGAGCCGTTGCTCTTATCTTAGGGGACTGAGATTTTCTATTTTGAGTTTCTTGTTTTCTGTTTCAATACTATGACTTTGTGGAGTGTTGTCAATGTACTCATCAAGGGGGAGATTGAGGACCAATGGTGGTCACCGTTGGATGATGAGTGATTGACAACGTTGTGTTGAATTGATGTTGCTCTTGGCTTGTGATGTGCAGGTGTAGGATGCGACGTGACGGTCGACGGCGTGCGGTGAAGGTCAAGCGAAAGGTTCATGCCGATGGACCAAGGGCGGTGAAGGATGAACGCGAGTAGGCTTGGACCGATGGACCCGAGGAGTTCGGGCGAAGTCATGGGCAGTCCACATGGTGCACGGAATGGCGAGAGGACATGACAGGATGGAGACGGTGTCGTTCGAGTGGAGCGGGAGGCTTGGTGGAGGCCGGACACGCGTCGACATCGAGGAGGTCGCGTAGCGGCCAAGCGAAGATGGACGGTTTGGGTGGTTTGGGCCTCAAAACCACCGCACAGGCAGGTTTCCTAGTTTAGGCCTCAAAACCGGGGGCAAGCCCGGTGCAGCCGGAGCTTCGAGAAGGAGGGCACGTGGCGTCATCGCGGCTTGCGTCGAGGCGAAGCAAAGTCATGTAGGCGGCGTGTCCGTGCGATGCGCGGATAAAAACTTGGACCAAAATGCCCTTGCGTGGGTAGTTATCCTAGTTGTAGCTGTAGGGGTAGTTTTGTCTTTCATCCTGGACTATAAATAGGGATGGGGGGCTCGTTATTTCAACACCTCTTTGCTTAGCAACTCATTATCTTTTGGCTTAGAGGCTAGTCATGTGCTTAAAGTGAGAGGAGAGAGGGAGATTAGAGAGTGATTACTCTTTCCACTTGATTTCTTCATCTTTAGTGGGTGAATGAAGGGAGGAGGCTAGTCCTCATCTTGTATAGAAGATGTTCTCATAATTTAGCTTTATTTGTTGTCTCAAATCATGCTAAATCTTTGATTCCTGACCATTTTCTTTTTCCCTATTTTCAGAACTATTTTTGGGGAATTTTCGTTGATCATGTTTGAGCTCAAATCTCATAAAATTGGTTGAAGGGGAATGTTGGTAGGACCTTGGAGAGCATTCTTGATATGATTCCCTTTCAAATTCCTCACGAATTTGGCAGGATTTTGAGTTTTTCCCAAATCATGTTCTTGAGTTAGGGTTTCGATTTTCTCCAAAATGAGTGATGAATTCTTGAGCTTTTCAGGATTTATTTCATGGATCTATTTGCCCTTGGGGTATTGCATCCGTGTCTCAAGTTTCATCTCGATCCGCGGAGTATGGGAGGAGATCTTATGATTTGAAGTTTGTTCTTGTTCTTCGGTTGTTCTTGGTGTTCCTGTCTCTGTTCGCGCAGGTTCTCTTGACAGCGAAGCAGCAGCGAGCAGCACGTGCACGCGGATCAGCAACAGGGAGGCAAGCAGGCCGAGCCAGCTCCTGCAATCCAACGTGTGAGTCAGCTCGCTGCGGAGCAAGGCGGCCCAGCTGCGTTCTAGGCAAGCCAGGCCCAACACCAGGCAAGTGGACCAATGCAGGCAGCAGCAGCTTCCACGCACGGCCCAAGCAAGGAACTTGGCCCAGGTAACCGTCCAGCAAATCACGAGCTCCGAGGCAGATTCACACGGACAGGCCCAGCTTCATCTTGGACAGCACCGTGAGCTTCTTTTGTGGGGACACCACAGGCAGCTGACTGAAGAACCCTACGCCTAGAACTCCTCAAAGTCGTCAATGTACTCCACCAGATTATCTTGGTCTGAACAGTGGTTTTGCAAGGGTGAGTACACTTATGGTTGGTACTCAACAAGTTGTGGGGAACAGTGTAGTGTAAGGCTAATCAAGGTATGGCTAAGGCTTAATCAGCATCAACTTTTAATTAACTTTTAATCAAATAAACAAGAGCATAAATAAAGTAACCAACATATGCATGAATGAAATAACAACGATTTAAGTCCATCTTTCGATAATGTTATCATGTAAGGGTCCAGGCCGCTCTTGACCGTGAGCACAGCTCATCGATTAGTTTTACACTCTGCAGAGGTCACACATCTTTACCCACAAGTCATGTAAAAGTTCAAAAAAACTTTGGACCCAACCATGTGGTGTTTGCAAGGCACCATACCACACTTCCGAGGTGTGATTGCATAGGGACGCTACGAGACCTTTACAAAGATTCCCTAACAAGAAGTGGTCCGCCAAGGTTTCATGATCAGCGTATTGTATAACAGTCCCCTAGTGGTATAGTGTCTTAGCAAAGCCCACTTCCCAAGAGAGCGAGTGCTATACACCAACTACTGTCTTCCCCTTTTGCCCTTTCGGTAAGACCGCTTCAAACTAGAGTTTCTAATTATTCCGCCAAGACCAGAGTCATTTAGTCTTGTGGTAGCACTATTTTCCTGGGTGGTTCTCCATGTTTCGATTAAACATTTATGATCTTGTATTAATGAAAGGTATAACAAAAGTAAAGCAATATTAATCATTGAATTCAGTTAAACCACTATAACCCAAGTAAGCAATAAGTATGAGCTACCCAACATAAAAGTAAACTTGGTTGGTCAAGGCATAGGTAAATGAAATCTACAACATCCTTAGTTGGGACCCATCATGTTTAAACTATTACGCGCATAGCGGTGTTTTATTGAACATGAAAGTAAAGGTGAATAGGACTTAAAGAAGTGATCAAGGACATGTATTGCCTTCTTGGCCTTGCTCTTACTGTTTGTACTCCTCGAAGGCTTGATCTTCAAATCCCTCGAATTGCTGACCGTCTACACGCGTCACACGAGCACATACAAGCAAACAAATGCATAAAATAAGAAAAAAATTACACTAATCATAATAAACAGAGAAAACAAGCTTGAAAAACTAATCTACGAATTGAAATGAACACGTGGATATAAAGAACGCGAAAAATGGAGTTTCAAGGGCTTTTCTGCGAGAAAAACAAAACTTCCAGGGCTAAATTGCGGAAACCAAGGACTTATATGTAATTACGCTTATAAACCAAAAGTTTAATGCGCTAAAATGCAGCTCAGGATGGTGGGTTAATTTTACAAAAATGTAGGGTTTAAATAGAACAAAACAGGACTGGTTTGTATATACTTTAGAACTAGATTGGACTGCGGGTTGATTTGTGGAAAACGCAGGAGCCTAAATGCAAAAGAGCAGCGATGCTGTGCGGTTGACCGGTACGCGACCCGGTTGACTTGCTGCGGGCCGTCGGATCTAGATCCGATGGCTACGGCTACTGGCGGTGGAGAAGCGGCGGCGAGACCGACGGTAAGCGGCTATGCTTCGCCGGTGATTCGCCGAAGTTGCTCGAAAGCGAGCTCCCGGCCACGGTTTAACATGCGGGGAACACCAGAAACACGAGAAGACCATGGCGATCCCGTTTCGGTGGTTGACGGCGGTCAAGACTCACCATGAGGCGGTGCTTGGCGGCGGCGGGCTTGAAGCTTGCGGTAGCGCTTGGGAACTTGGCGGCTAGGGTTTGGGGCGAGGCGAAAAGGACCGGGGGTGGCGGCCTTATATAGGGGAGGGTTATGGAGGCATGGAGACTTGATCATAATGGTGGAGCGGGCCCGAGCTCGATCCAGGAGCGGTGATGCGGCGCGCGGAAAGGAAAGAGGCACGACACGGAAGGAAGGAAGAAGAAAGGAAGACGGGGAAGAAGAAAGGAAAGGAAGGGCAGGGGCTGGCCGGCAGGCACCGCGCGGTAGAGAGAGGGAGGGAGGCCAAACCAGCGCTGGGCCAAAGGCGAGCGCGCAGTTGGGCCGGCGTGGTGTGGAGGAGAATGGGCCGAAGCGTGCCTGCGAAGGAAAAGGTGGATCGGGGGAGCTGGGCCGGTGCAGAGCTGGGCCGTAAGAAGAGAAAAAAAGGGAAACGGCCCAAAGAAAGAAAGAAAAGAGAAGAAGAAGGGGTTGAAACAAATTTGAAATTTGAATTTTAAACTCTTATTCAAACTCAAGCAAACAAAAATATGCACCAGCATGGATGCAACAATGAACTCCTATTATGGATTAATTTAATTTGGAAAATGCATTTAAATGCCTAGAAATTTAAATACGACCCTATTTTTGATGAATTTTATTGAGTTTGAAATTTTAGGATTTTGGGTGTTACAAATCCTACCCACCTTAAGAAGAATCTCATCCTCGAGATTCGGATGATTCGGCAAAGAGATGGGGAAACTCCTTCTGTAACTCATCCTCTCTTTCCCAAGGTCCCTCATCCTCTGTATGGTGACTCCACTGAACTTTACACATTTTGATCACCCGGTTTCTGGTAACCTTTTCCAAAGTATCCAAAATCTTGACGCGACACTCCATATAAGTGAGGTCATCCTAAACATTTAATTCCTCCATAGGCAACTATTCTTCTGGAACTCTGAGTCACTTCTTGAGGTGTGAGATATGGAACACATCATGACATCTGATAGCTGATTAGGTAACTCCAATCGATAGGGTACCTATCCCACCCTCTCAAGAATTTTGAAAGGTGAGAACTTCCCTTTGACTTTGAATCTGTGCAGACCCCTGATGGGCGACACCTTGAGATACACATAATCACCTATCTCAAAGGTCAATTCCCTTCTCCTGGAGTCAGCATAACTCTTCTGCAGAGATTGTGCTATCCTCAAGTTCTCCCTGATGATCTGGACCTGTCTTTCTACTTCTTGGATGATTTAGGGCCCAAACAACTGATTCTCTCCAGTCTCACTCCAGTAAAGAGGTGTTCTGCACTTTCTACCATACAATGCTTCAAACGGCGACATCTTGAGACTAGCTTGATAGCTATTATTATAAGAAAACTCTGCATAGGGAAAACTCTTGTTCCAATTGCTTCCATGTTTTAACGCACATGCTCTCAGCATATCTTCCAGTATCTGATTTGTTCTCAGTCTATCCATCTATCTGAGGATGATAAGCTGAACTGAAGTTTAACCTTGTACCTAGAGATTCATGAAGCTTCTGCCAGAAACGAGACGTAAACTGAGTACCTCTGTTGGACACTATCTTCTTGGGTTTCACTATCTTGGAGAATCCTTCAATGAACCTGCGGTTGTAGCCTGAAAGTCCAAGAAAACTCCTGATTTTAGTCACTATCTGTGGTGGGTTCCATTTCAGAACATCCCTGACCTTGCTTGGATCCACTGCAATTCCACCGTTGGAGATGATATGACCAAGGAAAGAAACCTCTTTCAAACAGAAATTGCACTTACTGAACTTTGCATACAAATGATGTTCTCTCAGATTCTGAAGCACTAAACTCAAATGTTCCTCATGTTCTACCTCATTCTTGGAATAAATCAGGATATCATCAATAAACACCATAACAAACTTATCCAGGTACTCCATAAATACCTTATTCATCAGATACATGAAGTAAGCTGGAGCATTTGTCAACCCAAATGACATAATCGTATACTCATACAGACCGTATCTAGTAGTGAAGGCAGTCTTGGGTATGTCAGATGACCTGATCTTCACATGATGATAACCCGATCGCAATTCAATCTTTGAGAATACCTTGGCTCCTCTCATCTGATCAAACAAATCCTCAATGCGGGGCAATGGGTACTTGTTCTTGATGGTTACCTCATTGAGTGATCTATAGTCCACACACATCCTCTTCGTTCCATACTTCTTGGGCACAAAAATAACCGGTGCTCCCCATGGTGATGAACGAGGCTGAATGTACTATTTTGCCAACAACTCCTCTAACTGTTATTTTAATTCCTTCAATTGATCTATCGACATTCTATATGGACGTTTGGAGATAGGTGCAGTACCAGGTAAAAGATCAATAGCAAATTCAATTTCACGGTCAGGCAGCATACTTGGTAACTCGTTGGGGAACACATCTGGGTAATCACACACCACTTTGATATCCCCTAAGGATTTCCCTGCCAACTGATGCACTGCGCAGTCTGTTGCTGAAGGTAGAGTAGCCACAAACTCAATCTTCTCCCCATTGGGACTTGTCAATGGAATCGACCTCTTGGCACACTGAATGATTGCATCATGCATGCTTAACTAACTCATGCCTAGAATAACATCAATCCCCTTTGAGTTGAGGACTATCAATCTTGCCGAGAAGTCTACTCCCATAACTTTAAGATCTACCTTTGGACACATATATGATGCTTTCATTTTCCCCCCTGGTGCACTAACTAACATATGTTGCTTCATGGTGCAGATGATAAGGTTATGCTTGGCCACATAGTGGGAGGTAATGAATGAATGCGATGCTCCAGAATCGAATAAAACTGATGTAGGGGCTGAGTTGACAAGAAACATACTGAGCACAACTTCTGGAGCCTCCTGGGTGGTATCAACATCCACATGGTTCAGCTTGCCACACACATAGTTCTGCTATCCCTGAGAGCGCTGTGGGGTCTTATTCACATTCCTTGGCTGCTGCGCCTACTGGTTCTATCGAGGAGCACTGTTGTTCTGCATGGGGGTAGACGGCAGATTCCTCTTAGGACAAGCGTTGGCATAGTGGCCAACATCACCACACTTGAAGCAAATGTTGCCTACTAGAGCATTGGGCCTCACTGGAATGCCTGTAGGAGTCATCTGGCGATTCTGCGGAAAGTCGGGGCGTGGAGTCTGCATCCCTGGGCGCTAGGACTGGGGGGTTGGGGTGCTGGAACTACTGAGCAGGGCACTGGAATGACTGCTGCCCAAAATTCCTACATGGGCCCCCGGGCGGAGTGGTGTCCCTTGCTGTGGAGCAAAGCGAGGGTGAGTGTTGCTTCCTGATGGTGACTAGGTGTTGATGCTAGATTTTCACACGTTTTGATCGGCGTCAAGAGGGGAGGATTGGCCGATGCGATGGATTTAAAGGTTACAATTGGGAATCGGCCGATTGGTGCTACAGTTGGGGATCGGCTGATTGGCACTACAGTGTTTCGAGCGGTTGGCAGATGGAGTTGGTGGAGGTCGGCCGATTGGAAGGCTGGAGCGTTTGGGCCAATATGGGCTTAAGGTGGGCTAGAAAAAGAATATAGAGAAAGATTGGCCCGTGGGAGTATGATAACCAACTCCGATACGAGTTGTGTTTGTAAATATTTGTTCTCGTTTAAAATTAGAGATAGATCCTAGGGTTAGGAAATCAGTTGTAACAGGATATAAATAGCCATCTTTAGAGATTTGTAAACAACACATCAATCAATATAAATAATCTACTTTTTCATCGTACTTTACTTTCAAGTCGGCGACATTGCCAATACATCTTTTTCTTTCACGGGTTCGTACGGATTGGCAGGGCTGCATCGATATGATTTCCGGCCGATTCTATAAGTTCCGTTTATCGAGTAATATCTAAGCTTTAACTTCGGGCGCATCGCTATCATTTCGTTTAGATTTATTAACAAGTTATCGATATTCACTAGAACTATTGGTTTTATCTATTATTTTAGTTTTATCACCAGTTATCCAGCTTGAGATTTGAACTGTCGGCTTTATCGCTGTTATTTTTATTTATCATTATACAGCCGATTAGATCTATTTCAAGTGTTGCTTCGCAGCGTTTTCTAGTCTGCTCTGGTAGATTCTTTACGATCACTGCGTGATTGTCGGTTGTTCTATAGCCGATCATCTTCATACCAAATCGGCCGATTCGCTGATATGCTTTTTCGAGATAGGTCGGAACTTTAGCCGATCGAAACCCCTGGGATTTAATACGTTTCTTTCCTTGTCAATCAACTTGTTAGATGGACTCGCACGCCGCGCGAACCGCACCAGGGCGATCACTCGATTTTTAGCGCCATTGGCCCGACGCTGAAGGTCATTGGCCGATTTTTAGCGCCAACACACTTTTGGCACGGTCGGTGGGACTACCTCAACATCCAACATGTCAAAGGCCGCCAAAATCTCTGAAGACAACGTCATCGAGGTCAGGGAGGCAGATCTCAAGGACGACCAGAAAGAAGAACTGGCAAGACACCTAGAAGACTACAAGAAGACATGCCTGCAATCTTTCAGTCATACCAGAAGCGGGGAGACCGTCAAGAAAGCTCCTCTTCTAACTCCCCACCAAATCACCGTTGCTGAGGACTCGGGCAAGATGTCCGATATGATTCAATAGTCCGCCTATCAGGCTTTCATCAACCAATCCTCAGTGATGACCAACACGGTATACAATGCCATCATCAGTTCCCTAGTCAGCGGAGTAGCTCAGGGATATCAGGGGCCAGAATACGCCCCGCCTATTGTAGCTCCAGTCAGAAGCTTACCAGGCACATCTCACTTGGCTCCTCAGCTGATACCAACACAACATGCAGGATACAACACTTCATTGCCTTCAATGCCTCCAAGATACAACGGTGCGCCATGCTTTCAATCACAAGCACCACCTGAGCCTGCCCAGATTTCCTCCGTGAAACCACTGCCCTCAAACTCAGTGCCTTGGGGGGCACCAGCAACGGTGGCTGTTCTGGACCAATCAACCGGTTATGGGGGCTCTCCGATCCAAGCACCATTCCAATCGGCTATCCGGCCGACGGTCCCTCAATATCAACTGGCCTCATCAGAAATCGGTAGGGGGGTGGACACTGCGGAAACACTCAGAACTGCGGTGCCGATGATGCTGTATGATGGGACGGCAGATTCGCTACGCCACCAACTGTCAACGACTCAGCCGGCCATGTTGCCGCAAAATCTGCCGCAGGCTTTGATCCATCACCCGACCGTCCCACCACTGATCCATCAACATGTGCCGATCCCTCAACCAGTCGTTCATCAGCAGCAAGTGGATTGGACAGCAAGGATAGCAGAGGTGATTCAAGATCAATTCGGGTTGAAGCCAAAGGTATAGACCCATACGTACAAAACGTCGTACCCACCCGCCTACGACTTGCTGCCGTTCCCCCATCGGTACAAGGTCCCTGACTTCACCAAGTTCTCCGGACTAGATGACACGTCAACCGTAGAGCACGTGAACAGGTTTATTATCCAGTGTGGAGAAGCAGCCACACAAGATGCTCTACGTGTACGTTTATTCTCATCGTCCCTATCTGGATTGGCCTTCCAGTGGTTCACTACACTGCCACCCAATTCCATCGTCATATGGGCCGATCTAGAGAAGCAATTCCACAAGTACTTCTACGCGGGAGTCCACAAGATGAAGCTTTCGGATCTGACTAGCCTCAGGCAGAGGAGCGACGAACCAGTAACCAATTACATGAAGAGGTTCAGAGAGATCAGAAACAAATGCTACACCTTAGTTCTGACTGACGCTCAGCTGGCCGATATCACCTTCCAAGGTCTCCTGCCACACATCAAAGAGAAGTACGCCTCACAGGAGTTTGAAAGTTTAAGTCAGATTGTCCACCGATTGGCCGGTCAAGAGGTACACCCTTTTGACCAACGGAGAAATTTTCAAAAGAAGGTTGCATACTTGAAAGTGTTGGGATACGAGATAGGCAACACTAGCGCAAATAAAAAAATTTCTACCGCGTAAACCAGGAAAACTGCCGTATAAGGATCACGAGATTACCACTCGACGCACTACTGGTGCGGAAGATGTAGATTCGCGTCGATGCAGCGAAGTCGATCAACGTAGTCGTACGTAGTCGATCACGTTGACGTCCAGCAGCTCCTCAACAGCTCATCCACGTGCAGCAAGATCGCCCTCGTGCCGCGGCTAGTCGTCGGCTCGTCATGGCTCGTCGGCGGCTTGTCCAAGTGCTGCAGGCACAACAACTCCAAGGTATCCACACGTGCAGGGAGAAAGCATCACAAGCTGGACTGCTAGATCCATGAGTTGCAACAGGCGAGGGCGTGGGAGGCGCGGCAGATGTGTTTCGCCAAAAAGGTGCAAACCCTAGGGCGCCCCCACCCCTCTATTTATAGAGGTTCCTAACGGGCCTTTGGGTCCGAGGCCCATTAGTACTTCTAAACCTAATCCAACTCGGATCACATCCGAATTGGGCTTCCAGCCCCTTAAGTGTGTGACCCTATGGGTTCGGATACGTATAGACATGGCCCGAGTACTCCTACTCGGCCCAATAGTCGGTAGCGGCCTCTAGCAAGACGTGCCAACTCCTATATGCACACGAAGATCATATCAGACGAACCATCACAACATTATATACATGCTATTCCCTTTGCCTCATGATATTTTGTCTAGCTTCAAGCTGACCGCTCTTTTCGATCTTATGATTCGGAATCCCTTTGTAGGTTAACTCTTAACCGTACGTAGCATGGCCATGCATTTTCGGATCCGATCACTCGAGGGGCCTAGAGATATCACTCTCAATCAGAGAGGGGCAAATCCCATCTTGATTGATCATGTCTCATAGCATGCTTCTTGACAAACCCGAAAGCTACCTTTAAAACTACCATGTTACGGCGTAGCGTTTGATAGCCCCTAAGTAGGTCGATCCACATCTTGAATACATGCGACAATGTCAGGTCTAAGGACAAAGCGTATATGTTGTTTCAAGAGAGAACTACTTCTCGTGTTGGGTCAGTCCTAGCACATGTCGCCACATGTGCCCACATTATTAGTTCAACATCTCCATGTCCATGACTTGTGAAACATAGTCATCAACTAATACATGTGCTAGTCTAATATTCATGTGTGTCCTCACATGAATTCCGACTAGGGACATCTTTAGAATAACCATACAAGTAAAGAGTTTCACACACAATTCACATAATTGCAAATCAATTCAAGTAGCCTTTAATGGATATTCAAGGAACACAATATAAATCATGGATACAAATGGAATATCATCATCTCTATGATTGCGTCTAGGGCATACCTCCAACATTTTACACATCCGTTCCTTTGGGAAAATATAAATAACGATACCCTGAATACTCTCTAGTAAAGTGCTACAATGGTATATCCGTGCGCTTGCGAATTTATTTGTGAACGTTAAGAAATACCAACAACCACTCGGATGGTATGTAGAGGGTGTGGTGGACTAACCTGGGGCGGAGGGACCTCTCGGTGTTCTTATAGTTTGTACTGTTTTCCCGGGTGGTTCTTCATGTTCCACTTAAGTATGGTGATCTTGTATTAATGAAAGGTATAGCATAAATAAAACAAGTTTAATCATTGAGTTCATTAATTCCACCATAACCAAGTTGAGCAACTAAGCATGAACTACAACATTACAAGTTGATTAAGGCATAGGGAATAAAAACTAGGCACACCTTAAATAGGACCCATCATGTTTAGGAACTTAACGTGCATAGCATTTGTGATTTGAACATGAAAGTAAAAGTTTCATAGGATCAAGTTGTGATCAAGGGCACGACTTGCCTTCTTGGACTTGCTCTGGCTACTCATAGTCTTCAAAGTCTTGACCTCCGAATCCATAGAACTGCGGTCCTTAAACATATCACACGAGCACATACAAGCAAACAAAGAAATAAAATAAGAAAACAGTACACCAAATAGTAGCAACAGAGAAGACTAAGATCATAAAACTAATCTATGCATTAAGACGAACTCATAGACGCAAGAAGCACTTAAAACAGATCTAAAACGCTAAAGATATGCACTAAATAAGGTGCAGGGGCTTGCTGGCAAGGTTTTAAAACTTCCAGGAGCTAAGCTTAAAGAAACCGAGGGCTAAAACATAAATACGCATATAAACTGAAGGTTTAATGTGCAAAAGAGAAAGGATAGGACGGCGGGCACTATTTTGCAAAAGCTCAGGGGCTAAAATAGAAGAAAAATGACCAAGATCTAATTACTTTTGAACTGCGCTGGGTTGCGAGTGCCAAAACCACGAAACCTAGCGACTCTTTAGCGAAACACACGGCACGGCGCAGGGGTTGACCGGTATGGAGCAGGTCAGATCCGATCCGAGCCGTCGGATCTAGATCTAGCAACTGCGGTCGTCTAGGACTAAACCATGCAGCAGAGCGGCGGTACGTGACGGCAGCGGCAGCGAACCTCATTGGAACTTGCTCGAAATCAAGCGTCCGACCTCGGTTTGCGATGGGAATTGGTCCAGGAGAAAGTGGAGCGCACGACGAACCGATCTACGGTGTTGTTGTGGAGGATTGTGCGGCAGCGGTGACACGCGACTCGAAGAGGCAGCGTGGCGGCAAGGATGGGGCCTCCGACGAGCTCATATGTGCAAAGGGAGATGCTGGGAGGCACGGGGACTTCACGGCAGCCTCCTCACCTCCTTGCGGGTCTCCGGGTGATGACCTTGGTGATAGAAGAGTGATGGCGGCGCTAGAGAGCTCAAGGGCGTGGCTTAGGGTTTGGTGCGGCCAAGGGGTGGCGGCGGCTGCTTTTATAGCTCGGGGAGGTGGACCTAGGTGTGCGGGCCCAAGGTGTGGGGTGGCGAGGAAGCTACTCAAACTCGGGTCCAACTCCAACGCGGAGACGGCAGGAGTAGGGGAGTGGCAGGCAGGCCCCACCTATCATCAAGAGGCAGCGGACGTGGCACAGAGGTGAGCTGGTGCGGGAGCTGGGCTGCGATGGGATGGCCTGCTTTGCGAGGCTACTGCGGCACTGCCGTTGCGGGCTGGGCCGAAAGAGAGAGAAGAAACGGAGGGAAAAAGAAATGAGCTTTCCTATTGTTTAATAAGATTCAATCAAATGAATTCAAACAAAAATTCAAATTCAAGCAATCAAAAAGAATGCACAAGTATGAATGCAACAATGAACTCCTATGTTTCATTAATTTATTTTGAAAATGATTTAAATGACCAAGAAAAATTAAATGCAACCTTAAAATCCTTAGATATATGCAACTAAATTCTAATAATTTTTATTAAATTGCAAAATTTGAAAATTAGGGTGTTATAAGAACGGCCGGACCAGGCGGTCGGAAGCCCCGTGGACGTGGAAGACTGCCTCAGCAACAGTGTTCCAGTGCTCTGTGATGCGCACGGCCTTCCTTCGTGCCTCATTGCGGCGTGGAAGTAGCTTCTCCTCGCCGCCTCCATCCGTGCGAGTTGCAGGGAGGACTCCTTCTCCTCACCGGTCGAGGGCTCCGACGGCCTCAACAGCAGAGGATATGAAATGCACTAGATGAAAGTATGAAATAAAAGCGTGTAATTTCAAAAAATTATATTGGTACGAAGCCAAATAGTATGTAGGTTCTTATAATTTTTAAGAAGAATGAGGTCATACCGGTAAAGCAATTTTTGAAATGTTGACCTGATTATGATGAGTGCAAAATGCTCATTTGCAATACAGACACCAAATACATTTGCCAACTAGGTGGGCCATACTAGATGGCCCAGGCCCATCAGATGATCACTTGATTTACTCATAACATAAACGATTAACGAACACGAGATCTTCTGTGCTTATATGCTAGGAATTTGTTTCGATGATGTCGTACATAAACCATTAGAGTTTTCGTGTAACCAAGAAATTTTGGATCTTCTATGATGCATGCACAGAGTTGTTGTACTGTTGCGTAAAATGTAGCCTTGGCATAACCATTTGAATCGATTCTGTGTCGTACATAAACCACCAGTGTTTTTAAGTAAACCAAGAATTTTGTAACCATTCGAATTGATTCTTTATGCAGATAACATGGAATGTAACGTACGAGACTTGACGACGTAACCCGTGCGATTGAGAGTAAAAATGACAACCTCCAGCGGCAGCGCCCAACCACCAACCTATCGAATGTCGACCGATCGATGGCAAAGTTTCCTCGGCCCAACAATTTTAGCAGAGTCCCACCGATTCTTGGGTGACATCCAAGATCAATCATCCTGGACTAGCCGCGATTAGTATAGAGTCCCGTCGGCGACCGTGCACATGCACTCATCGGTGACATCAACGAAGGATAGTGGATACCAAGAGACTGCGGCTTCATAATGACGTTGCTACCCTCGTTGGTTTCATTGTTTCTTTACACAACTTAGAAAAGATGGTGCCACGTGTCGCAACTGGATACGCTTAGCCATCCTTTACGGGACTTTATGCTGGCTGCACTAAAGAAAGCCTCCACTTCTATGGACTAGCTTGCCAAATCCATTATAGTTGATTATTAAGAGAAATTTAGATTTTTTGCCACCGCAAACAATGGGCTTCGTAAAATTGCCACTGCAAACATGGGTTTCGCATAATCACCACTTAACACATCGAGGCTTTGTTTTTGTTGACGCAAAAATCGAACGGTTGAGTCCTAAGTACTAACAAACGAAAGCTGGGAGAATCTGTTTAGCTCCTGTTCGGGTTGTAGTCATCTCGATCTGCGGCGTGCCAGTCAATCTGACCTACTGATTGACAAGGACAAGTAAAACATCAAATACAAGAGCAAATCGGCTGGTGTTCCGAATCGCTCCATAGGACATATCGGCAGGACAGTCGATACAAGCAAAAGACAATCGGCTAGATCAGCCGATGGGACATAGTAGGTACAAAGGAAGTGTAAAACACAACCTAAATATTATTGCGCAAACAACACTCAAAACAGATCTAATCGGCTGTGTGACAGTAGATTGATAAGAAAAACAAGGTAAAAGTCGATCGAAATGTGTTCCAAGCTGGATAACTATGATAAATGCTAAAACAACAAGATTTAACGAATAAAGCTTGCAGATCTAGCAAATATTGATAACTTGTGAATAAATATAGATGAAACGACACGATGCGCTTGAAGTTAAAGCCTAGAAAGTATTCAATAGATGCGGAACTAACAGTCTAGCCGGAGATCAAAGCGATGCAGCCCAACAAGCTTGGAAGAACTTGTGAAGAAAAGAAAACAGTGGTGAAGTCGCCGACTTGAAAGTAAAATGCAAGAAATTGTATATTTGTATTGATTATGATGTGTATCTCTTACAAACCCCGCAGGGCCTCTATTTATAGCCTAAGCACAAGACTTCTAGTCCTAATCGATTACGACAAAATATGATATCTACCTCTAACGAAACAAACTATTTTTAAGGAAACAAACTATTCAAATAACACGACTCGTACGGGAATCGGAACCTATCTTTACCACCTTACAACCTTTTGACCGACCAAGATTCTCTTTCCTTTTAACGGTCAATCCTTCCACATCTCCTGATCCATCAAGATCTGTTTTCGTTTGTACCAACCGAGTCCATCATCTCCATCGGTTATTTCCCATCGGCTAGGCCTCTATCTTCCTCTATCGGCAAGGCTTTCACCATCATCGGCTGATCTCTTATAGCTTCATCGACTGAACCCTCCGCAACCCTATCAGCCGATTCCATTAGTTGTTATCTTTCTACTATGCATCGGCATCTCTGCTTCCTTTTGACACCATCTTTGATGTATGTCAAAAAACGGTGTCAACACGATGCAACAATTTGTCTCTTTCATACATTTAATTAGGGGTAGTGAGCAAGAATCCTTTAGAATTTTCATAATTGATATACTCAATAGAAAGACATTATGAAATATATTCTCCTAGGTACATAGACACACAAGAAATAACTATACATACAATCAGGCTGTATCTCTGAGTTGTACATCAGTTTTATTTTAGTGAGCCTAGTCTGAATCTAACATCTTCTTTGAACTAACCATTTAGTCCTGAGGTGCCGAGTACTAGCACAGGAGCCTTTGTGCGAAGTGCGATACTAGGCACCTCACTTTCTGTTTGCGGTAAATTTTCATTCCCATTCTTTTCTTTATCTGGAAACTTCTTTAAAGTCATGGTGCTGAGCTGTTATTAGGTAACAGCATGTACAACTCACAGTACTTCTAGCATGTGTTTGATTTTAGGACCACATGAAATGGGTTGGACCAAGTGGAATAGGTTGGCTCTATTCCACTTTTTTAGGTTGGGTCCAACCCATCTCATGTATGGTTGAAAGGGATGGGTCCAACCCATCTCGTGTTTGGTTCAAAGGGTTGAGAGGGGTCGATTGGATGTCATTTTAACACCATTCGTAACTGTTTTACGTGGGTCCCACATGTCATCCACTACCGCCGCTCGCCCCTGCCAAGTCTGCCGCCGCCTCCCGGGCTCGCCTACCTCGCGTGAGCGCTGAACAAGCGCCGCCACTGCTACCTCCCAAGCTCGCCCCGCCGCCGCCGCCCCACGGGATCCACCCCTGCCCAGCCTACCGCTGCCTACCTCGTGCCACCGCTGCTCCACAGGATCTACCCCGTCCACCCTCTGCCTCGCGTCGCCATCCTGGCTGCGTGCCGCCGCGCGACTGGAGGCCGTCCCCACCTCTACCCTGCTTGCTGCCGCTGCCCCACGCACGAACGGAGACGGACGGTGTTTATGTGGGTCGAGTGCGTCCGCTCGTTTTGGACGGACGGTGTTCAACGAATAAAGCTTGCAGATCTAGAAAATATCGATAACTTGTGAATAAATCTAGATGAAAATGACAACGATGCGCCCGAAGTTAAAGCCTAGAAAGTATTCGGTAGACGCGAAACTTACAGTCTAGCTGGAGATCAAAGCGATGCAGCCCAACTAGCTTGGAAGAACTCTTGAAGAAAAGAAAACAATGGCGAAGTCACCGACTTGAAAGTAAATTGCGAAGAAAAAGTAGATTTGTATTGATTATGAAGTGTATCTCCAAACCTTGCAGGGCCTCCATTTATACCCTAAACACCAAGACTTCTAGTCCTAGACGATTACAACAAAACTTAAGATCTATCTCTAAAGAAACAAATTTTCTAAGCAAAACAAAATAAAAATGACTCGTACGGGAGTCGAAAACGAACTTGGCCTCCATCGGCCAAAACCTGCTCTTCATCGGCCGAACCTTCAACATCTCCAATTGGCTGGAATCCTTCTGCTCGCATCAGCTGGATCCCCATCACCTCCCATTGGCTGGCCCCATCGGCTATGCCCCTATCATCTTCCATCGGCTGCACCCTTGTGATTCCATCGGCTAGGCCTCTGTCTTCCTCTATTGGCAAGGCTTTCGCCATCATCGGCCAATCTCTTATAGCTTCATCGGCTGAGCCCTCTGCAACCCCATTGGTCTGTTGGGATACGAGGTAGGCTACGCTAGCGCAAAACAAAATTTTCTACCGTGTATAACCAGGAAGAGTTGCCGTATAAGGATCACGGGATTACCACTCGACGCACTACTGGTGCGGAAGATGTAGATATGCGTCGGTGCAGTGAAGACGATCACGTAGTCGTACGTAGTCGATCAACGTAGTCGTACGTAGTCAATCACGTCCAGCAGCTCCTCAGCAGCTCGTCCACGTGCACAGCAAGATCGCCTCCGGTGCCGCGGCTCGTCGTCGGCTCGTCGTGGCTCGTCGGCGGCTCGTCGATGGCTCGTCCAAGTGCTGCAGGCGCAACACCTCCAAGGTATCCACACGTGCAGGGAGGAAGCGTCGCAAGCCGGACTGCTAGATCCGCGAGTTGCAACAGGCGAGGGCGTGGGAGGCGCGGCAGGTGTGTTCAGCCAAAAGGTGTGAAACCCTAGGGCGCCCCCACCCCTCTATTTATAGGGGTTCCTGATGGGCCTCTGGATCCGAGGCCCATTAGTACTCCTAAACCTAATCCAACTCGGATCAGATCCGAATTGGGCTTCCAGCCCCTTAAGTGTGTGACCCTATGGGTTCGGATACGTATAGACATGGCCCGAGTACTCCTACTCGGCCCAATAGTCGGTAGCGGCCTCTAGCAAGACGTGCCAACTCCTATACGCATACGAAGATCATATCAGACGAACCATCACAACATAATATACATGCTATTCCCTTTGCCTCACGATATTTGGTCTAGCTTCAAGCCGACCGCTCTTTCTCGATCCTGTGATTCGGAATCCCTTTGTAGGTTAACTCTTAACCGTACGTAGCATGGCCATGCATTTTCTGATCCGATCACTCGAGGGGCCCAGAGATATCACTCTCAATCAGAGAGGGGCAAATCCCATCTTGATTGACCATGTCTCATAGCATGCTTCTTGACAAACCCGAAAGCTACCTTTATAACTACCCTGTTACGGCGTAGCGTTTGATAGCCCCTAAGTAGGTCAATCCACATCTAGAATACATGCGACAATCTCAGGTCTAAGGACAAAGCGCATATGTTGTTTGAAGAGAGAACTACTTCTCGTGTTGGGTCAGTCCTAACACATGTCTCCACATGTGTCCACATTATTAGTTCAACATCTCCATGTCCATGACTTGTGAAACATAGTCATCAACTAATACATGTGCTAGTCTAATATTCATGTGTGTCCTCACATGAACTCCGACTAGGGACAACTTTAGAATAACCATACAAGTAAAGAGTTTCACATACAATTCACATAATTGCAAATCAATTCAAGTAGCCTTTAATGGGTATTCAATGAACACAATATACAAATCATGGATACAAATGGAATATCATCATCTCTATGATTTCCTCTAGGGCATACCTCCAACAGTCTCCCACTTGCACTAGAGTCAATCTAGAAGGTACCTAATACCCATAGCTCTTACATGCGCATCATGCTTAGCCTGCGGGAGTGGTTTTGTCAACGGATCAGAAATGTTCAGATCCGTGTGTATTTTGCATATCTTGATCTCACCCCGGTTAACGAAGTCTCGAATGAGATGAAATCGTCGCATTACGTGTTTGTTCTTCTGGTGGTTCCTTGGCTCCTTTGCTTGCGCAATTGCCCCATTGTTATCACAATAGAGATTCAATGGGCTGGACGCATTCGGGAACACACCAAGCTCAATGAGGAAATTCCTTATCCAAACACCTTCCTTCGCGGCTTCCGAAGCCGCGATGTACTCGGCTTCTGTCGTAGAATCGGCCACCGTCTCCTGCTTGGAACTCTTCCAACTAACAGCACCACCATTTAGCGTAAACACAAATCCTGATTGTGACTTTGAATCATCTCTGTCGGTTTGGAAACTAGCATCGGTGTAACCTGTTACAACGAGCTCCTCCTGACCTCCATAGACGAGGAACATATCTTTAGTCCTTCTCAAGTACTTAAGAATGTTTTTCACCGCTGTCCAGTGACTCTCACCTAGATCAGATTGGTGTCTGCTTGTCATACTTAGCGCATATGAAACATCTGGGCGAGTACTTATCATTGCATACATGATAGATCCAATAGCCGAGGCATATGGCACTCTACTCATGCGATCCCGCTCATCAGCAGTCGAAGGACACTGAGTCTTGCTGAGATGTATGCCATGTGACAT
The DNA here is from genome assembly GCF_000263155.2 of Setaria italica. NCBI lineage: Eukaryota > Viridiplantae > Streptophyta > Magnoliopsida > Poales > Poaceae > Setaria > Setaria italica. Next base: position 13,359,943 of record NC_028451.1, read on the forward strand.
AGGCAAGAACCCTTTCTTTGCCTCTTCCATGCTGAACCGCTTCAACACTTTGTCAATGTAAGTATCTTGGCTTAAACCTATAAGCCTTCTCGATCTATCTCTATAGATCTTAATACCCAGAATATATGCCGCTTCCCCTAAGTCCTTCATCGAAAAACTATTTTTCAGTGAAGTCTTTACGGACTCAAGCATAGGAATGTTATTTCCAATCAGTAATATGTCATCCACATATAAGATCAGAAATACTACAGAGCTCCCACTAACCTTCTTGTAAACACAAGACTCTTCTTCGTTCTTGGTGAAGTCAAACCCTTTGACCACTTCATCAAAACGAATGTTCCAACTCCTAGATGCTTGCTTCAATCCATAAATGGATCTCTGAAGCTTGCATACCTTTCCAGCATTTTTCGGATCGACAAAACCCTCAGGCTGTATCATATACACGTCCTCAGCTAGGTTTCCATTCAGGAAAGCTGTCTTGACATCCATCTGCCATATCTCATAATCGAAATATGCAGCTATAGCTAGAATAATCCGAATGGACTTAAGCATCACTACGGGCGAGAAGGTCTCGTCGTAGTCAACTCCTTGAACTTGTCGAAAACCTTTTGCGACAAGTCGTGCTTTGTAGATGTGAACATTTCCATCCATGTCCTTTTTCTTCTTATAGATCCACTTGCACTCTATGGCTTTAACACCATCAGGCGGGTCAACCAAGTTCCAAACTTGATTGTCTCCCATGGACTCTATTTCGGATTGCATGGCACTCTGCCATTTTTCGGAGTCTGGGTCCATCATTGCTTCTGCATATGTCGCAGGCTCATCATTGTCCAACAATAATATTTCCCGCATTTCGCGGAGCCTTGCTGACCTTCGTGGTTGTGGCGGTGCTTCTCTTGCCATGGGTATCTCAACTTGTTCTGCTACGTTAGCATCACTCATTGATTCTTGCCCGATTGGCTCATCTTGAACTTCTTCAAGATGCACTGTCTTTCCACTCTTTTCTCCTTTGAGAAACTCTTTCTCTAGGAAAACCCCATTCCGAGCGACAAACACTTTGCCTTCTGATCGGTTGTAGAAATAATATCCCAAAGTTTCCTTTGGATATCCCACGAAAATGCACTTATCCGACTTGGGTGTGATCTTGTCTGACTGAAGTCGCTTGACAAACACTTCACATCCCCAAATCTTTAGAAAAGACAAACTAGGAACCTTTCCAGTCCACATCTCATATGGTGTCTTAACTACGGATTTAGATGGTACCCTATTAAGTGTGAAAGCTGCTGTTTCTAGAGCGTATCCCCAAAATGACAACGGTAGGTCCGACTGGCTCATCATTGATCGAACCATGTCTAACAAAGTTCGATTACATCGCTCGGACACACCGTTTCTCTGAGGTGTTCCAGGCGGCGTAAGTTGTGGAACAATTCCGCAACTCTTTAGATGATTGCTAAACTCGTGGCTCAAATACTCGCCTCCACGATCAGATCGTAAGGCCTTAATTTTCTTGCCACGCTGATTTTCAACTTCATTCTGAAATTCCTTGAACTTTTCAAAGGTTTCAGACTTGTGCCTCATCAAGTAGACATAGCCGTATCTACTAAAATCATCAGTGAAAGTTATGAAGTATTGGAATCCTCCTCTAGCCGTCGTGCTCATTGGTCCGCATACATCACTATGTACGAGTTCCAACAAGTCTACTGCTCTCTCAGGAAATCCTGTGAAAGGCGTCTTGGTCATCTTGCCTAGCAAGCAAGCCTCGCATGTCTCGTATGATTCAAAATCAAACGAAGTTAGAAGTCCATCAGAATGGAGCTTCTTCATGCGCTTATCACTTATATGACCCAAACGACAATGCCACAAGTAGGTAGGACTCAAATCATTAGGCCGAGGCCTCTTAGCACTTACATTACAGACAGGTGAACCATCAAGATTTAAAACAAACAATCCATTCACAATGGGTGCAAAAGCCATAAACATATTATTCTTAGAGATCACACAACCATTGTTTTCACTCGCAAATGAATAACCATCCTTCATCAAACATGAAGGAGATAAAATGTTTCGACTTAAACTAGGAACAAAATAACAATTATTCAACTCCATAATAAATCCTGACAGGAGGTGGAGTTGCATCGTCCCGACGGTCAAAGCAGCAACTCTTGCATTATTGCCCACGCGGAAATCAACTTCTCCTCTTTCCACGCTTCTACTTCTTATCATTCCCTGCATCGAATTGCAAATATGAGCAACCGATCCGGTATCAAATACCCAAGAATTAATAACTGTATCAGCGAGAAATATGTTGTCTATAACATAAACAACAAGCGTACCTGAGGTAGAAGTACTCTTACTTCCGCCGTTCTTCAACGAAGCTAGGTACTGCTTGCAGTTTCTCTTCCAGTGACCAAGTTCATGACAGTAAAAGCACTCTTTATCTGGAGCAGGTCCAGGTCCAGCTTTAGCCTTGGGCGGTGGGTTTGGCTTGGACGTTCCAGCCTTGCCCTTCTTCTTCCAAGAATTGCCCTTCTTCTTAAAGCTGGGCTTGTTCTGTATCGCCATCACATGGCTGGTACTAGCGCTTTTCTTAATGTCAGCCTCTGCTGTCTTGAGCATACCACACAGCTCATTCAGACCCTTCTCCGTCCCATGCATATGGTAGTTCGAGATGAAGTTCCCATAGCTAGCCGGAAGAGATGAAAGAATGAAATCAGTGGCCAACTCTTGGCCCAGTGGGAAGCCTAGCTTCTCCAACCGTTGAGTGTAACCAACCATCTTGATTACGTGTGGTCCTACTGCTGCGCCTTCTGCTAGCTTGCTCTCAACAAAGGCCTTAGACACATTGAACCTTTCAGTCCTGGCCTATGTTTGGAACATGTCTCTAAGCGCCACGATCATATCGTGCGCTTCATGGTTTGTTTCAAACTGCATCTGCAGCTCGGGTTCCATGCAAGCAAGCATGAGGCAGCTTACTTCGAGGTTAGCATCACATGCTTTCTTGTAAGCATTCTTAGCAGCAGCGGGTGCATCCTCAGCAGGTTCTTCTGGTAGTGGGTTGTCTAGAACATCTTCCTTTTTCTCAGCCCTGAGAACAATTCTCAGGTTGCGGATCCAATCCGAGTAGTTTGTTCCATTCAACTTGTCCTTCTCAAGGACCGAACGCAAAGCAAACGATGTGGTGGTGTTGCTAGGTGCCATTTAATCTACAACAAAAGTAATGCAAAATACACTAAGACAAACGTATCCATGATAGAGCAAATTATATTAAACTATTTTAACAGAATCTACTCCCACTAAAATCAATATCCCTCTATTGAAACTTAGTGATTCAGGATCCACAACTAACAAGTCTACTAGTGAGCTTTAGCATCACCGCTAGCAAACGAGGTAGATCGGTAAGCAACTTTTGCTAATCATATCACATATGACTCCTGTTGTTGGGTGACATCTCTATGTCTCGGCGCCCAACCTTTATGCCCCAAGGTCCTTAACCGTTAAGATGACCTCGTTAAGCTAACCAACCCTTATGCGTGTAAGTGTCCGACACAAACCCATCTAGTCAAGGAAAACTAGTGGCACCCTAATTTCATAGACCCACCACTAATTGTACAAGACATGGGATGGTGCAAGTTTTAGTTGGGAGGGCATACTAACTTAAACTTTGCGAGGGATCGTTCTACTTCTAACATCACATCATGCAGAAAGTAAAACATAAATCAGAATAGCATTCACACAGTTGTGACACAGTATGGCCCGTTTTCATATGGTGATCTCCATCTCCATAGCAGCTGTTCACCATGGTGATCTCCATCTCCATGTTCCATGTGCGCCATCCTCCTGGTGATGAGTCCTCCAAGAACTAGAGCATGCTATTACGCCTAATAGCTAGTAAAGAATCTAGTAATGAAGATTACATAGTTGCTTGGATCATCACAGATTGGTACGCAGACCATTAAATACAATAAAGTGACAACACATATGGCTCCTGCCGTGTTGCCGTACGCGTGACACGCAGGTCACGAATGAGTTACACACATGCATCTCATACACAAGGGGCCATACTGATCACAAGATACATACATCCTGCAAAAGAGAGTTAGGCGTCCTAACGTTCCAAACTTCGGAGGCCCGAAACTCCATCTTCCAAGCCGAATTTGGGAAATCTAATTTCGCCGAAAACGGCAAAGCCGTTGAATTTCATGTGTAACTTTTTCTGTAGATCAATTTTTGTATAGAAATCGCCCCGATCCGAGATCGTACCGAAAAGTTACGGCTGATTTACCGAAGCATGCGCATACGGCAAAATCCCGACCCCGGCAGTAGATCCCATCTACTATAGCACATCTAATGCGCCTGGCGTATGACCCTGGATCTCGATTCGACCAATCATATTGATCTTCCCTCACTGCAACTGGGTTTACGTGTATCACTTAACTCCGATGGCGGAAACCGACCAGTAGGAGTATGTCGTTACACTACCATTGCAGCAAGGGCACGAAATCAGGACATAGATCAAACAGAGAACTCGCATATCTCCATATGCACACATCCCGAATCCAAAACTAAGCAGCTACGGCTCTTGATACCACTGTTGGGATACGAGGTAGGCTACGCTAGCGCAAAACAAAATTTTCTACCGCGTATAACCAGGAAGAGCTGCCGTATAAGGATCACGGGATTACCACTCGACGCACTACTGGTGCGGAAGATGTAGATATGCGTCGGTGCAGTGAAGACGATCACGTAGTCGTACGTAGTCGATCAACGTAGTCGTACGTAGTCGATCACGTCCAGCAGCTCCTCAGCAGCTCGTCCACGTGCACAGCAAGATCGCCTCCGGTGCCGCGGCTCGTCGTCGGCTCGTCATGGCTCGTCGGCGGCTCGTCGATGGCTCGTCCAAGTGCTGCAGGCGCAACACCTCCAAGGTATCCACACGTGCAGGGAGGAAGCGTCGCAAGCCGGACTGCTAGATCCGCGAGTTGCAACAGGCGAGGGCGTGGGAGGCGCGGCAGGTGTGTTCAGCCAAAAGGTGTGAAACCCTAGGGCGCCCCCACCCCTCTATTTATAGGGGTTCCTGATGGGCCTCTGGATCCGAGGCCCATTAGTACTCCTAAACCTAATCCAACTCGGATCAGATCCGAATTGGGCTTCCAGCCCCTTAAGTGTGTGACCCTATGGGTTCGGATACGTATAGACATGGCCCGAGTACTCCTACTCGGCCCAATAGTCGGTAGCGGCCTCTAGCAAGACGTGCCAACTCCTATACGCATACGAAGATCATATCAGACGAACCATCACAACATAATATACATGCTATTCCCTTTGCCTCACGATATTTGGTCTAGCTTCAAGCCGACCGCTCTTTCTCGATCCTGTGATTCGGAATCCCTTTGTAGGTTAACTCTTAACCGTACGTAGCATGGCCATGCATTTTCTGATCCGATCACTCGAGGGGCCCAGAGATATCACTCTCAATCAGAGAGGGGCAAATCCCATCTTGATTGACCATGTCTCATAGCATGCTTCTTGACAAACCCGAAAGCTACCTTTATAACTACCCTGTTACGGCGTAGCGTTTGATAGCCCCTAAGTAGGTCAATCCACATCTAGAATACATGCGACAATCTCAGGTCTAAGGACAAAGCGCATATGTTGTTTGAAGAGAGAACTACTTCTCGTGTTGGGTCAGTCCTAACACATGTCTCCACATGTGTCCACATTATTAGTTCAACATCTCCATGTCCATGACTTGTGAAACATAGTCATCAACTAATACATGTGCTAGTCTAATATTCATGTGTGTCCTCACATGAACTCCGACTAGTGACAACTTTAGAATAACCATACAAGTAAAGAGTTTCACATACAATTCACATAATTGCAAATCAATTCAAGTAGCCTTTAATGGGTATTCAATGAACACAATATACAAATCATGGATACAAATGGAATATCATCATCTCTATGATTTCCTCTAGGGCATACCTCCAACATGGTCGATTCCACTAGCTGTTGTCTTTCCACTATGCATCAGCATCTCTGCTTCCTTTTGACGCCATCTTTGATGTATGTCAAAAAACGGTGTCAACACATGCCCCCCAGTTTCGGTGTGAAACATATCTGTTGCTCCGAAATTGTCTCAACCATGATTTTCACCTTCCCTAGGAAAACACCAATGCTTACCAATCACCAAGTAAAATGATCCTTTATGTTCCTAAATCTCTTCAGTCATGATTGCTTGAAAAAGCGTCTAGGGGTAACAGCTCTTCGGGTTTCGCGCAGACGGCGGATGAGATGCCACACTTACCCTCTCGGGTGAGTTTATAAATTTACAGCTGTCATCTTCTTCTTCCCCACCGGTTCATCTTCTCGCACCGTTACACCTTGCTTCCACTTTCCTCCGAGCGAAAGGCGACCTTCGACGACTCTCGACGACCATCAGCGACCTCCAGCGACCATTAGTGATTCATTTGTTAATCGCTTCAAACCCCAAATCTCAGGCAACCAGCTCCATGGCCACTCTTACCACCATCCCCGAGGTACATCTTCCTACCTTTGTTGTTTTCCCCGTGCTTCTATCTTCCTTTCCTTACTTTGCCATTTTTGCATTTCTCAAGAGCTTAGAGATAGAATCACCATCCCCATAGTTGACACCCCTGGATTCATTGCCTTAGGCCCCATAGGAGACCCTGATCCGACAGATCTGATTAATTTGGAGACCAATAGAATCCCTTTTAAATCTGCATCGATGGATCTGGCTGATTGGTATCACGCTTTTAGATCTTGGACCAACCGCACACCCGGATGGAAAAACTTGTATCTTAGGATGGCCAACTCCAAAAGGGACTTTTGGCAAGAGCGCCGCATCAGTCAATGTATTACCCTTTCTCTGTCGGATATGACTAGAAACGAACCCATGCTCATAGCCATGTCATATTTCTGGTCGGACGCCCTAAACGTCTTCTTATTCAGTCACGGGCCGATGACCCCAACCTTAGCCGACGTCCCAATGCTGATGGGCTTGGATATTACTTCTGTCGATTTGCCATTTCACTTCCCAGCTAAAGGTTCTCATCGGCTAGAGACAAAATCCATCGGCGGATGGAAATGTTACATTGATCGTCACATCAGAACGGGAACCGTTGAGCAAAGGGAGCATGTGGCCTTTCGGAATATGTGGTTGGACAAATTTGTGTTCTGTGGGAGATCGGCCAGTCTGACCACTAATCTGCAACCTTTGGCCGAAGCATTGGCAACGGAATCCTCAATTCCCCTAGGAAAGCATCTTCTTGGATCGACCTATCACTTACTACATCAAGTATCCAACAAACTATTAGCTGGAGAACCCATCGGCAATCTGGGCGGCCCCTGGTGGTTCATCAATCTGTGGCTCAATCTTCACTTGCAACGTGCCTGCAAGTATGACATCAAGAGTATGTCCTTTCCCAGAGATCAGCTAGAGGAAGAACCAACTACAACCCGTCGATGCATGTCTTATGGTGAAGCAATATCAGCTATCCCTGGTAGTAAACTCACCCCTTCCGCGGCGGCCGAGGCCTTCAAGTGTTGTTACAACGGACTCACCAAAGGGGCTACCGTCTGGTATGTTTATCACAGTGAAGTCCTCATTTTTTAGCTGCCAGATTGTTTCAACTTCGTCATTTGCACCTTTAACAGAGAAGTCTTAGAGGCGATCATCAAGCCTAGAATCCTCCCAGCTAACTTCTTCTCCGGTAAAGGTCAATATCCGACGTACGAATTTTATCACCCATCAGTAGCAGCTCATCAACTTGGCTTTGGACAATTGCCGATAAGACCTTATTTTGCCAATCTTGTGAAGCCCCGTGAGAAACTCTCCAGCGGTCTTGAATATAACAGACTCAGCAACTTGGTCCCGAACGCCAGCATCATCAACTTAGAATCATGGATAGTTGCCACCTTTACCATTAAACAATTCAAGTTGTGATGGAAAGAATGGAAGAATCATCTCTTCTGCGTGGCGACAGGGATAAACTGCACAAGGTTTGACCCAGACTTCAACGATCCTGACGGAAGGGTAATTACTGTCGATTTCATCAAGTCTTCTTTTGTCATAGATATTTTCTTCTTACTAATACCTCTCCCCCTTGCAGGGTATTTATTTTACACCTCCAACTGTTAGCCAAAGCAACAAGCCGATTCCCTACGCGCCTCCATCGGGCAATCCTCACATCAGCTACAGTGCAACATCCTTAATGGACATAGCCACTGGCCAAAAGCGCAAAGTCTTCGCCTTCGAGAAGACTACCTGCAAGAAGCGCCTTCAAAAAGGGCTCAACATTGGCTCAGTCAACTAATCCGTCGGTAGCAACGTCAGCCCAAGAGACTGATCCGACGGCAGCAGTGGCACCCTAAACGACCGTTCTGACGAAAGTAGCATTGGTAGCAGCATCACTCTTGTTAAGAGGCTATCCAGGTAATCTCATTGCTTTCAAACTCATTATATCCCTTACCGAAGCTAACTTTGCTTCTCTCAACCGTCTACACAATCCGCATAGGAACTATGTGTACCAGCATCGGCCATACCTCCAATCTCCCCGTCAGCCGATCCTCATGCTGAGGACATCCTAGAGACTGCACCTGTCACAAGTCCATCAACCGAGGTAACCAAGTATGTTTTGCTTTAATCTTTATAATCTTCATCGCTGAACTCTGTCGATCCTCTATACAGGCTAACCCAGATGCATCAGGCGACCCTCCTGAACCATCAGTTGCATTGCCTTCAGAGGTAAAGGATCATCTATCATACTTTAGCTCAATACACTTTAATTTATCAAAAACACCCTTTTTTCAGGAAATCATCCCGAACCCAATATCAGCAACCCTTTACGAGCCAATAATTACCGAAGACTCTTCAACTGGTGTGGTTCTAGAGAAAGAATTGCCCTCTGATGAGCCAACTCATCAAGATGTTGGAGGTATGCCCTAGAGGCAATCATAGAGATGATGATATTCCATATATATCCATGATTTGTATATTGTCTTCATTGAATATCCATTGAAGGCTACTTTAATTGATTTGCAATTATGTGAATTGTATGTGAAACTCTTTACTTGTATGGTTATTCTAAAGTTGTCCCTAGTCGGAGTTCATGTGAGGACACACATGAATATTAGACTAGCACATGTATTAGTTGATGACTATGTTTCACAAGTCATGGACATGGAGATGTTGAACTAATAATGTGGACACATGTGGAGACATGTGCTAGGACTGACCCAACACGAGAAGTAGTTCTCTCTTTAAACAACATATACGCTTTGTCCTTAGACCTGAGATTGTCGCATGTATTCTAGATGTGGATCGACCTACTTAGGGGCTATCAAATGCTACGCCGTAACAGGGTAGTTATAAAGGTAGCTTTCGGGTTTGTCAAGAAGCATGCTATCAGACATGGTCAATCAAGATGGGATTTGCCCCTCTCTGATTGAGCGTGATATCTCTGGGCCCCTCGAGTGATCGGATCCGAAAATGCATGGCCATGCTACATACGGTTAAGAGTTAACCCACAAAGGGATTCCGAATCACAGGATCGAGAAAGAGCGGTTGGCTTGAAGCTAGACCAAATATCGTGAGGCAAAGGGAATAGCATGTATATTATGTTGTGATGGTTCGTCTGATATGATCTTCGTGTACGTATAGGAGTTGGCACGTCTTGCTAGAGGCCGCTACCGACTATTGGGCCGAGTAGGAGTACTCGGGCCATGTCTATACGTATCCGAACCCATAGGGTCACACACTTAAGGGGCTGGAAGCCCAATTCAGATCTGATCCAAGTTGGATTAGGTTTAGAAGTACTAATGGGCCTCGGACCCAGAGGCCCGCCAGGAACCTCTATAAATAGAGGGGTGGGGGCGCCCTAGGGTTGACACCTTTTTGGCAAAACACAACTGCCGCGCCTCCCACGCCCTCGCCTATTGCAACTCGCGGATCTAGCAGTCCGGCTTGCGACGCTTCCTCCCTGCACGTGTGGATACCTTGGAGGTGTTGTGCCTGCAGTACTTGAATGAGCCGCCGACGAGCCGACGACGAGCCGCGGCACCGGGGGCAATCTTGCTGCACGTGGACGAGCTGCTGGACGTTGACGTGATCGACTACGTACGACTACGTTGATCGACTACGTACGACTACGTGATCGTCTTCACTGCATCGACGCATATCTACATCTTCCACAACAGTAGTGCGTCGAGTGGTAATCCCGTGATCCTTAAACGGCAGTTCTTCGTGGTTATACGCGGTAGAAATTTTGATTTGCGCTAGTGTAGCCTACCTCGTATCCCAACAGTGGTATCAGAGCCGTAGCAGCTTAGTTTTGGATTCGGGATGTGTGCATATGGAGATATGCGAGTTTTCCGTTTGATCTATGTCCTGGTTTCGTGCCCTTGCTGCAATGGTAGTGTAACGACATACTCCTACCGGTCGGTTTCCGCCATCGGAGTTAAGTGATACACGTAAATCCAGTTGCAGTGAGCGAAGATCAATATGATTGGTCGAATAGAAATCTAGGGTCATACGCCAGGCGCATTAGATGTGCAATAGTAGATGAGATCTACTGCCGGGGTCGGGATTTTTGCCGTTTGTGTATGCTTCGGTAAATCAGCCGTAACTTTTCGGTACGATCTCGGATCGGGGCGAATTTTATATGAAAATTGATCTACAGAAAAAGTTACACATGAAATTCAACAGCTTTGCTGTTTTTGGCGAAATTAGATTTCCCAAATTCGGCTTGGAAGATGGAGTTTCGGGCATCCGAAGTTTGGAACATTAGGACGCCTAACTCTGTTTTGCAGGATGTATGTATGTATCTTCTGATCAGTATGACCCCCTTGTGTATGTGATGCATGTGTGTAACTCATTCGTGACCTGCGTGTCGCGCGTACGGCAACACGGCAGGAGCCATATGTGTTGTCACTTTATTGTATTTAATGGTCTGCGTACCAATCTGTGATGATCCAAGCAACTATGTAATCTTCATTACTAGATTCTTTACTAGCTATTAGGCGTAATAGCATGTTCTAGTTCTTGGAGAACTTATCACCAGGAGGATGGCGCACATGGAACATGGAGATGGAGATCACCATGGTGAACAGGTTCTATGGAGATGGAGATCACTATATGAAAACGGGCCATACTGTGTCACAACTGTGTGAATGCTATTCTGTTTATGTTTTACTTTCTGCATGTTGTGATGTTAGAAGTAGAACGATCCCTCACAAATTTTAAGTTAGTATGCCCTCCCAACTAAAACTTGCACCGTCCCATATCTTGTACAATTAGTGGTGGGTCTATGAAATTAGGGTACCACTAGTTTTCCTTGACTAGACGGGTTTGTGTCGGACACTTACACGCATAAGGGTTGGTTTGCTTGACAAGGTCATATTAACGGTTAAGGACCTTGGGGCATAAAGGTTGGGCGCCGAGACATAGAGATGTCACCCAACAACAGGAGTCATATGTGATATGATTAGCAAAAGTTCCTTACCGATCTACCTTTTTTGCTAGCGGTGATACTAAAGCTCACTAGTGGACTTGTTAGTTGTGGATCCTGAATCACTAAGTTTCAATAGAGGGATATTGATTTTAGTGGGAGTAGATTTTGTTAAAATAGTTTAATGTGATCTTCTCTATCATGGATATGTTTGTCTTAGTGTATTTTGCATTACTTTGTTGTAGATTAAATGGCACCTAGCAGCACTACACCGTTTGCTTTGCGTTCGGTCCTTTAGAAGGACAAGTTGAATGGAACAAATTACTCGGATTGGATTCGTAACCTGAGAATTGTTCTCAGGGATGAGAAAAAGGAAGATGTTCTAGACAACCCACTACTAGAAGAACCTGCTGATGATGCACCCGCTGCTGCTAAGAATGCTTACAAGAAAGCATGTGATGCTAACCTTGAAGTAAGCTGCCTTATGCTTGCTTGCATGGAACCCGAGCTGCAGATGCAGTTCGAAACAAACCATGAGGCGCACGGTATGATCGTGGCGCTTAGAGACATGTTCCAAACACAGGCCAGGACTGAAAGGTTCAATGTGTCTAAGGCCTTTGTTAAGAGCAAGCTAGCAGAAGGCGCAGCAGTAGGACCACACGTAATCAAGATGGTTGGTTACACTCAACGGTTGGAGAAGCTAGGCTTCCCACTAGGCCAAGAGTTGGCCACTGATTTCATTCTTTCGTCTCTTCCGCCTAGCTATGGGAACTTCATCTCGAACTACCATATGCATGGGACGAAGAAGGGTTTGAATAAGCTGTGTGGCATGCTTAAAACAGCAGAGGCTGACATCAAGAAAATCGCTAGTACCAGCCATGTGATGGCTATACAGAACAAGCCTAGCTTTAAGAAGAAGGGCAATTCTTGGAAGAAGAAGGGCAAGGCTGGAACGTCCAAGCCAAACCCAGTGCCCAAGGTTAAAGCTGGACCTGGACCTGCTCCAGACAAGGAGTGCTTTTACTGTCATGAACTTGGTCACTGGAAGAGAAACTGCAAGCAGTACCTAGCTTCCTTGAAGAATGGCGGAAGTAAGAGTACTTCTACCTCAGGTACGCTTGTTGTTAATGTTATAGACAACATATTTCTCGCTGATACAGTTATTAATTCTTAGGTATTTGATACCGGATCGGTTGCTCATATTTGCAATTCGATGAGGGGAATGATAAGAAGTAGAAGCGTGGAAAGAGGAGAAGTTGATTTCCGCATGGGCAATAATGCAAGAGTTGCTGCGTTGACCGTCGGGACGATGCAACTCCACCTCCCGTCAGGATTTATTATGGAGTTGAATAATTGTTATTTCGTTCCTAGTTTAAGTCGAAACATTTTGTCTCCTTCATGCTTGATGAAGGATGGTTATTCATTTGCGAGTGAAAACAATGGTTGTGTGATCTCTAAGAATAATATGTTTATGGCTTTTGCACCCATTGTGAATGGATTATTTGTTTTAAATCTTCATGGTTCACCTGTCTGTAATGTAAGTGCTAAAAGGCCTCGGCCTAATGATTTGAGTCCTACCTACTTGTGGCATTGTCGTTTGGTTCATATAAGTGAAAAGCGCATGAAGAAGCTCCATTCTGATAGACTTCTAACTTCGTTTGATTTTGAATCATACGAGACATGTGAGGCTTGCTTGCTAGGCAAGATGACCAAGACGCCTTTCACAGGATTTCCTGAGAGAGCAGTAGACTTGTTGGAACTCGTACATAGTGATGTATGCGGACCAATGAGCACGACGGCTAGAGGAGGATTCCAATACTTCATAACCTTCACTGATGATTTTAGTAGATATGGCTATGTCTACTTGATGAGGCACAAGTCTGAAACCTTTGAAAAGTTCAAGGAATTTCAGAATGAAGTTGAAAATCAGCGTGGCAAGAAAATTAAGGCCTTACGATCTGATCGTGGAGGCGAGTATTTCAGCCATGAGTTTAGCAATCATCTAAAGAGTTGCGGAATTGTTCCACAACTTATGCCGCCTGGAACACCTTAGAGAAACGGTGTGTCCGAGAGACGTAATCGAACTTTGTTAGACATGGTTCGATCAATGATGAGCCAATCGGACCTACCGTTGTCATTTTGGGGATACGCTCTAGAAACAGCAGCTTTCACACTTAATAGGGTACCATCTAAATCTGTAGTTAAGACACCATATGAGATATGGACTGGAAAGGTTCCTAGTTTGTCTTTTCTAAAGATTTGGGGATGTGAAGTGTTTGTCAAGCGACTTCAGTCGGACAAGATCACACCCAAGTCGGATAAGTGCATTTTCGTGGGATATCCAAAGGAAACTTTGGGATATTATTTCTACAACCGATCAGAAGGCAAAGTGTTTGTCACTCGGATTGGGGTTTTCCTAAAGAAAGAGTTTCTCAAAGGAGAAAAGAGTGGAAAGACAGTGCATCTTGAAGGAGTTCAAGATGAGCCGATCGGGCAAGAATCAATGAGTGATGCTAACGTAGCAGAACAAGTTGAGATACCCATGGCAAGAGAAGCACCGCCACAACCACGAAGGTCAGCAAGGCTCCGCGAAATGCGGGAAATATTATTGTTGGACAATGATGAGCCTGCGACATATGCAGAAGCAATGATGGACCCAGACTCCGAAAAATGGCAGAGTGCCATGCAATCCGAAATAGAGTCCATGGGAGACAATCAAGTTTGGAACTTGGTTGACCCGCCTGATGGTGTTAAAGCCATAGAGTGCAAGTGGATCTATAAGAAGAAAAAGGACATGGATGGAAATGTTCACATCTATAAAACACGACTTGTCGCAAAAGGTTTTCGACAAGTTCAAGGAGTTGACTACGACGAGACCTTCTCGCCCGTAGTGATGCTTAAGTCCATTCGGATTATTCTAGCTATAGCTGCATATTTCGATTATGAGATATGGCAGATGGATGTCAAGACAGCTTTCCTGAATGGAAACCTAGCCGAGGACGTGTATATGATACAGCCCGAGGGTTTTGTCGATCCGAAAAATGCTGGAAAGGTATGCAAGCTTCAGAGATCCATTTATGGATTGAAGCAAGCATCTAGGAGTTGGAACATTCGTTTTGATGAAGTGGTCAAAGGGTTTGACTTCACTAAGAACGAACAAGAGTCTTGTGTTTACAAGAAGGTTAGTGGGAGCTCTGTAGTATTTCTAATCTTATATGTGGATGACATATTGCTGATTGGAAATAACATTCCTATGCTTGAGTCCGTAAAGACTTCACTGAAAAATAGTTTTTCGATGAAAGACTTAGGGCAAGCGGCATATATTCTAGGCATTAAGATCAATAGAGATAGATCGAGAAGGCTTATAGGATTAAGCCAAGATACTTACATTGATAAAGTGTTGAAGCGGTTTAGCATGGAAGAGGCAAAGAAGGGGTTCTTGCCTATGTCACTTGGCATACATCTCAGCAAGACTCAGTGTCCTTCGACTGTTGATGAGCGGGATCGCATGAGTAGAGTGCCATATGCCTCGGCTATTGGATCTATCATGTATGCAATGATAGGTACTCGCCCAGATGTTTCATATGCGCTAAGTATGACAAGCAGACACCAGTCTGATCCAGGTGAGAGTCATTGGACAGCGGTGAAAAACATTCTTAAGTACTTGAGAAGGACTAAAAATATGTTCCTCGTCTATGGAGGTGAGGAGGAGCTCGGTGTAACAGGTTACACCGATGCTAGTTTCCAAACCGACAGAGATGATTCAAAGTCACAATCAGGATTTGTGTTCACACTAAATGGTGGTGCTGTTAGTCGGAAGAGTTCCAAGCAGGAGACGGTGGCCGATTCTACGACAGAAGCCGAGTACATCACGGCTTCGGAAGCCGCGAAGGAGGGTGTTTGGATAAGGAATTTCCTCATTGAGCTTGGTGTGTTCCCAAATGCGTCCAGCCCATTGAATCTCTACTGTGATAACAATGGGGCAATTGCACAAGCAAAGGAGCCAAGGAACCACCAGAAGAACAAACACGTAATGCGGCGATTTCATCTTATTCGAGACTTCGTTAACCGGGGTGAGATCAAGATATGCAAAATACACACGGATCTGAACATTTCTGATCCGTTGACAAAACCACTCTCGCAGGCTAAGCATGATGCGCATGTAAGAGCTATGGGTATTAGGTACCTTCTAGATTGACTCTAGTGCAAGTGGGAGACTTTTGGAGGTATGCCCTAGAGGCAATCATAGAGATGATGATATTCCATATGTATCCATGATTTGTATATTGTGTTCATTGAATATCCATTGAAGGCTACTTGAATTGATTTGCAATTATGTGAATTGTATGTGAAACTCTTTACTTGTATGGTTATTCTAAATGTGTCCCTAGTCAGAGTTCATGTGAGGACACACATGAATATTAGACTAGCACATGTATTAGTTGATGACTATGTTTCACAAGTCATGGACATGGAAATGTTGAACTAATAATGTGGACACATGTGGAGACATGTGCTAGGACTGACCCAACACAAGAAGTAGTTCTCTCTTTAAACAACATATACGCTTTGTCCTTAGACCTGAGATTGTCGCATGTATTCTAGATGTGGATCGACCTACTTAGGGGCTATCAAACGCTACGCCGTAACAGGGTAGTTATAAAGGTAGCTTTCGGGTTTGTCAAGAAGCATGCTATCAGACATGGTCAATCAAGATGGGATTTGCCCCTCTCTGATTGAGAGTGATATCTCTGGGCCCCTCGAGTGATCGAATCCGAAAATGCATGGCCATGCTACGTACGGTTAAGAGTTAACCCACAAAGGGATTCCGAATCACAGGATCGAGAAAGAGCGGTCGGCTTGAAGCTAGACCAAATATCGTGAGGCAAAGGGAATAGCATGTATATTATGTTGTGATGGTTCGTCTGATATGATCTTCGTGTACGTATAGGAGTTGGCACGTCTTGCTAGAGGCCGCTACCGACTATTGGGCCGAGTAGGAGTACTCGGGCCATGTCTATACGTATCCGAACCCATAGGGTCACACACTTAAGGGGCTGGAAGCCCAATTCGGATCTGATCCGAGTTGGATTAGGTTTAGAAGTACTAATGGGCCTCGGACCCAGAGGCCCGTCAGGAACCTTTTTGGCGAAACACACCTGCCGCGCCTCCCACGCCCTCACCTGTTGCAACTCGCGGATCTAGCAGTCCGGCTTGCGACGCTTCCTCCCTGCACGTGTGGATACCTTGGAGGTGTTGCGCCTGCAGCACTTGGACGAGCCGGCGACGAGCCGCCGACGAGCTGACGACGAGCCGCGGCACCGGGGGCGATCTTGCTGCACGTGGACGAGCTGCTGAGGAGCTGCTGGACGTTGACGTGATCGACTACGATCGACTACGTACGACTACGTGATCGTCTTCACTGCATCGACGCATATCTACATCTTCCGCACCAGTAGTGCGTCGAGTGGTAATCCCGTGATCCTTATACGGCAGTTCTTCGTGGTTATACGCGGTAGAAATTTTGATTTGCGCTAGTGTAGCCTACCTCGTATCCCAACACAAGAACCTCCATCAGATGCAGCAGAACCAACGGCACAGACCAGAGAAATCCAACTGCAGCGGGTGAGCACCTTTCATATTTAGCAAATTTGTATTTTAACACCATCAGCTTATATCCTGCTTACTTTTTATAGGCTCAAGACAATCCTGACAACAGTCTCTTCTCCTTCCAGGTTGGAGGGCTTGATGAGGAAGAAGAGATCTTGTCGCACTCGCTTGCTTCTAAATCCTTGTCTGATGATGTGAAAATTAAGCTTCAAAGCATGCGGGACTTCCTCCAGTAGAATATCGGCCAGTTGGTGGAAGATGTAGAGCCAACACACAAACGACCTGTTCGGCTGAACTTATAACCCGGCTGAAAAGCTGAAACGGCTGATTTGTTGTGAGAGAAAAATACTGTTCGGTGGCTGATAAGCCGGCTGATAAGCTGAAGCGAATAGAGTGAAAATCCTCTGCAAGCTCAAAGGCCAGGTCCCCGAAGACACGAAAGAAGCTCTGTTTCCTGCAGCATACATAGAGAGCATGCGGATTCCGGTGTCAAGGGCTTTACAGCGCATAGCTGACCATGCCAAGTGGGAGCAGTTGCACCAAGAAAAAGAATCCACAGGCTCCATGCTGATGAATTTCATCATAGGATCAGCTTCCTCAGCAATCCCGACTGA
This sequence comes from Setaria italica, assembly GCF_000263155.2. Lineage (NCBI taxonomy): Eukaryota > Viridiplantae > Streptophyta > Magnoliopsida > Poales > Poaceae > Setaria > Setaria italica. The sequence continues at coordinate 13,377,635 of NC_028451.1, forward strand.
ACATCATCAGCAAAATAGATCGGCTTAAAGCACGGTGGGCAGAACTCACCAAGGAAATGAAGATCGTCAGTGACGCCATCGTTGTAGAGGAAAGCAAGCTCGCTCAACTCCCACGCATCCTCGAGCAGTTAGAGCAGGAGAAGAAAACTCATGCTCATCAAGCTATTCAGCTTCATCGAAGCATACCAGACATCCTCGGCTCAGCCGATGATAACCATAGAATAATAGAGGTGGCCGATCAGATTCACCTGCGTGCGATAAATGCTATCCAAACCCTTCTAGGAACATTATCGGCCTCCATGTATCTTTCTTTTGTGATGTCATCAATCACTGTTCGCCTTGAATGTGAATTGGCCAATTCTTCGCAGCTTTCTTTGACTCACCAAGGGCTATTTTATTCAATGTGCCTCTTTTGGCCGATCATTGCTTAACATCCGAATCCTTCAATGTCATCCTATAAATATGAGCAGCAATTGTTCCCCTTAGACGCATTTGCACAACCGCACTGGCCTTCGCCTCTATAAGCACTTGATTCGAACCAAAACCCTCATGTCCAAGATGTTGTCTTCTTCATTGGCCAATCAGGTATCATTATACTTTCTCAATTCTGAATTGGTTATTGTGAACCAATCCTTGACTCTTCATTCTTTTTAGCCAAATCAAGTGGATGAACAGCTTGAACGAGTCATCTAGATCCTCCATTCCCATGAGCCTCTCACCCAAACAGACAAAGCCTTGATCCAAGCTCATCATGATTGAATCAGAGACCATCTACCTGCGAACGTCAAATCGATCTTGTCCTCAATCAAAGTTGCAGGCTCAAGCCAGCAGGCGCAGCATCCAACAGACATCAACCTCCCCACTGCGTATTGCTTGAAGACAAGTTGACTAGTTTGGAAGCAAGGAGGATCCAACTTCTACTGGAATTGGGCCGAGTCGACAGGGAAATCGGCACTACTGAGACCCAACTGGGGCGCCTCCCAAGCATATCTCGCCAAAGGGAGTAGGTATTTGTCGATACCAATATACAGCCAGCTAGATCTGCTTGCGATAAAATATCTTTGCCATGATACGATGATGACTTTGATGTAATAACCTTCTGTATCCCAAATGTTGCAAGTATTATTTGTTCTAAGGGCGACTTGTATTGCGTCAGCCATGTCACAGCCGATGTACCGAACTGTGATCGCTTTATGTTTCATCGGCTATCCGTATGTCTGCCTCTTTCTTCTTCTTTCTTTTTATGCTAAAGGTAATACCCTCAGTATTCAACCCGAAGCATTACGCCATCGGCTATGCATCTACCCATATACTAGGGTAGTATTTCTTGAAGTATTTTCCATTTAAAGCCCTTATGAACTCTTCTTCTTCAAGTGTCTCCAAAATATACGCGTTGCCTGGAGCACACCGGTTTATCTGATATGGTCCCTCCCACGTAGGCGACCATTTTCCAAATTTAGGATCTTTAGACCCAATTGGCAACACCAGTTTTCAGACCAGATCTCCTTGGTAAAACTCTTTGACCTTGACCTTTTTGTTATACCATCTAACCACCCTTTTCTTATTTTCTTCGATACTGATCAAAGCCCTTAGCCGATGACCTGCTAAGTCTTCCAACTCCCCTTTCATCAAGGCAGAGTATTCCTCGGCTGTTAACTAATCTTGCAATGACACATGCCTAGACCCAGTCTTTAACTCCCAAGGTAGCACTGCTTCATGCCCATAAACCAACTAATAAGGGGATACTTTTGTGGCTCCGTGACAAGCCATCGATATGCCCATAAGGACTCGTTTAACGTAGTATGCCAGTACCTTGGCTGCTCTTCGATCTTTCTCTTAATTAATTTAATGATCCCTTTCTTAGATGATTCAGCTTGGCCATTCACCTAGGCATAATACGGAGAAGAATTCAACAATTTAATTACCATATTAGTAGCAAATTCTTTGAACTCTTCCGAAGTGAACATCGTCCCTTGATCGGTTGTGATAGTTTGAGGAATACCAAATCGATAGATGATGTGTTCTTTGACAAAATCAACCATGCTCGTCGATGTCACATTCTTCAGAGGAATTGCTTCAACCCACTTAGTAAAATAATCCGTTGCTACCAATATGAACTTATGCCCTTACTTGAAGGTGGATAAATCTGGCCAATCAAATCAATACTCCAATCCCTAAACAACCACGGCTTTATTATAGGATTCATAGCCAATGCAGGGGCTCTTTGCACATTGCCAAACCTTTGACAATCTTGACAACCCTTATAGTATTTAAAGCAATCTTCAAGTATTGTTAGCCAATAGTATCCATTGTTTCTAATCATCCATTTCATCTTAAAAGCCGATTGATGAGCTCTACAAACCCCTTCATGGATTTCGCCCATCAGATTCTTTGCTTCTTCAACGCCGAGGCATTTAAGCAGGACACCATCAACCGTTCGATAATAAAGGTCATCTTCAAGCAATACATATTTCAAAGCCTAAAATCAAACTCGCCTATCAACTTTCTTGGAAGGATCCTTTAAGTAATCGGTTATTTCTTTCCTCCGGTCATCGGCCATCAACTCTAAGGTCATAGCACCACAAATCAGCCGATAACCAGAAGCATGCTGAGCGAGTTTGTTAGCATCCTCATTGTAATCTCTGGGAATATGCTCAATAGTCACGCTCTTGAACTCTTAAGGTAACTGAAGGCACTGCTCATAGTAAATTCTCAACAGTAGTAACCTCTAGCCCACAATGCTGAGTAATGAAATTAGCCATGACTTGCCCTTTGACAGCTTTAGTTGATTCGTACTTTAGATCAAACTCTGACAGAGCCAGAATCCACTTTCCAACCCTTCCATTTAAAATCGGCAATGACAACATGTATTTGACCACATCATCTTTGCATGCTACAATGCACTCGGCCGATAATAAATAGTGTCTAAGCTTAGTGCAGAAGAAATATAAGCATAGGCACAGCCTTTCGACTGGAGAATACCTGGTCTCAACCTCCAAGAGTCTTCTGCTCACATAATAGATTACTCGTTCCTTCCCTTCAAATTCTTGGACAAGAGTTGACCTGATAGGTACAACCTAAACAGCTTGTTAGCTTGTGGAGGAACCAACAAAGGAGGTGACACCACGTATTGTTTGATATCATCCAACACCTTTTGCTGCTCTGCCCTCCAAACAAACTCCTGATCGGCATTCAGTTTAAGCAACGAGCTAAAAGATTGAATTCTTCCAGATAGGTTCGTTATGAATCTTGGGATAAAATTGATCTTGCTAATCAATGACTGCAACTCAGTCTTATTTTGCAGAGCCACGATCTTGTTAATAGCACCAATGATCGTTTGATTAATTTCAATGCCATGTTCATGGACCATGAACCCCAAGAACTGTCCAACCGACATGCCAAAGGCACATTTATTCGGGTTCATTTTCAACCCATGTTTCCTTGTGCATTCCAAGACCTTGCGTAAATCGGCTAAGTGCACCCGGTACCCTTTCAATTTAACTATGACATCATCAATATAATCTCCACTAGGATGCCAATAAGTTTGTGAAAGATGTAATTCATGGCTCGCTGATATGTGGCCCCAACATTTTTCAATCCAAAGGTCATGACCACCCATTCGAATAAGCCTATGTGCCCAGGACACTTGAAGACCGTCTTGAAAATATTTTCTTTGACCATTATTACTTGGTTATATCCAACATTGCCATCCATGAAACTGAAGATTCTATGTCCTACAGCAGCATCTATCAACACATAGGTTGTCGGCATTGGGTAACCATCCATCGGCGTGGCTTGATTGAGATTCTTGAAATCAATACAAACATGCAGCTTTCCATTCTTCTTGTATACAGGAACCACGTTAGAAATCCTCTCAGCATACCAACACTACCGATTAAACCCTGCTTCAATTAATCTTGTAATGTCGACCTTAATATCAGGTAATATCTTCGTATTACAACGTCGCGCAGGCTGCTGGTATGGCCGATATCTTGGTTTTATGGGCAACTGATGTTCGACAATAGATCGATCTAAGCCAAGTATTTCATGATATTCCTATGCGAAACAATCTTTAAATTCTTTTAACAACTCAACCAACTCTTGCTTATACTCAGGATCTAATTTAGCACTAACATACGACAGCCTTGGTTTGCTACCATCTCGAAGATCTACCATCTCCAATTCATCAGCTGACGTAAACCCATGCCCGAGCTTCCCATCTTCTTGGATGAACTCATCCATCAAGACGATTCTTCAGAGTCGACTGCTTGGATCGGCTGTAGTCCAAAATCGGACACCTTCAGGAACTCTGTATCCCAGACTTTGCTAGATATGTAGCTCACTTGTTCATAACTCCACTGTTGGGCATCGGCTGCAGCGATGCTGAAGGAGGAATCGGTTGTGACAACCTCTACTGAATTGCCGATCCATTGGATGAGGCATTGATGCATCGTAGATGGAATGCAGCAATTAGCATGAATCCAATCCTGTCCCAAAAGCATATTGTAGGACCCTTTGCCATTGATACTGAAAAATGTAGTGGGTAGGGTCTTACTTCCAATTGTTAGGTCGACGCAAAGTGCCCCCCCCCCGAGCTGGTGAGACGTTCCCTTCGAAGTCTTTCAGCATCATGTCTGTCTTCATACGGTCTTCCTCACCTTTCCCGAGTTTGCGGAACATGGCATACGGCATAATGTTTACCGCCGCGCCTCCATCCACTAGGAGCTCAATAACCGGCCTCCCGACAACCTGTCCCTTGAGGAACAAAGCCTTCAAATGCCAACGCTTCTCGTCTTCAGGTTTTTTGAAGGTAGCCATCATCGGCTCTAAGGCCAACAATGCCATCTCTTGCTCTGCTTCCGTTGCTTCATGGTTGGCTGGAGCCATAAACTCCATCTGCAAGATGAAGACCATATTGACATCTGCAGCTAATTTGGGATTGTCATCTTTGTCATCGGCTTTGTCTTTGATGCGCCACACTTGTGATTTGACCCCTTTTCTTTCCAAAGCGTGCCTTTGTTCCTCTTCTTGCTGCTCCCATTGTCGCAGGCGTTAGACCCTCCTTTTCTGGGACTTAGTCAAACCTGCTGGGCACCATCTAGGATGTTCTTCAACTTTGTCTTGTGATGCACGCCGCCGCTCCGTTTCATGACACAGAGGCTCTTCGTCAAGGACCCTTGCATTGGCCCTTTCCTCTAGCCTGCTGCGTACATTAAACCTGCCCCCCAGCCGATCGTGTACAGTGACCCTGCCCCTAGCCGATCACGCACTAGGATGCGCCTGTCATCATGGTGAGACCTATCCTTGCTGATCGGCTTTTGATTCCTGTCATCAAAGCACGGCCTTTTGGACGATCAGTTGTCTTGGTATGACCCATTGCACTCAAGGCAGTTGTCAACCGATGGTAGTTTGATTCCCTCCTCCCAGTAGTATATAAAGAACGGGCATCTCCAGTGGTCTTTCGTGGCAGCGTATCATCTCTTCACTGCGCCTTGCCTGTTCTTGCTACCTTTGGAACTTGTTGAGCAACTCTTGGGAGGTGATCGACCGACGAGGCCTTTCTGAGCTTTCCCCCTCCTGTAACTGACCCTTTCCTTTGACGTCATCGGCCGATACCTGTACTTTGGGGTCCACAGCTCCACTTTTCCTAGCTGATTCTGAAGCCAGCACTTTCTTCTGTGGTGCGCTCTTGTCGCCAACCTCCACCATGTTGGTTGGGAAGGGATGCTGATCGATCTTCATCGATTTTGCTGGCTTTGAGGAAACTTCAAACTTGAGCCTCCCTTGCTCAATAGTCGATTGGATCTGCTGACGGAAGACCTTGCACTCATTGGTGTCTGAGATGTGGCATTGTGCCACTTGCAGTACTTGATCTTCTTAAGTTCTTCGACCAACAGGATCATATGGTATGGTGAGAGCTTGATCTGCCCTTCTTGCAGAAGCAAGTCGAAGATCTTATCGGCCTTGAAAGTATCGAACCCAAAGCTTTCAGGTTCCGTTTTACCAAACGGGCAAGAAATCGGCTTCTTGCTCTTAACTCATTCTGCCAAGCCGATTTCTACCTTCTCTTCTGAGTCAAAATATTCTACGTACGCAACCTTCTTCTGGAAGTTTCTTCTTTGTTCAAAGGGGCGCACTTCCTAGCTTGACATCCGATGTACAATATGGCTTAAACTTTCAAACTCCTGCAAAGCATATTTTTCTTTGATGTGAGGCAGGAGCCCCTGAAAAGCGACCTTAGCTAGCTGGCTGTCACTTAGGACCAAACTGTAGCATTTGTTCCTAACCTCCCTGAATCTCCGTATGAAACCAGCCACTGATTCATCACTTCTTTGCCTTACACTCGTTAGATCTGTAAGCTTCATCTCGTGGACCCCAGCAAAGAAATACTTGTGAAATTGTTTTTCCAGATCGGCCCATGTAACAATGGAATTAGCCGGTAGTGTTGTGAACCACTGGAAGGTCGACCCAGACAAAGATGATGAGAACAACCGAACCCTTAACGCATCCTGCGTAGCTACTTCTCCACATTGAATAATAAATCGGTTGACGTGTTCTACCATAGAGGTATCATCTTGTCCCGAGAACTTGGTGAAGTCAGGTACTTTATACCGATGGGGAAAAGGAAGCAAATCATATGCAGGTGGATACGACATTCTGTACATGTAGGTTTGCTGCTTAGGTTTTAACCTGAACTAATCTTGCATCACCTCGGCTATCCTTGCAGCCCAATCAACATGTTGCGGCTGCTGCTGGACAATAGGTTAGACCATTGGCTGGGCTGCCAGTACCTGCTGCTGATTCTGTGGCACCACGATTGGCTGTTGGATAGCCGATGTATGTTGCAAAGGCTACGGCTGGATCATCGGTTAAGGAGTCGATGCTTGCTGATGAGGCGGATCAACGTGCCGTAACACGCCGATTGTCTCATCGTACACCACTATCGGCGAACCATCTCTATGAAGATCCGGAACACCTGCCTCCCTGCTGACTTCTAGTGGATTCTTCTGATAATGCTGGACTGTTGGTTGAGGAGCCGATGGTGATGGTGATTGTACTGGAGATCTCATGGCTGGAACAAATGATCCTGGAGGCATCCCATATCCAATGGCCAGATTCCATCCGAATGGCATCCCTGTTGCCCCCATGGCGTTGATTCTGGCAACAGCGATGGCACAGAGTATACTGGAGTAGGTTGGTTTGCCGTCTGAGTGAGCAAGGGTGGTGCAACGTTGGTGTTCTAAAGCAGTGCAGCACCGTAACCTCCACTTGACATTTGCGGATGAGAAGCCAATTGACCCACAGTAGGCGCAGTCACCACGCTTCCGACCGGTACACTCCTAGGTGCCCCGTCTACTGGACCGTGAAACCCCTTAGATCTTCCACCATAGAGAGTGCTTAGGACGGCGTTGTGCAAGGTGTTGGTTATTACTGCAGCTTGGTTGATCAACGTGTGATTGAGAGCCTGGTCGATCATCTCCTACATCTTCCCTGGGTCTTTAGCAGTGGTGATCTGGCGAGGAGTTGGAAGGGTGTGCTTCTTGACAGGTTCCCTTTTCCTAGTACAGCTGAAGGACTTCAGGCACAGCAATCTGAACTTTTCCATAACCCTTGCCACTTTGCCCTTCTGATCGTTCTGGAGCTCATTCTCAGTAACCTCGATGATGTTGTTGTCCGAAACTTCAGCAGTCTTCGGCTCAGACATGTTGAGGCTTTGTATGGTCCCACCGGGCGTGCTAAAAGTGTGTTGACGTAAAAATCGGACAGTTGACTCCTGCATACTAACACACAAAACCTGGGAGAACCGGCTTAGCTCCTGTTCGAGTTGTAGCCCTCTCAATCTGCGGCGTGCGAGTAAATCTGACGTGCTCATTGACAAGGATAATTAAAACATCAAATACAAGAGCAAATCGACTGGTGTTCCGAATCGCTCCACAGGACGTATCAGCAGGACAGCCGATACAGGCAAAAGACAATCGGCTAGATCAGCCGATGGGACGTAGTAGATGCAAAGGAAGTGTAAAACACAACCTAAACAGTAATGCGTGAACAACACTCGAAATAGATCTAATCGGCTGTGTGATAGTAGATTGATAAGAAAAACAAGGTAAAAGCCGATCGAAACGTGTTCCAAGTTGGATAACTGTGATAAAAGCTAAAATAACAAGACTTAACGAATAAAGCTTGCAGATCTAGCAAATATCGATAACTTGTGAATAAATCTAGACAAAACGACAGCGATGCGCCTGAAGTTAAATCCTAGAAAGTATTCGGTAGACGCAGAACTTACAGTCTAGCTAGAGATCGAAGCGATGCAGCCCAACTAGCTTGGAAGAACTCGTGAACAAAAGAAAACAATGGCAAAGTTGCCGACTTGAAGTAAATTGCGAGGAAAAGTAGATTTATATTGATTATGAAGTGTATCTCCAGACCTTGTAGGGCCTCTATTTATACCCTAAACATCAAGACTTCTACTCCTAGTCGATTACGACAAAACATAAGATCTATCTCTAAAGAAATAAACTTTCTAAACAAAATAAAATAAAAATGATTCGTATGGGAGTCGGAAACGAACTTGGCCTCCATCGGCCAAAGCCTGCTCTTCATCAACCGAACCTCCAACATCTCCAATCGGCTAGAATCCTTCTCTCGCATTGACTCAATCCCCATCACCTCCCATCGGCTATGCCCCTGTCATCTTCCATCGGCTGCACCCTTGTGATTCCATTGGTTAGGCCTCTGTCTTCCTCTATCGGCAAGGCTTTCACCATCATCGGCCGATCTCTTATAGCTTCATCGGCTGAGCCCTCTGCAACCCCATCGGCCGATTCCACTAGCCGTTATCTTTCCACTATGCATCGACATCTCTGCTTCCTTTTGACACCATCTTTGAGGTATGTCAAAAAATGGTGTCAACAATTTTGTTTGCCATTTTCTCCCACTTCTTGATTTCTAATTGATTTTGCATTTTTCAGGGTTGTGAATGGACCAGATTGCCCCTAAGCCTTTTGACTTATCTGGCTGGACTACCAGATTGCATATGCTGCTTTTGAATGTTTGAACTACCATGGAGGGTCAGGTACGGTGAAGGAACCTAAGAGAGTGCCCCTCATGACTGGAGGGTCAGATTGCTATGATATGTTTAGAATGAGAAGGATAGTGTTTCACCGACTGCATGATTCTTTGGTCAATGAGTATGGCTTGCAAGCAAGTAGAGGAATTTGTACTCTGGAAGCATTAGGAATGTTTTTATGGGCATGTGGTGCACCACAATCGTTTAGGCAAGTCAGAAATAAGTTTAGACACTCACTAAAAACTGTCAGTAGGAAGTTTGGAGAGGTATTGGATAGTATCAATAGCATGGCTGGTGACATTATAAAGTCAAAAGATCCTCACTTTACAACAACTCATTCTAGGATTAGGGATAACTCAAGGTTTTGACCCCATTTTAAGGATTGCATCGGTGCAATTGATGGAACACACATACCTGTTACGATTCCATTGAGTGAACAACCAAAATACTTTGGTCGACATGGTTATGCATCAAAAAATGTAATGGCGGTGTGCGACTTTGATATGAGATTCATATTTATTGTCACTGGTTGACCTGGTTCAGTTCATGACACTAGTATATTGCTAGATACTTTGGAAATATACAACTAGCAATTTTCACATCCCCTAGAAGGGAAGTATTATCTTGTTGATCATGTATCTACAACATGGGAGACAACCAGTGGGCTCCAAAGAGGTGTTTAACCATGCACATTCATCCCTTCGAAATATGATCGAGCGTTGTTTTGGTGTTCTAAAGATGAAGTGGTGCATTCTTTTGAGCTTGCCTGCCTAGCCCGTCAACAAGCAAGCTAGAATCATATTTGCAGTTAAAGCTCTTCACAATTTCATAAGGGATAGTGCTATACATGATGCTGATTTTGAAAGTTATGTTGTTGATAATGATGGTCAGGATGGCGCAAGTATTATTCATGATGGGAGTGCTTCAACAGATGACAATGATATGGGTGCTTTGTGGAATTCCATTGCTGCGGCTTTGGTAGCATGATTGCTCATGTAGTTGCCTTTGTTATTTTGGACGTATGAGGAGAGATTGTAGTAGACTCTAGTAATGACAATTGATGCCTTAATTAAAAATTAATGAACCTGTAATTTCAAAAATTAATGTAGTTATTGCATTTTGTGCATTTTTAGCAACTAAACAAGGTATTAACACCCTCAAGGTCATACAAGCCATTACACACTCGGCACAAATAATCTCCTAATAGAAAATCAAGTTGCCAAACACTCTGCTTCTCTTACCAGCATATTATGTGGACAACAGCTTTTTAGGGTAGCAAGATTTTTAGAGAATTGATACTCAGAAAAGCTGAAACAAACAGGCCCTAAATCAATCGGAAAAATTGTTGTGGTATCTATCGCCACCGGCGGGCAGTCCGCCGGTGCCCACCCACTCATCCACTGACCGCCATCCTCTTGCCTATCCACCTTCCTGTGCACCAGCTAGCAGCCACCGTCCGCCTACTGGCCGCTTGCTTGCCCGCTGGCCATCGCCGCTGTTGTAGGCAAGGAGCGCGGCGCGGAGGCACATGGGATGGCGCGAGGGAGCAACATGTTGTCTGGGTGCGCGATGGTGCCTAGCAACTAGTGCCTCGGTAGCCTGAAATCGGCAGCCTGAAACCCAGGTACAGGGCATGAAGGAAGTTGTTCCGGAGGGATAGCTTTGCAGAGAAAATTGAAGGCCGCAACTAGGGGCAGACCTAGAAACGTCCTGCGCCCCGGGCTGAACACATGCTAAATAACGTGGGCCATGTAGCTTTGTGTCAAATCCTAGGATAATGCAGGCTTCTTGGACCTTTATTTTCTCTTTAGCTACATTGTACTGGACCTGGGCTGCAGCCCCCCAGCCCGGTCCTAGATCCGCCACTGGCTGCGACGTATTTACATTGATGTATTGGCTTTGCAAAGGAAATTGAAAACCTGCAGATGCTTAAGGAGGGGTCGAAGACTTGCTGCTGTACTTCAGTTGTCGTTTTCATGATTGAATGTAGTTTGTAGGAATTATGCAGGAGCAAAGTGATTATTATCGAAGTTGTAGTTTTCAGGATTGGATAAATGCAATTGATTCCTGCTGAGTGCTTGTAAGTTTGACAGTTCAATAGAATTGCACATGCCAATGGATGATTCTTGGCTATGATCGGGCAAACCATCCTGGCGGTGATCACGGGAGGCCTCTTGGTGGTGACCAGGGGAGCCGTCCTGGCTGGCGACGCGCGTTCTCTACTGGAGAACCGCTCAATTCGAGTGATCCAAACCGAGACCAATCAGGTACGTACGTGCACATAGGAAAAGAGCACTTTGATCATTTCTTGTGCTTGTAAATGATAAAAGAAATTAAGGGTCTGTTTGGGAGCACTCCACTTCAGGAAAAATTGCTCCACTTCACCAACTCTAAAAAATTCGCAACCAAACACGTCTAGCTCCAGCAACTCCGACTCCAGGAAAAACATGGAGTTAGGGGGTAGATCCACATTTTTTGTGGAGTACCTCAAGAGGTGCTCCAAAAATCCCCTTTTCAAATCTCCTCGTGGAGTTGGTGGATATTTACCCACCATTACCACTGGTTACCCAACTTACCCTTCGTTTCTATTTTGCTAAGACTCAGATTCATTTTGCTCCTCGCGCCGCCCCCGACCTCCTGCGCGCCATCGCACCGCCCCCGTCGGGCATGGCCTTCGGGCTCATGTTTTTGGGAACCGAAGAACCTCCGCTGTCAACCTCCGCTGTCAGTACGAGTGCCAGTACTACTGTCGCGAGTTCGCCAACTCGCAGGCGCTGGGCGACCACCAGAACGCGCACAAGAAGGAGCGGCAGCAGCTCGGCAGGGGCGGCAGCAACGTGGCGCCTACGAGCTGGAGCCTGGTTTGGTTTCTCCTGCTTATTTTTAGTACTCGTCACATCGAATGTTTAGATACTAATTAGAAGTATTAAACGTAGACATTACATAAGTGGAGCCTACCCCACTGAGCCCGTTTTGGAAGCCTAATTAGTCCATGATTTGACAATGTGTTGCTACAGTAAATATTTACTAATGATGGATTAATTAGGCTTAATAGATTCGTCTCGCCGTTTAGCCTCTACTTGTGTAATGGGTTTTGTAAATAGTCTACGTTTAATACTCCTAATTAGTATCTAAACATTCGATGTGACACGTGCTAAAAATAAGCAAAATAACCAAACGGGGCCTGGGTCTACTTCTCCCCATGCGCCGCCTGTAAGACTCCGGTTCTTGATATGCATGATGATGATCTGATAAACGATGGCCGTGCCGGGCAGGCCCCTGTAAATTTTTGGTTGATCCATCAAATCTGATCTGCCATTTCTTCGGCACAAGTGCCACCAATTTTTCCATCGGTTGCGGTAATATTTGTCCAGCTACTAAATTAGCATAGTTCAGCGGTGAGAGGCCGTGTTTGATTTGGTTCGCTGATCTGATCGTACAATCTTGGGAAATGAAAGTTAATTTTCTAGTTGACATGGTGAGAGGATAAAGGGGAGAAAGGAGAAGAGACAGACATGTGGGCCCGTTCACAAAAGGTAAAATAGACTTTTCATAACACTTGTTTATGTTTTTGAAGCTGGAGCACTACCACCAGCCAAACACGTGCAGCAGTTCCATATTTTTCTGAAATTGGTGGAGTAGAGCTAGGAAAGTGTGGAGCTAGTGGGGTGGAGCTAGTTTTTTTGAAGTGAAGTGGTCGCTCTAAAAGTCAATGAGAGTGAGAAAATGGCAAGCAAAACAAGGTGTCAAACGTTTTAAGTGGTGATTTCCGCGAAATCCATGTTTGCAGTGGCAATTTTGCGAAACCCATTATTTATGTTGGTAAAAATCCAAATTTATCCGATTATTAATCCATTATTATTACCCCCTCCCTGCCCGGTATCGCATCAGGATACCGCCCTCCTCTTTCCCGTCGCTCCACCTCGTCTCCAGCGCGGAGTGCGCCGCCGCTCGCCGTGCCTCTATCTCCCCGCGAGCACTTCAGAGGTGGCGTCTGCTGCATCTCATATCGTCGCCGGTACAGAGTCATGGATCTCTCTCCCATCATTCTCTCAAACCCTCTTCTCCTGTAACCCTAGATCCGTTCTTCTGCAGGGCAATCGAAGGAGAACGAGGAAAATTGAAGGATCTGCACGGGGAGAGGAGAATCTTTAGGAGGATCTGCAGGGGAGGAAAAGGATCTGTAGGCGAAGAGGAAGAGGAGGGCAGCAAAACGACCAGGAGTCAGGAGGTACTCGTACGCTCCTGCTTCGTTCATGTACCAGCGCGCCTCTCCTTGCCACAGGCTGGCCAGCCCCTTCTTGATCTATGCTGTGCTTATTGTTTGATCTACTTCTGTTGCCAATTGAGTCATAAGCTTCCTTGATTTGATGTTTAGGTAAAGTGATTTAGACAGATCTGTGTTTTGTATGGTTAGCATGTTGAATTGCTAGATCCATGGCATGCATGTTGATCTTCACCTCTTTCTTGTTTGGTTAGCGTGGTGCAGCCTCAAATTTGTGATTTCTGCCAATTCATAATCTTCATTGAGAGGAGAAAGTGTTGAGTGCCATCTCATTTGTATTTTCTGTCAATTGATATTCTTGTTCAAGAGTAACAAGCATTGAGTGCTATCTCTTTTTGCAGTCCCTAGTATCCTTGATTCTGTGACGGCATTTCTTCGAGATGGCAGTGCTAACTTAATTTAGTACCCTGTGTTGTTTAGCTAGGAATTATGAAGTACGAGTTTGCACTACAAGAAATTTAACTTAATTATATTATAAACCTGGGAGGTGAGAAATGAAAGTGGGGAAAACCCCAACTGTCACACAACATACACATGTACTTATATTATAAACCGTTCCTGGGTCCTAGGGTTTCAGTTTTGCTCAGCACAAAACTTTGCTTAAGAGATCTGATTTCCAATTTAGCAAATATGTACATGCTCAGCACAATAGAGCTTTGGCAATTGTCTGTACATGCTCTATTCAGAGACTTGAACAGCTAGATGTAAAATCGAGTTGTTAGATCAGTATCTATTGCATTAGTTTAATCTTCACGACCTCACAGGATTAGTATAAATTACTTTAGAACCTTACCTGACCACACCACTAGTAGCATTGAGTTGGTTTTGGCAACCACTAGGATCTGGGCACTACACTTGCAATAGTCTCAGGTCAACTGAGGCAGCAATTGGATCTGTTTACTTGCATTTCCGTTGCAAAACATAATTTACTTGGATCCATTGTACAGCATTATGCACTTTTCTCATGACTCAACATACATAATTTCTCTACTGGTCTCAAAGTGCTTCCAATATAATCGTGTACTAGTATATCTAATCCTGTAACTTTTATTGCTTTTAATTTCAAAGGTTAAATATGCCAAATCTGTTTGTTTACATTTTTCCTGCCATGATTCACAAGAATTGCAAGCTAACTTTGCAGTAATACCATATCAACATATCGTAGTATAACTAGCTCTATGTTTGCAGTTTTAGGCTGTTGTTCTTGAGCACAAATATTATGTTGATTATTGATAATTTAATTAGCTCGTACCTTAGCTCTGATTGGCCTGGCTGAACATGTTTGCTGAATCAACATACCATTCTTTATAGGAAAATATGACAAGCTCATATCTTAACTCGTCTTTTCGTTCGGAACTGAATTTTTTCTGGTTTCTCTTGAACTCTTTGAAATATTTCGCCTTTTATAGTCGTTGATCTGCGTGCTATGGTTGGATTGTGGGTTTATTATTTCTTCAGGACGCCGCCAACGCCAAATTTGGAAAATCAACATTAGCTTAGGACTTATTTCTTGAATCGTCAATTTGTCGGATTGCTTCTCTTGCTGTTTGAATCTGTTAAAAAGATGAGGCCTTCTTAGTTCGAGTATGATGGCTTCATTGACCTTGTATTTGGCTTTTCATGGTTGATTAGCTTATTAGGGCAGGTTGGTACCTATATCGCATTACTGAGCAGCTTCCCATCGATTTCACTTACCTGGTAGCCGACCTAGTTATCACTTTGCTTATACTTCTCAGGGTTGGGTTGAACATGGTTGTGAACTGCATTTTTCTACTGGTCGATATTATTTGAGAAGTGAGAAACTAACAACCAGTGAATTAATGCCTTTTGTTTGCTTTATTGAAGTTGATTTTGAGGCTTACAGTAAACATTTGTTGGATAGAGAACCAACAGCATTGGCTATAATTTTAAAGTGGCCCTTTCATTATCTGTTCAGCCATGGATTTGCATTGATGCTTTGCTTGTTGTAACCTAGAGTTGACCTTTAGTTCTTTATTAGTGCTGGAAAGATGTCAGCAAGTAAGGGGAAGAGAGGTGTTTTCTCAAAAAAGAAAAAAAGAACTCGCAGTGATGGAGAGTCATCGATCTCAGGTCTGCTGGCTCTTCCTTTTTCTCTACATTTTTTTTGCAGCTCTATTTGATGACTCACATCTCTGTTGTACCGTGGTTCTTTGACTGACTTACTTGGGGACAATCAAGATATTTGGAGTCAGCTGCATGAAGACGTTGCATCAAATCTTCGTAGAAGTGTTGTCTCACTTGTTTTGAATGGTGATTATGCTGCTGTATCCTTACTTTTCGAAATATATGTTTAAACATTGTTAGTTATGAATGATGTAAATTAAGATCTTCTGTAGCACGCGGATTTCGGTTTCCATTCTCTGGTATTGCCATAGAATGCCAGAACAATGTCACAAAGTTTGTGACAACTGGAAAGTTGGTTAGTGTTCTTCAGACGTGCGACTATGAAGAAGAGGTTGGTGCTGCTAATCATTAATTTTTGATTGTGTACTTAAGATAACTATGGTCATTCCTTAATATTTCCTATGCTTTATGTTATAGATCGAAGTGTACTATGAAGGAAATGTTGCCACAGGCTATCTGGACGAATATGATTCTGACTGTCAACTTGCTGTTGTCAAAGTCTTGTCCCCCCTTAATGTTTATTGCATACATCTTAATCCTGGGATGGAATCTGTGCCCTGTAAGCAGCTAATAGCTGTAGGGCGTGTCTATGACGAATTCATAGCAACAAGTGGGGAAATATCACGTGGATCTAAAGATAGAGAATTTCTTATATTCTCTCGTTCCCCTGAGGTACAGTTGCATTCATATGGGTTAATCTTTGGTTAGAAATGCTACATCTCATATTCTATAGAAAATGGTGTTACTCTTGGTTTACTTCTATTTAACACCATTGACTATAGTTTGGCTTCTAAGTTCTTTTAAACTGTACAATAAAGTTGAATGGGTTCTGTATTGGTTAGATTTGCAATGGAACATACTTTAAAGATATTATACATTTCTAAGCATTTACAAGTAATTGGGGATAAAGTGGGGAGTAACTCTTGTTTCAGATCATTTTATTTTGTTCCAGTGAAATCCATGTTACTCTTTCTTTTTCTAGAATTCGTTAGGGGCGGCATTTTTTGATATAGATGGAAATTTTGTTGGCATGAACCACTGCTATTTCTTGCCAAGGAGAATATTTCTCGAACGGTCAACATCAAGGAGGGTATTTCGCTATGTTGGCATGAATGGTTGGTATGAGACTAAAAGGTAAGCTGTTTTGTTAGCTTTATTCCTTTTTGTAGTTTCTTTGTGCATTTGTTGCAGTTCCTAATGTTGATCCCTAATAACAACAAAATTCTTTGGTACCTCTACCTAAAGATAACTGCCAATGGACCAGTTGTGCTATTGGTATCTGTCACAGTTTGCATTTTTTTTTTAGAGTAGCTATATTCCTGTCATCCTGTGTCAGTATTGAAGCTTATGTCTTATTCAAAATATGTGAGTTTTTTTGTTCAGACTACACTAAAAGTTTTTGAAGTGTCCATCGTAACTCATCTCTATTATCTTTTCCTTTCCTACAACTCTGCCACCATGGTGGCATTGTATTGTGCTTGGTTGATACTTAGTGTTGGTGCTAGTGCTCATGTTGATGTTCTTCTGCAGGGGGGAACTTTACTTCCATCCTAAAGGTGAGCATGACCGATCAAATGTCTTTATTGTGCAATCCATCACCATTAGTAGTGCAAAGTAGCTTATGTACTTCCATGATAACCATTAACTAGTTTAACCTTTTCTTTATTAAGTTGTGATTTTCTGTTAGCGTACGCTAATCAGTCAACATTTTTACCGTGCTAGCATGGTGCCCTTGCAATGTGATGTATCTCAATCGATATTCCACGGATTCTAATTTTGAAAAGTAACATTACTCTGCCTTAAAATTTTTATCATCAATTGGCTCGTACGTATACACATGCATAATTGCATATAGGGCAATAGGATGCTATTAAATATTGCATTCACATGTCTACATAAATCCATTTACAGAAGATCTAGATTGTGCATAGAGCACACCATGACCATCATTGATTCCTTGAGATGAGATGAGGTGCTTATGGGTATATTTGATTGTTGCAAATTTTACTTAGACTTAGTATGTGCTACTTCTAATCACTTGACCATGTTGTACCAGCATATGATGTTGTTGACAAGGAACAATTTCAGGATCTGAATTCTTTGGGTTATCCTATTCCATCAAGGACTATGGTCAATCGTGAGTGGCTTGTACATTTTCTTAGTTATCCTGCATTGAGCCTTTGTACAGCCCTGTTGTACCTCTAGTATTATACCATGCATCATTTTTCAGGTGGCATGATTTTGGTTAATACTTGTGAAGATCCTTTTGGTGATTTATATCCTAAAGGTGTTTGGGGTGAATTCAGGAAAAGAGTTTCTTCTGAGATATCTCGAAATGTTGTGGCACTTGCTTCTTTCAAAGGTGATTTTGCAGTAATGTGCTATTTACTATTTCATATTTGTGTTTGGTCATCATTTGCTGATGATCAGAATCGTGGTGTCCAGGAGAAACAAGGTTTTTTGCATGCACTGGAGTTTTTATTGACTATGATGATGAGTATCCGAAAATTCTTACTTCAGCAAGCTTGATTAGAGATCGTAATGATCCAAATAAGATCGTTGAGGACCTGAGGGTTAGTGCTCCTGACTATATTGTGATCCTTGTTTCTAGATACAACCTAAGTTTCATTGTATTGTTTGCAGATTGATGTGTTGCTCCCAAGCAAAAAGTGCAGAGTAATAGGGACATTGAAACATTATAGTTTACATTACAATGTTGCTGTAGTCAATGTTGATAATCACCGTGCTCTTTGTCCTATGAATCTTGAGAAGCGTCCTGTGAATCTTCATGATTCTCTGGTAAATAATTCTACGGTAGTAGCTGTTGGGCGGATCTTCCAATCAGGCACGTTAATGGCTGCAAGTGGGAAACTAACTCTGGGGTCAAGCTCGCTTGATTGCAAAGTTCTTTGTTACTCCACATGTAAAATCAGTAAGGTAGTGTTGATCTTATTTTTCCCACTTTAAACATGTTGGGAAGTAAATATAAGTTTAACTAACCTATCACATCATGTACTGAGATTCTTTGCATTACAACTGACAACCCCTTTGTAACCTGGTTAGGTGGGGATTGGAGGGCCCCTTGTTGATGTTGATGGTAATTTTATTGGCATGAACTTTCATGGAATGTGCTACAATTGTGAGAAAATAGGAACCCCGTACATGGATTATGAAGATCTCTGTAGAATCCTGGAATGTTTGAAGACAAAAAAGTATGTATATATTTGTTTTTTTAAGTATGTCTAGATTTCTTTTTTTATTTTGGTTATTGTGCCTGTTTGAACAAGTATTCAGTTTATTTTGCACTTAGCTGTAAGCTTTGGTTAACATTTGAATAAACTAGTTGAAGGATGTTCTATCAAGCATAATTGTTTTATTAAATCTATTTTTCTGTGTATTTCACAGAACTACAGAGTTTAGTTTCGGGGTCCCTGTCCGTGGAGATGAGGAACCAATAAATGAGTAAGCTGATACATCTCATTGCTATTGAAGTTGCATTATAAAGTTGCTGATCATAGTACGTTTGGTTGTAAATTACTGAATAACAGGTGGCCAGTGCCTGATCCATATTGGTTTGATCCAAGTGATGTGGAGGAGGATGATATGAATGATGGCTGCCCTAAATGCGTGCTCAAGTAGTCTTTGCTCTACTTCACTGGAGCTTGTTCGAGTTGGCATGTCTTAAGTACTTGTATTAGTTTGAGCTTGTATGCTATGTAAGATATAAATGGTTTATTGTCTTTTTTTGATGTACCTACATTTAATGTGTGGTTTTTAAGCTTGAGCTAATACTAATCTCTCCATCTGGACCTGTTTACATGCATCTTTATTTTATGTCTCGGAGTCAATCCGAGTGTCGCTCAATGTAGAAATCAGGCACACAATTGGAATCCGTTGGCATTTTCTACCTCTTCCTGTCTGCTCAAATGAGGTCTGCTGTGACCGTGTGTAGGGACGTTTCCAACAAATCAAATTTTATCCCGACTGTTAACTTGCGCTGGAGTAAACAAATTCTGCTGTGCGCCTGCTGTTGCAGCCCAACACCTCTATTCCGTGGGGTTTGGAAGGAAAGTTGTTTCGTTGATCATTGTTTCAGATGTTATCTCTTCTGCTTTGTATGAGATGTTGGATGGGTTCATGTGTACTCACTCCGTCCCATATTATTCGTCGTCGTAGCTTCCGTCACTTTTGTTAAAATACTACTCGTCCAAAATCCTACAGGTCAATTATTTTTATCATTTCCCTAAAATACCGTTGCACAGTCTTCACCCTTGCATTCTTCCTCCAAATTATCATTAACCTGTCGAACCTGTAGCCGCCCCAAACACCTGCTCCGTGCTGCCCCAAACACCTTCATTCCGTTGTCAGCTTGGATGTTCCTAATGGGTAGGCTGAACTGCGTGTGGGCATAGGCGCAGAAGGTGGTAATATGCGTGGTGATTTCGGACGTGTGAGCCAGGGGAAAAGTCCAACGGAAGTGCGTAAAGCTCAGGATCTCTTGACGCCAGCATCCTAACTGCCAGCAAACCTGCATTTTCAGCACTCCCAATAGCAACAGTCGCAACAGGAACACCTTTTGGCATCTGTGGAAGTGGAAATAATATCAACAATCAACTTCATCCATAATAAATAAGTGGTGAAAAATAGAGGACAACCATGTACAAAGATGGTGACAAAACCAATCATTCCATAGAACTAAATAATTAATAGTCAATTAACTAAAAGTTGTGATTCATTTATCTGGGAGCTCTGGTATGCTGTTATTAGCAAAAAAACATGCGAACACCCTTAGGTGGTTATCATTCAAGTAGCGATGAATGTCATTTGCGCTAGTGAGGCCCTGGTGAGCACCTAACTGCACAATGTCAAACATCACTTGCTAAACACTGCAATAAAAGTAAATGGTGCTGTTCGTATGAAGTCTACAAAAGAAAGTATCAGGCTTGAAAACTTTAATGGCTATAATCATGAGGTTAAGTCCAACCAGACAAGCATGTTTCAGAATGCAACAGCCAACATTCTATGCTTGCATCGAAACACAGAATTTGGGGCGGTGTTGTGAAATGAGAAATGAGAAACTAAAACCCCCAATGATCTGCTCTTAGGAAAAAATCAGACAATAAGAAATGCAAACAAAAAGAATCTGAACGTATAAGAGTGGGCGCTGAAAAACAGCTACAATTATCAAATCTCTACGGCATTTACTTCAATTTGAATCTTAAATGAAAGAACTGTTAGCACACTAACTTGCACAATAGATAGGAGGGAATCAAGTCCAAGAAGTGACTGAGTCTTGATGGGTACTCTGAATACTGGAAGAGAAGTCAATGAGTCTTGATGGGTAAACAGTTTAATCCAAATAAGAAGTGCAGTTTTAAGAATCCAAAGAAGAAACCTAAATAAAATACTTGTCTACTTACAAGCAACAACAGAAGATAGCTCCTCTTTGTTTTGGGCAACAGCATTGCCTCGACCATCATATGCTAACCTCTTGCCTTTTACCATTAGAGGATAGCCAAACCTTTCCCCTGCTTCCTCTATACTGTGTGAAGTATCTACCTGCAAATCAAAACTATGAAATTATCTAGTGACAGTCGCAACTCCAATAATATTAACTGGTTAGGAGTTTGTGCATTACTTCCATGAAGTTAGGCAAAGGGATCCCAAATTTTGAGAAATGATTTTTCTGCCTGTATCTGTCCTGCAATTGAGTGTCAGTGCACAAGAACTATCAGTAAATCAAACTGCATGTTCAGATAATGAAGTTGTTGAAAAGGGTATTCCAGGAGAAATAATCTACTGAACAAGAACTGAACTTACAACTTGTTAGCGCTAGAAATCGGTCAACCGACTCCCAACAACCGACACACGACCTGGGAGAATCTGCTTAGCTCCTGTTCGGGTGAATACCCTGGTGCGGTTCGCGCGGCGTGCCAGCCAATCTGACCTGCTGATTGGCAAGGAAGAACACGTGTCAAATTCAGTAACTACGATCGGCTAAGTTTCCGATCGAGAACGCCTATCGGCAGATCGGCCGATTTACTGTGGTAAAGAAATCGGCTACAAGATAGCACGACCCTTATAGCCTTGTAGATAGAAAAATATTAAAGTGACCGACACAAGGTACGTGGTAACAGTGCTAGGAAAAGATCTAATCGGCAGCGAACGGATCTGGCAACAGAAAGTAATGAAAGCCGATACTACCGATTCCTAGCAGGATAGCTGGTGATAAAAAACTAGGAAAACAAGCAAAAACCTATGAATCTAGTTGATATCGATAACTGATGAATAAATCTAAACGAAACAACAGCGATACGCCGGAAGTTAAAGCTTAGATATTACTCGATAAACGGAACTTACAGAATCGGCCGGAGATCAAGATGATGCAGCCCTGCCAACCCGCACGAACTCGTGAGAAGGAAAAAGTAATGGCGAAGTCGCCTGCTCGAAAGTAAGTATGAAAAATAAAGTAACTTGTTGTATTGATTGATTGTTCTTTTTACAGATTCACAAAGGTAGCTATTTATAGCCCCGTACAAATAATTTTCTTAACCGACTAGGACTCTATCTCTAATTCAAACAGAAAACAAATATCTACAAGCACAATCCGTGCTAAACTAATTACCCCACGCTTCGTGGGCTGAACTCCACCTTATCCCTCCATCTTTCCAAGCCCATACAGGCCCACCTTAGTCCTCTTTTCTGATCGGCCGATTTCTTATCAGTAAAGGATTGCCGATTGGGAACCTGGCGTATTTACTCTGAAGCGAAGCAAAAGCCACTTGACCGATTCCGCACTGTAGCACCTTTTGACCGATTCCCATCTGTACTCCTTCGATTTCTTTCTTCTTTGGCGCCGATTCTACTGATGACGAAATCTGGCGTCAACACATGCCCCCTAGTTTCGGAGTAAAACATAATCTTTTACTTCGAAATTCTTTATAACCTCTCCTCCGAAACGGTCGCAGTGAAAATATCCTTCCGTTTCGCGGTCTCCCGGTTGATCATTGCAATTTTTGAAACGGGCGCCCACGATGGCCACTACCCCGAAAAACTCGACGCGCCGGCGCGGTGAAAATTCCATTTTTACCCTTCTTTCAGGCACCCTATAAATATCATTTCTCCGCAACTCATCTTCAAGCTCACATCTTTTTCCCAGCGCGCGCACCTCCTTCTTTCTTCAATCTTGCCATCGAAGTCTTCCAGTTTCAGCTCCAATCACTTCTTCCCCCTTTCCCTTCAATGGCGACTCCCTCCGGCAACTCCCCAGCACGCGATGCTCTAGGGACAATTCCTCCGGTGGAAGTAGCGACGGCCGTCACTTCTTCGACAGATGCAAGGGCTTCATCAGAAATCCCAATGGCGGTTCCCTTCACAGCCCCATCATCTGCGCCAACGTCGGCGGCCACGCCGATTACTCAGAACTTCATCCCGAAGGTAAACACCGAATTCTCTCCTTATCGGCAATATTTCAGATCTACTTCTTACATTCCTATGCCCTCTTTTCCTTTTTAGGCGGTTAGAGATAGAATTACCATTCACCTCACGGATAGTCCCGGCCTTGTTTGTCTTGGTCCCATGGGAAACCCAGATCCGGCGATTCTTATAGATTCGGAAACTGACCGGATACCTTTCAAACGGTCCGATATGAACTTGAATCAATGGGCAAGCACTTTTAGATCCTGGCCAAATGAAACCCCAGGTTGGAGAGAATGGTACCAACGGGTAGCCGCGTCAAGGAGCGTTTCGTGGGATGAGCTTAAAATCGGCCAATGCATCAACCTTTCTCTGTCGCAAATGGAGAAAAATGAACCGCTAGTGATGGCAGCTTCCTATTTTTGGTCTGACGCCCTCAATGCATTTTTATTTGGACATGGTCCTATGACCCCCACCTTGGCCGATGTAGTCCTCTTGACCGGCTTAGACATATCCTCCCCCGACACGCCTTTCCAACTTCTGAACGTTCCGTCGCATCGGCTGGACACAAGAGGAATCGGCGGCTGGAAGGGCTTTATCAGTGATAACAAGAAGACCGGTACTGTTGATAACAGGGAGCACACCGCTTTCCTGATGATGTGGCTGGAAAAACACTTTTTCTGTGGAAGAGCCGCCGGCCCAACAACCAACACCCAGTCTTTAGCCGAGGCGCTGTCCAAAGGAAGCCACATTCCTCTTGGAAAACATCTTCTGGGCGCAGTGTACCACATGCTCCACCAAATCGGCACGAAACTTTCCAAGGGAGAACCAATCGGCAACCCAGGTGGGCCTTGGTGGTTTGTGAATCTATGGCTGAACCTCTACATGAGCAGGATCACCCGGCAGCCAGTAGACCACATGATGTTCCCCAATATTGAATCAGCGGAAGACCCTACCGAGCGTCGCTGATGCATGTCTTATGGCGAAGCAGCGTCAGCTTTTCCAGGTTGTGCTTATTCTGCTACAAAGGTAGCCGAGTACTTCCGGTGTTTCTACAATGGATTCAATGAGGATGCTACTATCTGGTTTCCATACCAGCGAGACATTCCAGTCTTTGAGCTCCCCTTCTGCTTTGACTCGACTTCTGGCCGGTTTGATGAAGAGCTTTATGAAGAATTAATTAAACCAGGAATCTTACCGGCCAACTTCTTTTCGGGGAAAAATGCCCCTACATATGAGTTCTACAACCCATCTGCTGCTGCTCGACAATTCGGCATGGGTCAGCTGCCGATACGGGTGTATTTTGCTGGCCGAATCAAGTTCAGAGAAGCGCTCAAAACTGGCCTGGACTATTGTCGGCTGCGAGACCGAATTCCGGATTCCAGTTCGATCAATTTGAATGAATGGCTATTATATCCATTCGCAATCCAGCCTTTCAAGCTTTGGTGGGCTGAATGGAAGCAGTTCCTATTCTGCAATTCAGCATCGGCATACTGCAACCTTCTAGATCCATCCAACATTGATCCTAACGCCGAGGTATTTCTAATCACTGACTGTATTCTTTTCACCATAAATGAGCACTTAATGATTTCATTTCTCCTTTAGGCTGGGAATCAAGCCCCTCCCACGCACAGCCGCAGTGGTCGGCTAATAGAGAGTTATCCGTACACCACTTACCCTCTCATCGGCTATGACGCTCCATCAGTCGATATGATTGCTGGCCGATCGAAGAGAGTTCAGAAGAAGGTCGTCAAGAAAACAAGTCGCCGAGTTTGGGCTCGTACGGAATCGGTAGACCCTCCTGTACCCGCATCGGCAGAAGTCTTGACTGCACCGCCCCCGGCTACACAAAGTGCTGATACTCAAGCTATTACACAAGCCGGAGCGGCTGCCGCCTCACTATTGCTGGAAGCTTTACAAGTAAGTTTAAGCTTTATCACTCCCGATTTGTCAATTCGGTATCAACTCTTGTTGACTTTGTGCTTCTTAGGGTTCTTCTATGGAAACACCACCGTCAGTGACAACTCGACCGGATGCCAACACGCCCCCGCCTTCATCCATTGAGGTACGGTACTTGTCTTATGGACTCCCTTTGGGTATTTGCATGACATATTTAACCGATCCTTCGACGCAGACCATCGGCACACCAAGCGTTCCTCGACCACCGATTCCTTCCCAGGGAGCCGGCCCGAGCACCGTGCCGATTGTCGTAGAATCCTCTTCATCGGATGAACCTATGACTCAGGCCACTGAACAAGATACAACGGCTCTACAAGCGCAGCATGAGGAAATCCGTTTTAAGATGGTAAGTTTTTGAACCAGCCTCACCAGCCGATTTACCCTGTTCCCCTGCCGATTTACCCTTTTCCTTTATTCTTTTCAGGAACAGGACTCTCCCAACAACAGTCTCTTCTCTTTCGCAGTCGCTCTCTCTGATGATGAGGAGACTTCTTCCCGCCAAGTGGCCTTAAGCTCCGTCCCTGACGACGTCCGGGCTAAGCTTACCAATATCCGATCCCTCCTTCAAGGGGATATCGGCCGATTGGTAGAAGATGCTTCGCCGATTCGGCAACTTTTTAGTGACGTCAGCGGACGGGTACCAGAGGAAGCGGAAGAGGCGTTGGCACCGGCGGCTTTTATTGAGTCCATGAGGATTCCCATTTTTAGAGCCCTTCGTCATATGGCCGACCGCGCGAAATTGGCCAAGATCCGTGAAGATGAAAATGCTTTCAAGCATCAGGCTCAAGAAGCGAATCGGCGGATCCATGTCTTGGAAGATTCACGGCCGGCAATCATTAGTGAAATAGATCGCCTCAAACGACGGAGGGCGGACCTTGCCAAAGAGATGGAACGAGTGACCAAGGCCATCAGCGCCGAAGAGAGCAGACTTCAGGAGTTACCTTCGGCTATTGCCGATTTGACACGGGAGAGGCAGCGTCTTGCTCAGGAGGCTCTAAGACTCCACCGCACCGCATCGGAAGTCCCTGGATCGGCAGAAGAAGACCAACGGGTTCTTGACTCCGCCGATCAGATCCGGCGTCGGGCCATCACGGCTATCGATACCCTTTTGGGTAATCTGTAAAACACTGACCGTTTTGTACGAACATTTACTGCCGTCTTTGACTGACCTTTCGTGATGCCTTCCATTTACTGCCTTCCTTATTACCGATGGGACGTGGCCTCATCAGATTTCCCTGTATAAATATCGACCCCGGCGCTTCCTCTCGATAACATTGATTCGGCTCCCATTTCCTTCTTACTCTTCCTCTCATCGGCGCAACCACTTCGTTATGGCTTCGTCGTCGTCTTCTTCCGTCAACCAGGTGACGCTTCGCCTTCTCC
Organism: Setaria italica; assembly: GCF_000263155.2. Lineage (NCBI taxonomy): Eukaryota > Viridiplantae > Streptophyta > Magnoliopsida > Poales > Poaceae > Setaria > Setaria italica. The sequence continues at coordinate 13,403,896 of NC_028451.1, forward strand.
TTTCAGATCTTAGGAAGTGAATGCGCTAACTTGTTTCCTCTCTGTTTCAGCCTCAACGCCTTAGCCCAGAACTTGTGCTCGCTATCGAGTGCCTACATTCTGAAGACCCTCTGACCCCGGAGGACAAAGTTCTGATCTTAGCTCATCGGGCGGAGCTCCAAGACCATATCACCGCGGATGCTCGAGTAGTCCTGGACGCCGTGGTGAACGAACACCGCCATATGACTCGAGCCATGAGGGGTCGTCGCCGCAACGTTCCTGGTGGTGACATTGCTTCGACGACCTGCACGATCCTTGATTTCCTGGAAAGGAACGGCAATCCGCGGCTTCATGCCGATAGGGTTCGTCCACTTCTTCGGAACCCGCGGCCCTCCACCGATGGGGCCCGCATGCTTCCTCGGCCCGTCCTTCTGGCGGCGGCGGAGGCCTCGCGCCTTCGTGCTCTGGAGCGGGACGGGGAATCTCCTAAGAAGGATAATGAGTTTGTTTTCATAATTTTTTTTTTGTTCTAAGGGCGACTTTATGTTTTGTCGGCCATGTAATCGGTCGCCCGTACCGAACGAATGTAATCGGCCCGAATCAATGTAATCGGCCTTTATGAATATAATCGGCCGTTCCGGTCGATTTCATATGCGTCTTAAAACCGAGTCGTGTTGGTCATGTTTGACTGTGTTTATTCCTTTAGGCCCCGACCCATACACTCGGGTAATATCTTTTTAAGTACCTCCCATTCAGAGCCCTGGTGAATTCTTCCCCCTCTGTTGTTTCCAAAATATACGCATTCCCTGGAGCGCATCTGCTGATTTTATACGGCCCTTCCCAGGTAGGAGACCATTTGCCGAATTTAGGATCTTTCGACCCGATCGGTAGTACCAACTTCCATACCAAATCTCCAGGGGAGAACTGTTTGACTCTGACCTTTTTATCGTACCACCTGGCCACTCTCTTTTTATTTTCTTCAATGCTTATTAGAGCTCTCATTCGTTGGCCGGCCAAGTCATCAAGTTCTTCCTTCATCAGAGCCGAGTAGTCATCGGCCGACAACTGGTCCTGAAGTGAAATGCGCCTTGATCCGGCCCTTGACTCCCATGGAAGTACTGCATCGTGACCGTATACCAACTGATAGGGGGATAACTTGGTCGCCCCATGGCAGGCCATTCTGTATGCCCACAGGGCCTCGGTCAAACATAGGTGCCACTTCTTCGGGCATTCTTCAATCTTCCTTTTGATCAACTTGATTATTCCTTTGTTCGAGGATTCTGCTTGACCATTGGCTTGAGCGTAATACGGAGAAGAATTTAGTAATTTAATGCCCATATCGGTTGTGAATTCCTCAAATTCCCCCGATGTGAACATTGTTCCTTGATCGGTTGTTATAGTTTGAGGGATACCGAATCGGTAGACGATATGATCCCTTACAAAATCGGCCATGATAGCCGAAGTCACAGTTCTTAGTGGGATTGCCTCCACCCATTTGGTGAAATAATCGGTGGCGACCAGAATAAACTTGTGCCCCTTGCTCGATGGTGGATAAATTTGGCCGATAAGGTCTATCCGCCACCCTCTGAACGGCCATGGTTTGATGATGGGATTCATGGCCGATGCGGGTGCACGCTGGACATTTCCAAACTTTTGGCACTCCTGACAACCCTTGTAATATTTGAAACAATCCTCAAGGATCGTAGGCCAATAGTACCCATTGTTTCTGATCATCCACTTCATCTTATGTGCTGATTGATGAGCTCCGCATACCCCTTCATGGATTTCTCCCATTAGAGTCTTGGCTTCTTCCGTCCCAAGGCATTTAAGAAGAACACCATCGATCGTTCGGTAGAACAGATCATCTTCGAGCAGCACGTACTTGGTAGCATGAAAGCGCACTCGTCGCTCCACCTTTTTAGAAGGATCTTTTAAGTAATCGGCAATTTCCTTACGCCAATCATCAGCTGCAAGTTCTAAGGCCATGGCGCCCGGAATTGGCCGATACCCAGATGCATGTTGAGCGAGTTTGTTTGCTTCTTCGTTGTGGTCTCTTGGGACGTGCTCGATTACTGCCGATCTGAATTCTTTCAACAGCCGTAAGCAATCTTCGTGATGGATTCGCAATATATCATCTTTGCACTCAGCTCTTCCGGTTAGTTGATCCACAATTAGCCTCGAATCTCCGAAGACCTCGACAGAATCGGCTTTGACTTCTCTCAATAATCGTAAGCCTTTTAATACAGCTCTGTATTCCGCTTGATTGTTTGTGGCGGCGGTTTCTATCGGCAGAGAAAAATCATATCTTGCCCCCCGAGGCGATATGAGGACGATGCCGATTCCCGATCCGGCTCCGCATGATGACCCATCAAAAAACAATTGCCAAGGCGCTAGTTCCATGAAGGCGTTCTCCGGCCCACAGTGCTGTGCGACGAAATCGGCCATGACTTGGCCTTTGACGGCTTTTGCCGATTCGTAACGTAGATCAAATTCTGATAAAGCTAAAATCCATTTACCGATTCGTCCTTTCAATATCGGCAATGACAGCATGTATTTTACCACATCATCTTTGCATACGACTATACATTCTGCCGACAGTAGATAGTGTCTGAGTTTGGTGCACGAGAAGTAAAGACACAAACACAAACGCTCTACTGGAGGATATCTTGTTTCGGCATCCAGGAGTCTTCTACTAACGTAATAAATCACCCGTTCTTTGCCTTCAAACTCTTGGACTAGAGCCGACCCAATAGCTTTTTCATCGGCTGATAAATATAGTTTAAACGGCTTACCCGTTTGAGGGGGAACCAGGACTGGGGGTGAGACCAAGTATCGCTTGATGTCCTCTAACGCCTTGCGTTGTTCTTCCCCCCATATAAATTCCTGGTCTGGCTTCAACTTCAGAAGTGGTGTGAACGCCTGAATCCGTCCAGATAGATTAGATATAAATCTTCTGATGAAATTTACCTTGCCGATTAGAGACTGCAGCTCAGTCTTGTTCTGTGGGGCGACGACTTTGTTGATAGCCGCTATGGTCTTCTGATTGACTTCAATGCCTCGTTCGTGCACCATGAATCCTAAGAACTGTCCGGCGGAGACGCCGAAAGCGCATTTGTTGGGATTCATCTTAAGACCATGTTTTTTGGTACACTCTAGGACCCTTCGCAAATCGGCTAGATGTTCCTCGTGGCTTTTAGACTTGACCACAACGTCGTCGATGTAGATCTCCACCAGGAGGCCGATGAGTTTGTGGAAAATATAGTTCATGGCCCTCTGGTATGTAGCACCAGCATTCTTCAAACCGAAAGTCATCACCACCCACTCGAATAGACCAAGATGGCCTGGACATCTGAAAGCCGTTTTGGGTATGTCCTCTTCGGCCATAAGTATTTGATTGTATCCGGCGTTTCCATCCATGAAGCTAATAATTTTGTGCCCTGCGGCGGCGTCTATCAGCACATCGGCCGTAGGCATGGGGTAACCATCCATTGGTGTGGCCTGATTAAGATTTCTGAAATCAACGCAAACGCGCAGCTTCCCGTTTTTCTTATACACCGGAACGATATTAGAAATCCACTCGGCGTAACGACATTGCCGAATAAATTTTGCTTCAATCAGCCGAGTTATTTCGGCTTTTATGTCTGGTAAAATTTTAGGATTGCATCGCCGTGCGGGTTGTTGGTACGGCCGATACCCTGGCTTTATAGGTAGCCGATGTTCAACAATAGATCGATCTAATCCGGGCATCTCGTGATACTCCCAAGCAAAACAATCCTTGAATTCTCTTAATAAATTTGTCAATTTACATTTGTACTCTGGATCTAAATTTGCACTAATAAAAGTCGGCCTTGGTTTGGTTCCGTCACCTAAATCTACCATCTCCAATGAATCGGCCGACGTGAATCCGTGTCCCAGCTTCCCGTCTTCTCGGGCGAATTGATCCATCTATTGTGCTTCTTCGGAGCCGACTGCTCGGATCGGCTGTAGACCAAAGTCGGTGACCTTCAGGAAGTCGGTTTCCCACACCCTACCTGATATGCACCTGACGGTTTCGCAGCTCCACTGCTGCGCATCGGCTGCCGCGATGCTGTACGCGGAGTCAGCTTTGACCACCTCGATGTTATCGCCGACCCATTGTACAAGGCATTGATGCATAGTTGACGGGATGCAGCAGTTTGCATGTATCCAGTCTCGGCCAAGAAGCATATTATAGGACCATTTGCCATTAATGACGAAAAATGTGGTAGGAAGGGTCTTACTGCCGATGGTGAGGTCGACGCAGAGGGCACCGCGAGCATTTGACACCTTTCCTTCGAAGTCCTTGAGCATCATGTCCATCCTGGTTAAGTCGTCGTCGCTCTTTCCCAGCTTTCGGAGTACGGCGTACGGTATGATATTGGCGGCGGCTCCTCCGTCGACCATCAATTTAGTAAGGGGGCGTCCATCAACATGCCCTTTAAGGAACAATGCCTTCATATGTTGTCGTTCATCGTCTTCGGGCTTTTCGAACGTAGCCATCATCGGTTCTAAAGTCAACCGTGCTGTTTGTTCCTCTATCGTCGACACATCCTGTTGATCGGCAGGGGTCATGAACTCCATCGGCAATATAAAAACCATACCGATTTTGGCTGCCGATTCGTCGCCTGCCGACTCGTCGTTGCCTTTGTCGTTTCTTTTGGGGCGCCACACCCGAGGCCTTTCTTGCTTTTTGTCCATCGTGCCCTCTTCTTCTTGCTGCTCCCATTGACGGAGGCGTTGGATTCTCCGTTTTTGTGATTTGGTCAAACCGTCGGGGCACCATCTGGGGTTTATCGGCCTCCCTTCTTTCCCGGCGCGTTCCCATTCTGGTCCGCGTCCTAACGGGTTCTCGCCTGTCACCCGAGCATCGGCCATGTCTTCGAGCCAGCTGTGAACGCTGGCTTTGCTATTTGATTGATCGTGTTGATCGGTCCTGCCCCCCAGCCTATTATGGCTTCTACTTTCTGACCGATCATATCGGTCATTTCTGCCCCCCAGCCGATCACGCATGGCAGGGCGCTGATCATCTGGGTTACGCCGATTCCTGCTGATCGGTTCTGACCTTCCGTCTCTGGAGCGAGACCTTGTGAACGGCCGATTGCTTCGATAGGGACCGTTGCACTCTGGGCAAGTATCAGCCGATGGTAGTCTGAGGTTATTTTCCCAACAATGGACGAAGAATGGGCATCTCCAGTATTCCTCGTGCCGACGCATTGCTTCCTCTCGGGACCTCGATCGTTCATGTTGGCGTTGGTATTTTTGGAGCAGGAACTGGGAAGTAATGCGTGGTCCTTCTGGCTCACCGTCGTCGGCCTCCATCCGTCGCTTTCCCTTAATGTCTTCGGACGTGACTTGATTCCTGGGATCGACAGCACCACTCCTTTTCGCCGATTCGGATGTCAGCACTTTTGTCTGGAGGGGATTCTTACCCGTATCCACCATGTTGGTAGGAAAAGGATGCTGATCAATCTTCATAGGTTTGGCCGGTTTTGTCGGCACTTCAAATTTGAGTCTGCCCTGCTCAATAGCCGACTGTATTTGTTGTCTGAAGATTTTGCACTCATTGGTATCATGTGACGTGGCATTGTGCCATTTACAATACTTCATCTTCTTCAACTATTCGGCCGAGGGTATCGTGTGGTAAGGTGAGAGTTTAATTTGTCCTTCCTGGAGTAGAAGATCGAAGATTTTGTCAGCTTTAGTTGTGTCGAAACCAAATGATTCCGGCTCCTTTTTACTGAATGGGCATGATATCGGTTTCTTTCCTTTAACCCACTCTGCAAGTCCGATGTCGGCGTCTTCCTCATCCTCTAATTCTTCCAGAAACGCCACTTTCTTCTGGAAATTCCTTCTTGGATCGAATGGACGCACCTCTTGCCCGGACAACCGGTGGACAATCTGGCTCAGGCTCTCGAACTCTTGTGAGGCATATTTCTCCTTAATGTGTGGCAGCAGGCCTTGGAAAGCTATATCGGCCAACTGTGCATCGGTTAGAGCCAAGGAGTAGCACTTGTTCCTGATTTCCCGAAACCTTTGTATGTACGAGGGTATCGGCTCATCACTTCGTTGCCGGAGGCTAGTCAAGTCAGACAGCTTCATTTCGTGGATTCCAGCATAGAAGTACTTGTGAAATTGCCTCTCTAGATCGGCCCATGTGATAAGCGAGTTTGGTGGCAAAGTGGTGAACCATTGGAAGGCTGATCCAGATAAGGATGATGAGAACAACCGTACACGCAGGGCATCTTGCGTGGCTGCCTCCCCGCATTGGATGATGAATCTATTCACATGTTCCACGGTGGAGGTATCATCCATCCCCGAAAATTTGGTAAAATCAGGAACCTTGTACCGATGGGGAAACGGCAACAAATCATACGTAGATGGGTATGGTGTCCTGTAGGTATACGTTTGCACCTTCGGCTTCAAGCCGAATTGTTCTTGCATTACCTCCGCGATTTGTGCCGTCCAATCCGGTTGTTGTTGGGGAATAATTGGCGGCGGAGTTGGCGCATGTTGATAAATCGGAGGTTGAATGAAAGGAGGTTGATGAAAAGGTGGTACCTGAGTATAAGCCGGCGGTGTAGCAAAGGACGGCTGCTTGTAGGCACCACTCGTTTCATCATATAGCATGAGTTCTGATGTCTTGTTGACCTCCGGAGCGATAGGCTGGTATGGCGGTATGATCGGCCGAGTGGCCGTTTGGGAGGGTGTTTGGAACGGAGGATTTCCTTGGCTGACCGATTGATTCAAACCGGTCGTGTTTAAGGGTGCCCCCCCAGGGTAAAGGGATGACTGGAGGGAGTGGTGCAGTGGACGGCTGGATGGAGCCGTATCCCAAAGAAGTTGATGACGTAGAAGCACCAGATCCTCCGACAGAGGATTGGATCGGCTGTGAAGCCTGATAAGCCTGATTTGGTGGAATCGGCTGAAAATACGTGGGCCCCCTGTACCCCTGTGGTATACCTCCGGCGAAGGAGTTGACAACAGCATTGTGCACCATGTTTGAAAGTACCAGGGATTGGTTGATGAAGGCGTGATGAAGAGATTGCTGAATCATATCGGACATTTTGTCCGAATCTTCTGAAATCGTGATCTGGCGGGGAGTAGGGAAAGGAGTCTTTTTAACAGTCTCCCCGCTCCTGGAACGACTGAAAGATTTTAAGCAAGTTTTCCGGACTTGCTCCAAATACTGATTCAGATCTTCTTTTTGGTCGTCCTTTAGATCTGCTTCCGTCACTTCGATGACGTTATCTTCGGAGACTTCAGCAGCTTTCGACATGACAGCGGTTGTAATGGTCCCACCAGGCGTGCCAAAAGTGTGTTAGCGCTAGAAATCGGTCAACCGACTCCCAACAACCGACACACGACCCGGGAGAATCTGCTTAGCTCCTGTTCGGGTGAATACCCTGGTGCGGTTCGCGCGGCGTGCCAGCCAATCTGACCTGCTGATTGGCAAGGAAGAACACGTGTCAAATTCAGTAACTACGATCGGCTAAGTTTCCGATCGAGAACGCCTATCGGCAGATCGGCCGATTTACTATGGTAAAGAAATCGGCTACAAGATAGCACGACCCTTATAGCCTTGTAGATAGAAAAATATTAAAGTGACCGACACAAGGTACGTGGTAACAGTGCTAGGAAAAGATCTAATCGGCAGCGAACGGATCTGGCAACAGAAAGTAATGAAAGCCGATACTACCGATTCCTAGCAGGATAGCTGGTGATAAAAAACTAGGAAAACAGGCAAAAACCTATGAATCTAGTTGATATCGATAACTGATGAATAAATCTAAACGAAACAACAGCGATACGCCAGAAGTTAAAGCTTAGATATTACTCGATAAACGGAACTTACAGAATCGGCCGGAGATCAAGATGATGCAGCCCTGCCAACCCGCACGAACTCGTGAGAAGGAAAAAGTAATGGCGAAGTCGCCTGCTCGAAAGTAAGTATGAAAAATAAAGTAACTTGTTGTATTGATTGATTGTTCTTTTTACAGATTCACAAAGGTAGCTATTTATAGCCCCGTACAAATAATTTTCTTAACCGACTAGGACTCTATCTCTAATTCAAACAGAAAACAAATATCTACAAGCACAATCCGTGCTAAACTAATTACCCCACGCTTCGTGGGCTGAACTCCACCTTATCCCTCCATCTTTCCAAGCCCATACAGGCCCACCTTAGTCCTCTTTTCTGATCGGCCGATTTCTTATCAGTAAAGGATTGCCGATTGGGAACCTGGCGTATTTACTCTGAAGCGAAGCAAAAGCCACTTGACCGATTCCGCACTGTAGCACCTTTTGACCGATTCCCATCTGTACTCCTTCGATTTCTTTCTTCTTTGGCGCCGATTCTACTGATGACGAAATCTGGCGTCAACACAACTAAACAAAGTATACAACTGATTCTGCAGGTTCAAGAGATTGAACCATAGATAATTTGCAAGAGAAGCATATCAAAAATCAGTTGAATGTGCAGCTGCAATTAGATCTTTCATCCCCGGTGAGCTAGATGCAGCACTTCATGAATTTGCGTTTAAATTTCAAAGCAGTAAAAATGAACAGATGGTTGGCACAAGCAGGAAAAGTTTGCCTGAATAATCATTATCGTGGAGGCTTTAGGCTCGCAGTCGACACCCTGTTGTTCTAGCTTCTCAAGTGTGACGGCATCAACATGTTCAATCTCCACTATTAGGACCCCACACCTATCAGAATTAAAAAGGATGAAATCACACCAGACCACCAACATTGCATAGATACGACCTCCAAACAAGCGCAATAGGATTGCAAATTCACCTACCTCTTGGCAAACTCCCGGACCGTGTCACCGTCGTTGAAGCTCCCCACGACGTGCTCGTGGCAAACAGAGCTGGCCGGGCAGTCCTGAAGGGGGTCCAGGATGACAATCATAATCCCCATCTGGCTCGCGGCCTGGCAGAGCATCTTCCCCAGCTGGCCTGAGAATTCCCCTAGTGAACGGAGGAATTTTGGAGGAGGAGGCGGTGGCGGCTTACCTGTGGCGAAGTCGTCGTCCTCGGCTGGCGGGGCGGCGGCGGTGGAGGAGCTTAAGCTGCGGTGGAGGATCATCGATGGTCGCAGGGTCTTCAGGCATGTGGTGTGTGTGTATCATGGATCGGAACGCGCGAGGAACACCTTGGAGAACAAACCTGCTGTGACGACTCGCTGGCCGGGGCGGACGACAAAACGGACGAGTTGAAGGCGGCGGGGGTGTCCAGGAAGCTGGGCGTGGTCGGGTTCTGCTACGGCGGCGGCTGCCTCGTGGAGGCGCTAGCGCGCGACGCCGAGGGCTGCTTCAGCATGGGGATCTGCTTCTACGGTTCCCGGATGGACGCGTCACTGGGCGACCGGATCGCGGTGCCCATGCTGTTCGTGTGCGGCAATGGCGACCTGCTGTGCCCCGAGGAGACGGTGTGAGAGCTGGACTTCTGTTTATATTAGATCAGAAAATACCAAATCAAAGAACTTCTTGATGAGTACGAATCAAGTTCGAGGTCTTGTTGGTTACGACAGTACCTTGGGGGGAGCGCGGTGATGTCGGCGTCGTGGAGGTGAAACTTAGCGGCGCAGAACCAGCGATCCCTGTCAAGCTGCTATCCATGTCCGCTTCTTTCGCTCACTGGTAACCGCCTGCGAACAGCCAGCCATGGCTGTCGCAAGGCTGGTGGCGGCGACTCCATTCCCCGTGGCCGCGTCGCGGGTCTGGGCGGCCGCGTCCCGCGTGGCGCCGCGGCTGGCGTTTGCGCCCCTCGCGGTGCGCGGGGCCGCGCGCGCGCGTGGTGGCGGACGACGATGAGGACACGCCGACGGCGGCACCGGCGGCGAGGAGAAGGTGGACGTCGGTGAAGCGGACACGGAGGCGGAGGCCGCGCAGCTGGCAATGGCGGCGCGCGCGACGCTGAAGCAGTCGGAGCGGCGGACGTACCTGGTGGCGGCCCACCGCTCCGAGCACGGAGGCGGAGGCCATGCGGCTGGCGATGGCGGCGCGCGCGGCGCGGAAGCAGTCGGAGCGGCGGATGTACCTGGTGGCGGCCCACCGCTCCGAGCCGTCGGGGGTGCTGGTGGTGATCGACGCGGCAGAGCCGGCACGGAGCGAGGTGAGGTAGAGGACCAGGGGAAGCAGAGCAAGCGGGCAGCAAGGCCTGTCCATGTCGAAGATCCAGGCGTGGTCTGCGCCAAGCGAGTGCGCATCGTCGCACTGTGGAGTCGTCGCACTATGGCCGAGGGTTCCACGAGAGGAAAACGGTGACGTTGCGATCGGGAGACGAAGCCGATGGTGGTGCGACTGCAAGACGAAGGAACGCACGGAAGAGATACGGAGACACGGACGGATGGATGCCTCCAGGGACTTTTTAGAAAAAAATGACATGTGCTCTACATAGAACTGCAGGTTGATTACCAAAAACTTGAAGGGGTTTTTCGTAAAATTACCACGACGGTTGAAGGATTGAAAGAAACATCCTCTCTTTAATATTAGGTATAGATTGAAATGAGAGCTAGTACAACAAATATTCAACGACTGGGTGATCTTTACATTCGTGATAAATCTGGCAATACAAATTGGCGACCAGGTGTCTCAATTTCACGACACAGGGAATTTTGCAATAGACTGAGCAACCAAGTGTCCCAAGAATACTAATTGGTTAATGAATCTCTGTTCTCTCTCCTCTCCGTGACCAATATCATCTGCCTCGTAGTCACTTTGCTTGTGACCTACTTGTACACAAACAGACTGAAATCGGACCATGAAAACAACATTTTGAAACATGTGCGCATCTAAACAATACTACAACTTTTTATGCATTGCACTAATAATTCCTGGTGTCTTAATAAGAAGCAGACCATAGTGAGCTCATTGCAATCTCTGTTAGTGTATTTGTTCCTGAAGTTTGCTTGTGACCTCCTTGTACTCATTGCCGCCCGAGCCTACAATAGAACATGATAACAAAAGGTTGCGTATAACAATGTCACATGTGGATAGAAAAGCCTCTATGAATGTGTAATTGTAAATAATGAAATATAGGTGCAGAAACCTTGCTACATTCCAATTGAAGTGAGTGAATCCTTGCAAATGAAATAACCTTGCCCTCGCCACAAGTGGTGTCATGTCTGACTCTGATAATAAAAATTCAATTATATGCAATGTAGTATAACCTCATCATCTTCCAAATGAAGAATGGACCATAAATTATATATCACTGGAACTAAATCAAGAATCAAGATAGGTTCCTTGTGGCAAATAGTGGCATATTATGTAAAAATCTTGCTATCTTCCAAAATGAAGCGACTGAACCATAAGACCTAAGTTGTTTGCAACCAAACTGGCCTGACCATAAATAGTATGATGTGTGACCAGAAAACTTTAATTACACGCAGTCTTGGTTTCTCGTTCCAAGTTAAAATGTAACAATAAGGAAACCTTAGATCTGTAATATCAGCTACTACATAGATATATATAACAATATAAAATGGCATGCCTAAAATTCAATGCATGCTATTTAAGAAGAGCAGATACTGACATGATTTCAGAAACCTTACCAACGACTAGGTCATATAACAACTATGGAAGTGGCACTTTGATCCACCCTTTACTACATAACTTTAACTAGTAATCAATTTTAAAAAAATATGCATATAATATCAATAAGAAAGACGTTTGCATGACCCATCTCATCTCATGGAAGAGCTAAAATAAAATGAACGGAGTTGAAGAATAGAATGGTGAAAATGGGTAATATAACCAAATCCAGGCAGGAACCTAATCGCAGCACATAGAAGTTTAGCTAGATGGTCCTGGTGCTCAACACCTGCACAAAAGATGCTCCAAAAGGCTATGTTTGGGTCGGAGCCAGCAGGGGTTAGGTAATTCACGTAACACTGTTGGCCTTCTGCTCGTCAACTCCAGCTTGTCATGAAGCATGGGCCTTGATAGAAGCCATCCCGTCCACCCTGTAGGGACAGCATCACACAACGTCACGGACTAAAAAAGAAGCCAATCGGGCCTACCATAAGCATTTCGGATAAAAAGAGGCATATTGATAAGGCAAAGTAGTTTCGTATGCAATGTTTCTAAGTCCAAAGCTTCAGAACATCTGGAATGATTAACAAAGTAAACTGATCCGAATTTATTAACTCATATCAAGGGATCAAACTAAAACCTGCACCTAGCACCAAATTCAGATTGGCAAATCATATCAGCATCTCTCGGATGAATGCATATCAGGCAGTAAGAAGCATGCACATCTGAAAATTTACATCACTGAACCAAAACCAAATCGCTCATTTGAATTTTTAATGCACATCTGAAAATTTACATCACTGAACCAAAACCAAATCGCTCATCTAAATTTTTAATTGGAACTCATCTAGTCATATTCACAAATAAAAGTATAAACTCATCAAATCATTTATAAGAGAAAAGAAGGAAACAAATCTCTAGTTATCTGAATAGGTATCTCTTATCCAACAAATAAACCTTGTCGAAAAGGACTGATCTACATTGTGGAATAATCAACATGGATAATATGCCAACAAAAAGAATTTTTATTTGGATAGATACTAGAATGGCATAAAACATGAGCATACTACAATTAGAAACCATGACTAGACTTATTTATTTTTAATTGATCACTAGAATGATCTTGGCAAGAACCAATTTACAGGCGCAGCAGCTCTTGGTGTCTCAGCGAGATAAACTGAAATCAGAGAAATCATGTAGTGCCAATTCAAGTCAATGCATCCAAATAACCATGAGATTGCATTAGCACATGGATCTTGTCTGTAAGCTGGGTATGAAAATTGCTCTCAGAACTAGGCTCAATGTCTGAACAAGGTCAGCAGGTCAGAGGGGATTTTTGAAAGAGGGAGGGAGGCAACCTGCTCCAGACCATCTACGGCCAACAATCTACCTGCACAAATCATCGGTACATTCGTGGGAAATCAATCAAAATCAACTGAAAACACACGGGAGAAGAATAGAGGGCACCTTGCGATGGGGGAGAATGAGATCTCATTAATCCGAAGAAATCAAGGTGAAGGGGGGCATTAGGAAGCTGCCGTGACCGAGGAAGAACTCCAAAAATGCGATTCCGTTGTAGTCAACCTGGATCGGAAGGTGGAACCGGTGAGGAATTGGAGGCTTCCGCAGGGAAGGGGTATATGAACCTGCCTCTGCTACGCTTCCATACCGTGAGCTAGTCGAGGAGGAGGGGCGGTTGACCACACGGAGACCAGCACCTAGCTAGCCATGTGGGATCTTAATGACTTCCGGCTGCCATGGCCATGCCGCCAACCCGTTCGCCGACGTCTCCGACCTCCTCGTCCGCGACCGCCCGAAGACGACGACTCCGCGGAGGTCGTGGTCATGCGCTAGTTCTTCCCGGCCCCGGCAACGGCGGAGGCTGCGGGGGATGGTGAGTGGCTGCGGAGCGCGGCGTGCTTAGGGTCTGGGAGCGGCGGCGGCAGGGGATGGCAAGCAATGGCAGCGGGGGATGGCGAGCGGCGGTGGCGGCGGGGGATGGCGAGTGGAGGTGGGGAGGGATGGCGAACGGCGGTGGCGGGGGATGGCGAGCGGCGGCGGGGAGGGGTGGCGAGCGGCAGCGGCGGGGGATGGCGAGCGACGGCGTGTGGCGGGGGATGGCAAGCTGGGACGGTTCCTGCTAGGAGGAACGGGAACGGGAGGACGTTGACCCACGTTCGGAGGAGCTGATAAAAAAATCAAAAAACCCACGTTCGCGGAAATAAACCGGCACCAGCGACCGGCCGCGCTGAGCGCACCGATCGGCTCGGATACGGAATAGATTATTCCGTACCCAGGGTATTGTATAGTATAATCCTATATATATATATATATATATATATATATATATAACTAGTCTCACAAGTTCGTACATCAATACTTAAGGTCTTAGATAGAACTAAGTTCAAATCCAAATGAAAAGGGTAAGGGTACATCCATGCACTACATATTTCATACTCCATTTTGCTTCCTGAGATATGCAAGATAGTTTAAGTCTCCAATCCTAAAGCCTAGAACTTCATCGATATAAACTAGACCATAAATTAGTGCACTCTCTATCGCTTCACATGGATGGTCACATGCACTACCATAGATTTCGAACAATGGAGAGCTTAAACTCATATAGCCTGTAGAAAGTGAGATGAGCCTGGAGCTTGAAATCTCTAGTGCGTATAGAGTTTCAATGGGTGTAACTATAATTCAGCACATCCAAGACTTGAGCTAGAATCACATGGAAGCTCATTGCCTCAATGGTTTGACCAAAGATATCCTAAAAGATGAGAATAACATGATGAAAGTTAAAAAATGTAATATAACTAAAGATAAAAGAATGATTAGATATGTTCCACACCATGTCATGTTGATTTAGCTAACAAAGCCTCTCAGTGGTCATAGTAACATTGCTTTCGCCCTCCTCAATCGCCTTTATTCGAAAATATGAAAAGTCTGGCACAAAGTACCCATGATCCTGAAGCTGTTGTAGGCAGGCCTCCACGACGGACTTTTCAAAAGTCAACCTAGTTTGTGCTTCTTTACCCCATGTGGCAATTGATACCCTCGAGATGGCCTGTCTTGGTTGTCGCATCGAGTTGGCCAGTCCTCCTCGAACAGGTACTTCAGAAGAGATCTTAACTCTTTGAAAATTTCTTGGACCAACAACCTTGGATTGCACTAAAGGAGTGGTACCATCTAGAGTTTCGACAACATCTTTGAGCCATCTAATAGGGTTGATAAGCTACATTGTATGTAAATAAATTTAAAAATTATTCATGTGTAGTAAAAAAATAATTACAAGAAGGAAAGAATATTACTATGTTGGGTTTTGCTCCTTTGCTTCGAACGCCAGTAGGCAAGTAAATTCCTGGAGAACGAGCCATCGGTAACTCTTTTAAAATATAGTGTCCGCGGCCACCTCCACGACTGCCACCACCACGGCCACCAACATCATGGCCGCCACCACCACGGTGAAAAGAACATCCATTAGCCTAAACTATCCATATAAAATTGTAATAAGATAGATTATTCCACAAACATCAACTTTAATAATTATTATGCCGTAAAACATCATAATTCACCAAATTCTAAGAATAAAAGATTGTCCAAAATAATGGAAGAAATTTATAATTATTGTTTTAGATCTCATGTACATTGTGATAACTAATCATATCACCAGAATATTTTTCATTCCAATCAAATTGCAGCCCAGTTCACATGCATGCATCCCTATTGAGAATTCACATTTTAAAATTTAAAATTGGATTCACATTCACAATTTCACAATTCACATGCATGCATCCCTATTGAGAATTGACATTTCAAAATTTAAAATTAGATTCACATTCACAATTTCACTAAGTACTACTATTCACAATTAAAATAAAATCAAACTGAGAAAAATGAAAAGAAAATAAAATAAAATTAAGAAACTGATGCTCGGAGATTTGAGGCACGGTCAGCCGGTGACACAGAGAGGAGGGGCTTGGCGGTGGAGCGGTGCAGGGAGGGGAGGCACCATGGTGGCAGCTCGAGGAAGGGGACGCTTGGTCGGCCAGCGATAGGAGGGGCCCGGCCCTGGCGGTGGAGTAGGCGCGGGGAGGGGAGGCACCATGACAAGAAGGCGCCGCGTGAGGAGGAGAGGAGGCGTGGCACTGCGGCCTGGCGGTTGAGTTGGCACGGAGAGGAGAGGAGGCACGACGCGGTGGCCCGGTGGGAAGGGGGGAGGTGCTGCGGCAATGAAGCTCGCAAGGAAGGGGGCGCTGGAGCAGGGGAAGGGAGGTGAAAATTTGGCAGCCTAACTGTGGCGGATCCACTTCGGATTTGCTTGATTAGTCATGATTAAGCCGCCTGATACGCGACGCTCATGTCTTAACCAAGTAAACACGAAGTGCCGTCGGATTTCATCCGATTGAACCACTTGAACAGGACCGAATAGCAAACCCACACGAAGGTGAGCGATTCCAGAGAATACAACAAGTCCACTGAGTTAACAAATTAACCATTTAGTTTGGCCATAAAACAACATCAGAGTTTACAAGGTTCAGAAGGAAAACAACAGAAGGTAGAACAACTAGCGGAAGCTAACTCGTCGGGATCAGACATCCCTGGTGAGGCCAACCGGGACATCAGGGATCCCTCTCCTCGCCGTCCGAGGAGGGATCCCACTAAACCGTCCAACCCAGAGGGAGTTGGGGCGGCCAAGTTCCAGCAGAGGGAGGCTCAGGGACAGCAACTTCACCTGAAAGAGAAGAGCCACAACAAGGCTGAGCCACTAAGCTCAACAAGACTTAACCGACAGGGAGTACACAACTCCACCACTTCTAGACATGCAAGGCTTTTTGGCTGAGGGGTTCGTTTGCCAAAAGCGCTA
Organism: Setaria italica; assembly: GCF_000263155.2. Classification (NCBI taxonomy): domain Eukaryota; kingdom Viridiplantae; phylum Streptophyta; class Magnoliopsida; order Poales; family Poaceae; genus Setaria; species Setaria italica. The sequence goes on from NC_028451.1 coordinate 13,420,296, forward strand.
GGCATATCCCTACTTTCAAGTTTTAGCTCAGGTTCTAAGTTCGTTATCTGATCTAGGTTTGGAATCTACTCTAAACAGACATAGAACCAACCAAGGTATATACATCATCATCCAGACCATGCCATCATCAGATTCCTTTAATTACTCAGGGTGACATAGCGATCAAGCAGTCTCAAACTGTGAGAGGCAGACGAATCGATTCGAGTTTCTTAACCATGCATGGCGAACCTAATCTCACGACATCCGCGCACCACAAGGGTCGCTTCCTATGCCGGCCGTCCCCATCAATTCCCAGGCGCGTGTCAGGTCCAACTTCCCTTGGCATGCAATGCTCCATAGTCCCGGTCTCTACCATACTGTGACCGCACTTGCACCCATATGATGCACCATGGGAACCTCGTTCCAGGGACAGCAGGGGTATAAGCCACGCCCTAGTTCAATCAGGTACTAGGCTTCCCCATCCCATACTAGGTATGAGATTAGTACTTTCAAACACTTGATCATGAACACCACCACTGTCGGGCCTTAGCAAGTTTCATAGACAGACGGGGCGATCAGCCGACCACCAAAGAGTTACCCAACACCTTGCCCCGTCCATCGTCCTTATAGTTGTAACAGAAGAGGAACAACCAACTCCTACAACTCGCGAGTGACAGGAAATCACTCGGCTTTTACCGTTTCCTATTTAAGCAAAGCATCTAATCGGTCCAACAGCTAGTGTTCAGATCAAGGGAGCTAAGTTATGCATCTATGGTTCCAAACAACTCCTATACGTAAATGCACAAGCATGTTAAAGAAGGCATGCGCAAGTTTGGTAAAACCTAGGGGATTCATGCATCCGGGGCTTGCCTTCGAGCAAGGAGGAGGGAAGCTGCTCGTCTGCTTGGGCGGCTTCGGCTTCTGGAGGCAGGAGCTCGGCTACACCTTCGTCTTCTGGTGCCGGGTGCAGCTCGTAGAAGCCGTCGGCGAGACGCAGCTCTACACGAATGCAATGCATTGGTTAGCATTTAGACGGTTATTTTCAACAGCAACACTTGCAAGTTTGAGCCTAGAAACTTGCGGTAAGTTACAGGAGGGTGGGAAGGTTCGCTTGAGTCGGTGGAGATCAAGATATAAGGGTAGGATGGGGAGGAACTTATGATCTGACCCTTAATCTAGAGGAATAGATGTGCTAGGGGTCCTCAGACGTAATGCTGAAACGTCCCCAAGTGTTACACATACACCCTCGGTTCAAGGAAAAAGATACAGCCGAGCCCTCGGGCGAGGCGGTGAAAGGTCGGCGGAACAAACAGGGTCGGGCGAGACGGAACTGGGGTCGGGCGGATAGAAGGGTCGGACGAGGCAAACAAAGGGTCGGTAGCTTACCTTCGTCTTATAGATGAGACTTTGGGTCGGGAAAGAATAGGCTTGGGCGGAAAGACTAAGGCTTGGGACAGCGGTGAGGATGTCCGGTGGTACTCCGGCGGCGGCGGTGCTTCTTGTGGATCACAAGCAAGCTCTTGTGCAGCACGGGAAGCAGTGGCTGGTGGATTGGGGGAATGTGGTGTTTGAGCGGAGAGGAGAGTTCCTCAGACTTAGGCGGTGGCGCTGTGAGCACGAACAGGGAGCAAGCGGGAGGGCAGCGATGGCAAGGGGGGACTCCGGCGGGGCTCTGGCATTCCCTTTTTATAGCTGCACGGAAGAGAGAAGGGGGAACGGCGCGAAGGCCGGGGAAGAGGCGATGGAGTGCTCTGCCGGGGCGACAATTGAGCGACGAGGGCGGTGGAGCAGGACTTCGGGGATGACACCGGCGGTCATTGGGCACCGATGTCAGGGCGGCGCAGGCGCGGGTTTGCCGGTGGTTGAGATTTGGCAGAGGTGGGCGTCGTCGTGCGGTGGATCTGATGGAAGTGACCGGGGAAACGGCGCTAGAAACGAGGGCGCACAGGTGAGAAGACAGGCAGCTGCGATCGCGCGGGCGAGCGCGGAGCAACAGATTGTCGGGGCGGGGCTTCTGACAAGGCGGAAAAGGAGCTGTCGCTGCCGCGGTCTGGGTTGGCGGAGGAGGAATCATCGCGTAGCGAGGATCGGGGCTGCGCGACTGTGGAGGGGTGACGGAAAAGACGGGCGGCATCGGGCTCTGCAGCCGGGATCTGGCGATGTGATGATGGGCACGGGCGGCGAGGTGCTGCAGAAAGGGTAGCAGAGGAGCTTCCGCCGCGATTGGGGAAGGGGTGCGAGAATCCATCTGGTCGTGGCCGACGACGAGGTGGAGCGGCGAGCGTCGGAGGAGTTGAGCCACGTGGCTAGGGAACTCTGAAGCGGGCATGCAACTCGAGTGCGCCTGTCGCGGGAGATCTGGGAGAAAGATCTCGTGGGTCCACCGGTCAGTCTCGGTGGTCCACGGCTCAAATTGAAGGGCGGCGTTGTGGGAAGACTTAGAAAGATCCGACGGTGGGTTGGGGGTCGGCGGGGTCAGAACTGGGGGAAAACACGGCGAGGGGTCGGATCACAGGGGGTTGGGAGATCTGGAGGTTGAGCACTTAGGCTTGGTAAACTTGAGACAGGTGATCAGGGACTCGGATTAATATTAACGCGAAAGATTTTAACCGAGGTCGTTACAGCCTACCCCCCTTAAGAAGAATCTCGTCCCGAGATTTGGATGTAGAAGCAATCGGTGGGGGTGTGTAGCCCTTACCTCCTTGGCTGGAAAGAAAACCTGGGAAGTGCTTGTTCAAGTACTCTTTTGTTTCCCACATTGCTTCATCCTCCGTGTGGTTTCTCCAGAGGATCTTGTACATTTTGACCACTTGGCGCCGGGTGCGCCTCTCTTTCTGGTCAAGGACCTTGGCCGGGTACTCTGCATAGGTTAGGTCAGGCTCGATTTGAAGCTGCTCCTGTTCTAAGATCTCGGTTGGGACCTGGACACATTTCTTCAGTTGAGACACATGGAAAACATCATGTATGGCCGAGAGCTGTTTTGGGAGCTGGATCCGATAGGCAACGGGTCCACAAATTTCCACAATCTCATATGGGCCAATGTAACAGGGAGCTAATTTCCCTTTCACTCCAAACCGTTGCACTCCTTTTGTTGGGGAAACTCGAAGATACACATGATCACCAATGTCAAACTGCAAGGGCCTTCTTCTTCTATCGGAGTAACTCTTCTGTCGAGATTAGGCAGCGTTGAGATTTGCCTGGATTACCTTCACTTGCTCTTCGGCCTCTACCACTAAGTCAGGGCCATAAACTTGTCTCTCTCCCGCTTGGGACCAGTTCAATGGTGTCCGGCATCTTCGTCCATACAATGCTTCAAACGGTGCCATCTTCAAACTGGCTTGGTAGCTATTGTTGTAGGAGAACTCCGCCAATGGCAGACACTTGTCCCAATTTTTGTCATAGTGGATGACACAAGCTCTCAACATGTCTTCAAGGATCTGATTGACTCTTTCAGTTTGACCATCGGTTTGTGGATGATAGGTTGAGCTACGGATGAGTTTGGTGCCCATGGATGCTTGTAGCTATTCCCAAAAGCGTGCTACAAACTGAACTCCTCAGTCAGAGATGATGGTCTTAGGCACACCGTGTAGGGAAACTATGCGGTCGAGGTACAGCTCTGCATACTGCTTGACCGTGTGGGTGGTGTGGACAGAAAGGAAGTGGGCGGTCTTAGTCAGATGGTCCACGATAACCCAAATGGAATCATGTCACTACGACGAAAGGGGCAGTCCAACAATGAAATCCATGCTGATATCTTCCCATTTCTAAGAGGGAATAGGTAGGGGCTATAGAGTGCCTGCTACCTTTAGATGACTGGCCTTGATGCGTTGGCAGGTGCCACACTTTGAAACATATCGGGCAATTTCCTGCTTCATTCCGCTCCACCAGAAAGTTTGACGGAGATCATGGTACATCTTATTGCTGCCTGGGTGGATTGAGAACTTGGAGAGATGAGCTTCATCTAGGATCTGCTTCCTCAAGTTGGGGTCGGCTGGTACAACCAGTCGGTTTCCATAATACACTTTTCCAGTTTCATCCTGTCGAAACTGTTTATATCCTTCATCCTTCAAGGAAATCTTCCTGGTGATCCGCCTTACTTCTTCATCCTCCACTTGTGCTGACCTTATTTGGTCTTCCAAAATAGACTCAAGGGTGATGTGGCCGAGGGTTCCATGGGAAACAATTTCCAAACTGAGTTTTTCCATCTCATGACACAAAGTCTCGGTGAAGGTTGTCACCGACAGGCAGTTGCAAAAGGTCTTGCGGCTAAGAGCATCAGCCACCACATTGGCCTTGCCGGGGTGATAGTGTACTTCCAAATCATAGTCTTTTATCAACTCTAACCATCTTCTTTGGCACATGTTGAGGTCGGCTTGGGTGAAGATATACTTGAGGCTCTTGTGGTCGGTGTAGATGTTGCAGCGGGTGCCCATCAAATAATGTCTCCATATCTTTAAGGCATGGATCACTGCTGCCAACTCAAGATCATGGGTCGGGTAGTTCAACTCATGAGGTCGTAACGCCCGTGAGGCATAGGCAATGACTCGGTTGTCTTGCATAAGAACACACCCAAGTCCAGTGCTAGAGGCGTCACAGTACACGTCAAACGACCTAGAGGGGTCGGGTTGGGCCAAAACTGGGGCTGTGGTCAGCAAGCGCTTTAAGGTTTTGAAGGCCTCTTCACATTTGTCGTTCCACACGAATCTGACCTCTTTCTTCAGCAACTCTGTCATCGGCTTAGCTATCTTGGAGAAGTCCGGTATGAAATGCCGATAGTAGGCTGCCAGTCCAAGGAAACTTCGGATCTGGTGCACTGAGGCAGGAGGCTTCCAGTCCATGACTTCCTGTACCTTGCTGGGGTCGACGGCTATGCCATTCTTAGAGATAGTGTGTCCCAAGAACTTGACACTACCTAACCAGAATTCACACTTGGAGAACTTGGCATAGAGCTGATGATCTCTCAGTTGTTGGAGAACTACGCGAAGATGGTTGGCATGTTCTTCTTCGCTCTTCGAGTACACCAGGATATCATCAATGAACACCACTACAAACTTGTCCAACTCGGGCATGAACACCGAGTTCATGAGATACATGAAGTATGCGGGTGCATTGGTGAGTCCAAAAGACATGACCAGGTACTCGTAGAGTCCATATCTTGTGGAGAAGGCAGTCTTAGGGATGTCACAGGGTCGGATCTTGATTTGGTGATAACTTGAACGAAGATCGATCTTGGAGAACACTCTAGCTCCAGCTAACTGATCAAACAAGACATCAATGCGGGGGAGTGGGTACTTGTTCTTGATAGTCACCGCATTGAGAGGTCGGTAGTCTACACACATGCGTAGACTGCCATCCTTCTTCTTCACAAATAGGGTCGGGCAACCCCAGGGTGATGCACTGGGTCGGATGAAACCTTTTTCCAACAGATCATGCAACTGGGTCTTCAACTCGGCCAGCTCAGCTGGTGGTATCCAATAGGGTCTTTTGGAGATAGGGGTGGTGCCGGGGATCAACTCTATGGAAAACTCCACGTCTCTATCGGGTGGCATGCCGGGCAAGTCCTCTGGGAACACATCCGGGTACTCAGAGACAACAGGGAGGCTTTCTAGCCGGATTTGTGATAGAGGGTACGCACAGGGAAGTGCGGACTTAGGATGTTTCAAGAACAGGGTAGAACTGCCATGAAAGGGCGAGTTGATGTGGAGGGTACGGGCAGCTGGGTCTAGAACCACTTGGTGTCTGGTCATCCAGTCCATCCCAAGGATGATATCTATTCCTTCCAGGTCAAGGATGATAAGATTTTCCTTAAAAAGGTTTTGACCTAGCTGAATAGGCACATTGACACTCATCCTATCAGATGTGATTATTCCACCTGGGGTGGATATTCTAAAAGACCCTCTGGTTTGGCATTCTTGTAACCCACACTTGTCACGGGTATTTCTCCCGATAAAACTATGGGAAGCTCCTGAGTCAAACAGAACCAAAGCTGAAAAACTGTGAATTAGAAAGGTACCCGTCATTATCGGCGCACCTTCAGGAAGCTCTGCTGCGTGGGTGAAGTTCAGTCGACCCTGGCGAACTTGCACCTTGGGCCTTTTCCCTTTGTTAAGCGTTGCATTGCTCTGCCCAGGGCGCGGGCTCTGATTTCTGGGGCAGTCCTTGGCGAAATGCCCCACATCGCCGCAGGCAAAACAGCGATTACCCGTTGCAGGGCATGGGGGTGGCTGCAGGGTTGGCCGGGGCGCCTGTGGTTGGAAACCAGGAAAACGGGGCGCTGTTGCTGGTGGGGGTCGGGCAATCCACCTTCCCGACTGCTGGGGTCGGCTGGGCGCCTAGGGTGGAACCATTCTGAAACGCTGCGCAGGTGGGCTGGGTGTTGGCAGTGGGGCTTTCCTCTTCCTCTCAGCTGCCAGAGCCTTCATGCAATCCTCTTGTGAGATGGCCAGGTTAACCAACTCATTGTACGTATCCACCCTTATCGGGTTTAACCTTTCTCTGAGCTCCAAGCTCAGCCCTCTGCGGAATCTGTCCCGCTTCTTCTCGTCGGTGTCCACGTGATATCCGGCATAACGACACAGATCGTTGAAGGCTTGAGCGTAGTGTAACACATCTCGGTTTCCCTAGGTAAGAGCCAAGAATTCATTGTGCTTGCGCTCCAGGAGACCCTTCGGAATGTGGTGTGCTCTGAACGCTGTCTTGAACTCGTTCCAGCTGACGATATGGTCGGCTGGCAACATGGCGTGGTAGTGATCCCACCATAGCTGGGCGGAACCACGTAGCTGCTGAGCTGCAAACCGGGCCTTATTGTGGTCGGGGCACTGAGCGGTGAGAAGCTCGAACTTGGATTCGATGGTGCGAACCCAGGCGTCTGCATCAAGCAGGTCTTGGGTCTTCTGGAACAATGGGGGCTGCATCCCCAAGAAGTCTTCATAACGAGCAACATGAGGTTGCTGCTGAGCCCTTCCACCATGGGGCTGCTGCTGTTCTTGCCCTTGTTCCAGATGTCTCAGCAGCTCGGTTTGAGCCACTAAGATTGCCTCTAGTGGAGACGGGGGTGGGGGTGGGGGAAGATCCTGTCTTTGCTCGCTGCTGCCGGGCACAAAACCAGATCTGGTGCGATGTGCCATCTGCAAGAGTTAACTTTCCATTAAATTCCATAAACTCAGAAGTACTCCTTAACAGATAGGGGCGCACAAGTTAAATTCTCCAATGCAACTCTTGCCGATAATGCAACACACGGCCTCATAAGGGAGATACACTCTTCCCATTGTCATCTTAGTTAGCATTTATCTTAGCCCTGCACATGACTTCGGGCGAACCATACCCAGACTCCAGGAATTCCATTACATCTGACCTCAAGCCAAGGGGTCGGGCTAGGCGAACATCCTAAGAAAAGGGGTCGGCAAAACGAACCACACAAAAAGGGGTCGGGCGAGGCGGAGAACTGCCTCGAGGGGTCGGGCGCATCCGATCTCGCGACCTGGGGTCGGCCAAACTTGAACAGACCCACAGAAAATGACGTGTGTGGTCACAGCACAACTCACATGGTCTAGCATTCCAACGTTTTGCAAAGAGTCAAAGGTCAAACTCAGGATCTGATTTCACTGGGATCTTTTTACAAAGGTGTTCTAAAACACAAGGAGTACTCAACTCAAAGCTAACCTATTACAGGACTATCCAAAATTTAGGCTGCCGAGGAGTACAACAAAAGAAAGGGTTCCCTATAACTCTCCATCTACGAGGGAACACTGTGAGTTGGAGAAGGGGCGTCGTCCTCTTCAATGTCCATGCTGGACGCTTCCTCAACCTCCTCAGGGTCTTCCTGAGCTTCCAGCTGCATCTGGAGGGCATGCATGTCATCGAGCTCGGCGTGATGCTCGTCCAGATGAGCATTATGTTGGGATACGAGGTAGGCTACACTAGCGCAATTCAAAAATTCTACCGCGTATAACCAGGAAGAACTGCCGTATAAGGATCACGGGATTACCACTCGACGCACTACTGGTGCGGAAGATGTAGATATGCGTCGATGCAGTGAAGACGATCACGTAGTCGTACGTAGTCGATCAACGTAGTCGTACGTAGTCGATCACGTCCAGCAGCTCCTCAGCAGCTCATCCACGTACAGCAAGGTCGCCTCCGGTACCGCGGCTCGTCGTTGGCTCGTCGAGGCTCGTTGGCGGCTCGTCGGCGGCTCGTCCAAGTGCTGCAGGCGCAACACCTCCAAGGTATCCACACATGCAGGGAGGAAGCGTCGCAAGCCGGACTGCTAGATCCGTGAGTTGCAACAGGCGAGGGCGTGGGAGGCGCGGCACGTGTGTTTCCCAAAAAGGTGTAAACCCTAGGGCGCCCCCACCCCTCTATTTATAGAGGTTCCTGACGGGCCTCTGGATCCGAGGCCCATTAGTACTTCTAAACCTAATCCAACTCGGATCATATCTGAATTGGGCTTCCAGCCCCTTAAGTGTGTGATCCTATGGGTTCGGATACGTATAGACATGGCCCGAGTACTCCTACTCGGCCCAATAGTCGGTAGCGGCCTCTAGCAAGACGTGCCAACTCCTATACGCACACGAAGATCATATCAGACGAACCATCACAACATAATATACATGCTATTCCCTTTGCCTCACGATATTTGGTCTAGCTTCAAGCCGACCGCTCTTTCTCGATCCTGTAATTCGGAATCCCTTTGTAGGTTAACTCTCAACCGTACGTAGCATGGCCATGCATTTTCGGATCCGATCACTCGAGGGGCCTAGAGATATCACTCTCAATCAGAGAGGGGCAAATCCCATCTTGATTGACCATGTCTCATAGCATGCTTCTTGACAATCCCGAAAACTACCTTTATAACTACCCTGTTACGGCGTAGCGTTTGATAGCCCCTAAGTAGGTCGATCCACATCTAGAATACATGCGACAATCTCAGGTCTAAGGACAAAGCGTATATGTTGTTTAAAGAGAGAACTACTTCTCGTGTTGGGTCAGTCCTAGCACATGTCTCCACATGTGTCCACATTATTAGTTCAACATCTCCATGTCCATGACTTGTGAAACATAGTCATCAACTAATACATGTGCTAGTCTAATATTCATGTGTGTCCTCACATGAACTCCGACTAGGGACAACTTTAGAATAACCATACAAGTAAAGAGTTTCACATACAATTCACATAATTGCAAATCAATTCAAGTAGCCTTTAATGGATATTCAATGAACACAATATACAAATCATGGACACAAATGGAATATCATCATCTCTATGATTGCCTCTAGGGCATACCTCCAATAGTCTCCCACTTGCACTAGAGTCAATCTAGAAGGTACCTAATACCCATAGCTCTTACATGCGCATCATGCTTAGCCTGCGGGAGTGGTTTTGTCAACAGATCAGAAATGTTCAGATCCGTGTGTATTTTGCATATCTTGATCTCACCCCGGTTAACGAAGTCTCGAATGAGATGAAATCGCCGCATTTCGTGTTTGTTCTTCTAGTGGTTCCTTGGCTCCTTTGCTTGCGCAATTGCCCCATTATTATCACAGTAGAGATTCAACGGGCTGGACGCATTCGGGAACACACCAAGCTCAATGAGGAAATTCCTTATCCAAACACCTTCTTTCGCGGCTTCTGATGCCGCGATGTACTTGGCTTCTGTCGTAGAATCGACCACCGTCTCCTGTTTGGAACTCTTCCAACTAACAACACCACCATTTAGCGTGAACACAAATCCTGATTGTGACTTTGATCATCTCTGTCGGTTTGGAAACTAGCATCGGTGTAACCTGTTACAACGAGCTCCTCCTGACCTCCATAGACAAGGATCATATCTTTAGTCCTTCTCAAGTACTTAAGAATGTTTTTCACCGCTGTCCAGTGACTCTCACCTGGATCAGATTGGTGTCTACTTGTCATACTTAGCGCATATGAAACATCTGGGCGAGTACTTATCATTGCATACATGATAGATCCAATAGCCGAGGCATATGGCACTCTACTCATGCGATCCCGCTCATCAGCAGTCGAAGGACACTGAGTCTTGCTGAGATGTATGCCATGTGACATAGGCAAGAACCCTTTCTTTGCCTCTTCCATGCTGAACCGCTTCAACACTTTGTCAATGTAAGTATCTTGGCTTAAACCTATAAGCCTTCTCGATCTATCTCTATAGATCTTAATGCCCAGAATATATGCCGCTTCCCCTAAGTCCTTCATCGAAAAACTATTTTTCAGTGAAGTCTTTATGGACTCAAGAATACGAATGTTATTTCCAATCAGTAATATGTCATCCACATATAAGATTAGAAATACTACAGAGCTCCCACTAACCTTCTTGTAAACACAAGACTCTTCTTCGTTCTTGGTGAAGTCAAACCCTTTGACCACTTAATCAAAACAAATGTTCCAACTCCTAGATGCTTGCTTCAATCCATAAATGGATCTCTGAAGCTTGCATACCTTTCCAGCATTTTTCGGATCGACAAAACCCTCGGGCTGTATCATATACACGCCCTCAATTAGGTTTCCATTTAGGAAAGCTTTCTTGACATCCATCTGCCATATCTCATAATCGAAATATGCAGCTATAGCTAGAATAATCCGAATGGACTTAAGCATCACTACGGGCGAGAAGGTCTCGTCGTAGTCAACTCCTTGAACTTGTCGAAAACCTTTTGCGACAAGTCGTGCTTTATAGATGTGAACATTTCCATCCATGTCCTTTTTCTTCTTATAGATCCACTTGCACTCTATGGCTTTAACACCATCAGGCGGGTCAACCAAGTTCCAAACTTGATTGTCTCCCATGGACTCTATTTCGGATTGCATGGCATTCTGCCATTTTTCGGAGTCTGGGTCCATCATTGCTTCTGCATATGTCGCAGGCTCATCATTGTCCAACAATAATATTTCCCGCATTTCGTGGAGCCTTGCCGACCTTCGTGGTTGTGGCGGTGCTTCTCTTGCCATGGGTATCTCAACTTGTTCTGCTACGTTAGCATCACTCATTGATTCTTGCCCGATCGGGTCATCTTGAACTTCTTCAAGATGCACTGTCTTTCCACTCTTTTCTCCTTTGAGAAACTCTTTCTCTAGGAAAACCCCATTCCGAGCGACAAACACTTTGCCTTCTGATCGGTTGTAGAAATAATATCCCAAAGTTTCCTTTGGATATCCCACGAAAATGCACTTATCCGACTTGGGTGTGATCTTGTCCGACTGAAGTCGTTTGACAAAGACTTCACATCCCCAAATCTTTAGAAAAGACAAACTAGGAACCTTTCCAGTCCATATCTCATATGGTGTCTTAACTACAGATTTAGATGGTACCCTATTAAGTGTGAAAGTTGCAGTTTCTGGAGCGTATCCCCAAAATGACAACGGTAGGTCCGACTGGCTCATCATTGATCGAACCATGTCTAACAAAGTTCGATTATGTCGCTCGGACACACCGTTTCTCTGAGGTGTTCCAGGCGGCGTAAGTTGTGGAACAATTCCGCAACTCTTTAGATGATTGCTAAACTCGTGGCTCAAATACTCGCCTCCATGATCAGATCGTAAGGCCTTAATTTTCTTGCCACGCTGATTTTCAACTTCATTCTGAAATTCCTTGAACTTTTCAAAGGTTTCAGACTTGTGCCTCATCAAGTAGACATAGCCATATCTACTAAAATCATCAGTGAAAGTTATGAAGTATTGGAATCCTCCTCTAGCCGTCGTGCTCATTGGTCCACATACATCACTATGTACGAGTTCCAACAAGTCTACTGCTCTCTCAGGAAATCCTGTGAAAGGCGTCTTGGTCATCTTACCTAGCAAGCAAGCCTCACATGTCTCGTATGATTCAAAATCAAACGAAGTTAGAAGTCCATCAGAATGGAGTTTCTTCATGCGCTTTTCACTTATATGACCCAACGACAATGCCACAAGTAGGTAGGACTCAAATCATTAGGCCGAGGCCTTTTAGCACTTACATTACAGACAGGTGAACCATCAAGATTTAAAACAAATAATCCATTCACAATGGGTGCAAAAGCCATAAACATATTATTCTTAGAGATCACACAACCATTGTTTTCACTCGCAAATGAATAACCATCCTTCATCAAGCATGAAGGAGACAAAATGTTTCGACTTAAACTAGGAACAAAATAACAATTATTCAACTCCATAATAAATCCCGACGGGAGGTGGAGTTGCATCATCCCGACGGTCAACGCAGCAACTCTTGCATTATTGCCCACGCGGAAATCAAGTTCTCCTCTTTCCACGCTTCTACTTCTTATCATTCCCTGCATCGAATTGCAAATATGAGCAACCGATCCGGTATCAAATACCCAAGAATTAATAATTGTATCAGCGAGAAATATGTTGTCTATAACATTAACAACAAGCGTACCTGAGGTAGAAGTACTCTTACTTCCACCATTCTTCAACGAAGCTAGGTACTGCTTGCAGTTTCTCTTCCAGTGACCAAGTTCATGACAGTAAAAGCACTCTTTGTCTGGAGCAGGTCCAGGTCCAGCTTTAACCTTGGGCGCTGGGTTTGGCTTGGACGTTCCAGCCTTGCCCTTCTTCTTCCAAGAATTGCCCTTCTTCTTAAAAATTCAGGTTGCATTTTGAATTTCGTTCAGCTCACTCTATATTGTCGGAAGTTCCAATCTTGTACCCAAAGTTCCGACCCATCGGAAGTTCCGGCACAGCATCGGAAGTTCTGTGAAGTTTTTCAGAAAAATTTGAAGTGAGCCTATTCACCCCCCTTTCTAGGCATCACAAGATCCTTTCAATTAGTATCAGAGTCTAATCTCTTGATTAAGGCTTAACCGCTATGGGATTGAAGATGTCTCATAGTGGGGATGGACTTGTCATTACCAAAGAAGCTGCCGCTCGAGCTGCCGTGTAACACCCGAAATTCTGAAATTTCAAACTCAATGAAATTCATCCAAAATAGGGTCGCATTTAAATTTCTAGGCACTTCAATGCATTTTCAAAATTAAATTAATCCATCATAGGAGTTCATTGTTGCATTCATGCTGGTGCATATTTTTGTTTGCTTAAGTTTGAATTTGAGTTTAGAATTCAAATTTCAAATTTGTTTCAAACCCTTCTTCTTTTCTTTTCTTTCTTTCTTTGGGCCATTTCCCTTTCTTTTTTCTCTTCTTTCGGCCCAGCTCCGCACCGGCCCAGCTCCCCCGCTCCACCTTTTCCTTCGCAGGCGTGCTTTGGCACAATCTCCTCGGCATCGTGCCGACCCAGCTGCACGAAAGCCTTCGGCCTAGCGCTAGCTCGGCCTCCGTCCCTCTCTCTACCGCATGGAGCCCGCCGGCTAGCCCCTCCCCTTCCTTTCCATTCGTGTTCCCCACCTTCCTTTCTTCTTCCTTCCTTCCACGCCGCGCCTCTTTCCATTCTGCACGCCGCATCACCGCTCCTGGATCGTGCTCAGGCCCGCTCCGCCATGATGACCGAGCCTCCACGCCTCTACAACCAGCCCCTATATAAGGCCGCCACCCCCGATCCTTTTCGCCTCACCCCAAACCCTAACCGCCAAGTTCCCGAGCGCCGCCGCAAGCTTCAAGCCCGCCACCGCCAAGCACCGCCTCACGATGAGTCTCAGCCGACGTCAACCACCAAAACGGGATCGCCATGGTCTTTTCGTGTTTTTGGTGTTCCCCGCATGTCAAACCGTGGCCAGGAGCTCGCTTTCGAGCAACTTCGGCGAATCACTGGTGAAGCGTAGCCGCTCACCGTTGGTCTAGTCGCCACTTCTTCGCCGCTAGGAGCCGCGGCCATCGGATCTGGATCCGACGGCCCGCATCAAGTTAACCGGGTCACATACCGGTCAACCGCACAGCACCGCTGCTCTTTTGCATTTAGGCTCCTGCATTTTCCACAAATCAACCCATAGTCCAATCTAGTTCAAATGTATTTACAAACTGGTCCTGTTTTCTTCTATTTGAAACCCTACGCTTTCGTAAAGTTAACCCACCATCCTGAGTTGCATTTTTGCACCTTAAACCTTCGATTTATAAGTGCAATTACGTATAAGTCCTCTGTTTCTCGCAGTTTAGCCTTGGAAGTTTTGTTTTTCTTGCAGAAAAGCCCCTAAAACTTGTTTTAATCATATCTTTTGCATCTTAACTCCGTTTTTCGTGTTATTTATATCCACGTGTTAGTTTTAATGTGTAGATTATTTTTTCAAGCTTGTTTTCTCTTTTTATTATGATTGGTGTACTGTTTTTCTTATTTTATACATTTGTTTGCTTGTATGTGCTCATGTGATGCTTGTAGACGGTCAACAGTTCGAGGGATTTGAAGATCCAGCCTTCGAGGAGTACGAACAACAAGAGCAAGGCCAAGAAGGCAAGTCGTGTCCTTGATCACTTTTTTAAGTCCTATTCACCTTTTCTTTCATGTTCAATACAACATCGCTATGCACCTAATAGTTTAAACATGATGGGTGTCGGGCATACATCCCAGGCCCACGAGTAGGCCCTGTACAACCCACTTAGGGGCGTACTTGGACGTGATCAAGGCTTGGGGGCTGCGTGGTAGGGGAGCGTAGCCCACTCGGACTCCTGAAGACTAGTTGGTATATGTAAGGAAACTACTCTGTCTAGACTGAGTAGGACTCTGTAACCATACCCAACTAGGTTTCTACCCTGTAACCCTGCTCCCCCGATCATATAAGGGCGGGTAGGGACCCCCTCCAAATAGATCATCTAAGTTCAATACAAACAACACACAGGATGTAGGGTATTACACGATCTAGCGGCCCGAACCTGTCTAAATTGTGTTCCTTGTGTCACCATCGACTCCTTGATTCTCGACGACACCCACCGCACAAAAGATCACCTAGGGTACCCCTAGGCGGGTTGCCGGTCTAAAACACCAATAGCTGGTGTGCCAGGTGGTGAAGTCGCCAAGTTTCTCCGCGCGAGTTTGATGGCATCTGGTACTATCAAGCCTGCTTTCACCTTTGAGGCAGGCGCAACCTTTGTTTTCGGATCCTGGCTTTGCATCGCCGACGGCACTACATCGTTTCAGCACCACATTATCAGCATCCAGGGGAAGGGAGCTCTCGACGAAAGCTTTCTTCAGCAAGAAATGGAAGATTTCACAGAGAAAAACCAAGTTTTCAAAGTCAACAACACTGAGTTCGACTATGGTTCGGACTCGAACTCAACTCAGACTAGTCAGCACAAGCTAAAGCCCCAGTCACCTCGCAAGTTGACTTCGACTCAAAAATGATTCCCGTACGGACTCCGCAACACAGCTGAAGTCTACCAAGGTCTCCTTACTCGAACCCAACTCGAACAAAGGAAAGATAAGGACCGCGACCTCGACTCGGGCTACATCCAAGAAATTCCATTATCAAGACCAGCTCAAGATCTGGTAGTTACTTCAACCCTACAAGGCAGATTCGTTTATTGGCCAGGGATGAGGCCATCTTTCCTTACCCATGACTACGAGTCGCACCTTGTCGCTCTCATAGACAACCTCCCATATCAAGAAGGTGTCCTGCTCACTTCAAACCCCTTGATGGATAGCACAGCCTGATAACGTTTCAGAGGATGAGACATCGGTTAACGCCCCGCAAGACGAAACTTCCGAGCAAAAAAATCAAAGAAGGGCACGAAATGTTACTCGGGCTGAACGTCGACAACTACTAGCCACAAACATCCCTATCACAAACCTTGAAATAGCATTTGATGCAGTACAAGCCCAAGAGCACAACACTCCACTCGTAGCAATCACCTCAATCAATCTTATATCGGCTCTCATACCTCAAGACAGAGATAATGAAATAACAGCTAAACTCGCGCAGAGAGGCAATGGACTAATCGTGCAACTCGCAGAACAAGCTTACAAACTACTCGATAAAGAATCACCAATCCCATCTGTTCCTCACAACTCGGCCCATCGAGAGGGCAGTAGGGGTGCCGCAGCCAACAATGGCCATCACGAAGCTCAAAGAAACAACAACGAAGTAGTCAACCAACCAAGGCAACATAGCCAAGGACAGAGCAAACCAGAGGCCCCAATACGACATAAAGACGTCGGAGATGCCAGCTGCACCAACTCTGCAAAAAGTCCTCGCCATGGCAGAAAAAACCACGAAGTATCACATTTCAGCGATCTACGGAAAATAATCAATAGTCGTCGCGAACGCGAACGTGAAGTCGACAATTATAACCATTTTCCTGCTTTCACCACGCGGGTAATAAGGACAAGGTTACCCGAAAAATTCAAACCAATAGGAATCACTAAGTATGATGGTAAGCAGGACCCAATCCAATGGCTTCGGTGTTACTCGTTGGCAGTTCAGGCAGCCGGAGGCAACGACGACACAAAGGTCATCCATTTTCCCATTTGCATGGAACCCGCGCCTCTAACATGGCTTGAGTCACTCAAACCTAGAACAATTGACTCTTGGGAAGATTTGACAAAAGCTTTTACCAATAACTACGCGGGCTCCATGACTCGACCAGGCAACAAGATTGACCTAAGTTAAGTCAAACAAAAAGAAGGCGAGACACCACGCGACTACGTATGTCGATTCTTCTAGAAGAAGGCTACGATAGTCGACATTTCAGAAACATATGTCATCGAGTGCTTTCAAAATGGCCTCTACGATCATCGAACATACCAAGACTTTGGCAGACGACGACCGATCACCGTCAAGGATCTCAAAGTCATAGTACAACAATGGGCAGACGAAGAAGATAAAGAGCGTGAGCGATTTGGCTCCCATCATAACCGCGAACGCAACAATAACAGTCATGAACAAGATAGGAACATGAATAACGATACTTGAAATAACTACTCGAGTAACTCAAACCGCAAATGCAAACCTGACAACACTATTGCTTCTATGACCAACTCAGGAAAGAAAGGATCCCGCAAACACGATGAAGGACCCACCTTCACCGAACTACTCAAGAAACAATGCTCATGGCACCCAAATAGCAAACATTCAGTAATAGATTGCTACAGCATGCGCCAAGTAATGGAAGATTTACCCGCACCGCCACCTCCCGAAGAATATAATTAGAAAAAGGATAAGGGCAAAAAAATCGATAAGAATGAAGAAGGCGAGGGAGACTTCCAAACCGCCTCCAAAATAGTCAACGCCATTTTTGGTGGAATCCCAGGTACGGCATCCAAACGATCCAACAAGCTGGTACTCAGAGAAATTATGGCCATCGAGCCAGCAGATCCAACACCACTAAAATGGTTTGAGGTACCCATAACCTTCAGCAAAGGGATCAATGGACAAATTTCTCCGAACAAGGCCGATTCCCTCTAGTACTCGACCTTGTTGTCGTAGGCTCAAGATTAACCAAAGTACTCATCGATGGTGAAAGCAGACTCAATGACATCTTCACCAAAACACTAAGAAAAATGTGTCTTGACATCACGGACATGCTCACTCCAACGGACTCACCATTTTACGGGATTGTACCAGGAAATGTAACAATACCATTAGGCCAAGTCGTCCTACCAGTAACTTTCAGCACTAAGGAACATTACCGAACTAAGCACTCGGGAGACAAGCTCTAGCTAAGTTTATGGCTATACCACATTACGTCTACTTGGTACTCAAGATGCCAGGACCCAAGGGAGAATTAACACTACGAGCAGACCTAAGACGATCTTACAAAGGTGACACCAGAGTCGTGGAAATCGCAGCAACTTCTCAAGCGCCTAGCCCCATGCAACAAGTTTTCTCAGCTTCAAAGAAACTTCATCCGACAGAACTCAAAATCCTAGAAAACAAGTCGGGGCCAACAAAAGTGAAGCCTGCAAGTGAGAGGGATTTCAAAACAGTTGGTCTCCAGACCGGCGACCCTTCTAAGACAGCTCTGATTGGAATAGGGCTAGATCCCAAATAGGAAATCGTGCTCATCAGTTTTCTTCGGGCTAACCACGATATCTTCGCCTGGAAGCCAGCTGACATGCCTGGTGTGCCCAAGGAACTGATTAAGCATTCACTTAATGTTGATCCCAAAGCTACCCCAAAACGACAATGCCTACGTAGGTTCGCCCAAGATAGAAGAGAAGCAATTAAAAAAGAGCTAGCCAAACTACTTGCAGCAGGGTTCATCAAAGAAGTTTTTCACTCTGATTGATTAGCCAAGCCTATACTCATCCGCAAAAAGAACAACAAATGGAGAATGTGCATCGACTACACGGATCTCAACAAACATTGTCCAAAGGACCCTTTTGGACTACCCCGGATCGACCAGGTAGTCGATTCTACTGCCGGGTACGATTTACTCTGCTTTCTCGACTACTACTCAGGTTACCACCAAATAAGCCTCAAAGAAGAAGATCAAGCCAAAACAACCTTCATCACTCCATTTGGGTTAAAAAATGCAGGTGCAACTTATTAGCGTGCTATACAGATGTGCTTCAAGAAGCAATTATACCGCAACATAGAAGCTTACATAGACAACGTAGTCATGAAAACAAGAAACCAGGAAGATCTAATCACCGATTTGGAGGAAACTTTCTCAGGCCTGCGAGCTTTTCGCTGGAAACTTAACCCCACCAAATGTATTTTTGGTGTACCATCTGGCAAACTACTCGGGTTCATCATTAACCATCACGGCATTGAGGCCAACCTGGAGAAAATATCTGTCATCACAAATATGCTAGCACCAGCTGGCATAAGGGATGTGTAGAAACTCACATGCTGCATGGCAACCCTCAATCGATTCATCTCGAGACTTGGAGAATGCGGACTACCCTTCTTCAAGCTTCTCAAACGTCAGGACAAGTTTCAACAGATAGAAGAGGAAAACAAAGCCTTGACACAACTCAAGGACTTTCTGTCAAAACCACCAATCCTCACCGCTCCATTCCCAAATGAAGACTTGCTCCTATACATAGCAGCTACCACTCACGTCGTCAGCACCGCAGTAGTAGTTGAATGGTCTGAACTAGGCTACATTTATAAAGTCTAGAGACCTGTTTAGGGCCTGTTTGGGAGCACTTCACTCTACGAAAAATTACTCCACTCCACAAACTCCAAAAATTTTGCAGCCAAACGCGTCTGGCTCCAGCAACTCCGGCTCCAAAAAAAAAGGTGGAGCAGGGGGGTAGATCCTGGTTTTTTGTGGAGTACCTCAAGAGGTGCACCAAAAATCTCCTTTTCAGACCTGCTCGTGGAGTTGGTGGGTATTTACCCACCATTGCCATCAGTTACAGATAACGATTCGATCTAAAAAACAACAGACCATCATTCTCCTTCTCCCCGTCGCCCCTTCTCCTTCTTCCCGTCTTCTTCCTGCGCCACCCCAAACCTAGCGCGCCGCCCCTTCCTTCCCCGACTGTCGCCGGTGGTCTTTACTAGCAAGATGGATGGCGGTGTCGACCCTCCTCCACCTATTGCTCCAATTTCATCCTCGGCTCATCCTCAGGGCTCAATTTTGGCGGGGGCCCATGCCACCCAAAGGTTGCTCGCCGGCACCGCCGGCCAGGGGAACTTGGGCGGCGCGGCTTGGCTGGCATCGCCGCGCAGGAAGAATGCGCGCCAGCCCTGGGCGCCGGCGGTCAAGGGCCCCTGGGCGCCCGCACCAGGGGTGGGTTCGGGGGTGAGGAAGAAGGCGATGGGGAGATGTCCGGCGGCGGATGAGGTGGCCTGGGTGGCGGCGCAAGAGGTGTCCTGGGCAGCGGCACAAGAGGTATAGGTCGCAGGGGCATCGCAGCCATGTTGGGCAATTCCTGGGGTCGTGGCCGTGTTAGCCAGGGCGGCGGCCGTGGCCGTGGCCGTGTGGCCGAGGTTGGCAGCGACGATGTGGCCGGGCTAGGCGGTGAGCCCATCAGCCAGGATGTTGCTGCCTCCGCTGCACAACACACAGGCGTGAAGAAGACATCAAAGAGAAAAGCTTCTGACACGGTAATGGTTTCTTGTGTTCCTTTCTTGTGTTGCTTGTGGATGACAAACTCTACATGGGGAATTCAAGAAGTAGCAAATTCAGTTCCTGGTAGTGTCCTGAACCACTGTAATTTTTCACCGTTGCAAATTGTTAAACTGAAGTACAACTGACTCTGAATTGTGTTAGGTAATCCTTGTTACTGGTACTTGTACTACTGCATGCTTGTCAAATTCAGTTTCCGTTCTTTGACAGTGCTTACCAAGTATGCAGACGAAGCTGATTTGAAATTGTTTTTGACAATGCAAAAATACTCGTAGTGCTGTTGATGTCAGCGAAGGTTCTTTGGTGCTATACACGAATACAATCTTTTAGGAGCTAGATGCCCAATTTTCTCCTAATTCTGTTCATTTTGTTCCAATGGCGAAGAACTCTTTTATTTGTGCAGTTTTGCCCTCATGGAAATACTTTTAGTGCAAAACTGGTGTGGATTAGGTCAACTTGTGGCAGTTATTTTTTTATCTCTAGAGGGAATTTAGCGTAGTCTACTTCCTCAGATGATGTGATTCAGATCTTATACTCATCCACATGACGTTCTCAAGTTTCTCAAAGAAAGATTTAAAAATAGTAATGGCTTATCTGCAGACAAGTGCACATATGTCAAGGCTGTTTCACCCCACTGGATTCAACCAAGGAACAATTCAAATTGCTACCAAATTCATTAACCACTTTGGCTGACCACATTCCTTGGTTATGAACCTATAGTAGTATCCCAACCCCATGATCAGCAAAGGTTCCAGTTAAACTAGCACAGTTGCTTTTCGATGGTTTAAATTCTGATTTAGGTTAACTGAGTTTTGTTAGTACTGAAACTAAGCTTAGGAAATGAGAAATCCTGCTTAATCAATTCTTAAATATGTTCCTCTTTAGCTTTTGGAATCCAAGTCAGGATCATTAGAATAGCTCATGATCGTGGTACTGATAAAACACTCAACTGGCTAAAAGTAGGAAACTTTTTGCCCGATTACTTTGCACGTTATGGCAGGTGGGTGCTCATGGGAACCTGTAGTATTTATTCTTTGCAATTTGTCATTTTCTCTAGATTCTGGATTGCCAACTATCAGCACTTATTAAAAAAATGGCTTGCTATCTGTTGCTATTAATTATGCTCATCCACGTAATTTCTGTTAGTTGTTGAAAATAAAGAAAGAAGCTTGCTTTAACATCAATTAATTCTTAGTACTAAAAAGTCCTTTGGTAACATCACTGCATCAGGCACCAGGGTGAAAGGAAACTGTTACTATCATAGTTAAAGAAGAAATACAACCATGTTTCATAATCTTACTTCAGAGCATAATAAGCAGTAGTATGCACTTCATTATAGATTGTACTATCAATTTGTTAAAGAGATATGGCTCTGTCAATCTGTTAAAGATTCAGAGCCAATATTTTGTTATATGGATTGCATGTTATATGGATTGTGACTGAATAACAATTGTGGTTTTATCAACGAGGTCAGATAACTTTGACTGCTTGTACTTAAATGGACTATCATATGTTATTCAGGGTGATTCAATTGAATGGACTGATGCAAACACGATGATCATATGTTCGTTGTTTGCCAAACAAGTTAAGAAAGGGAATAGACCGAACACTCATTTGAACTCAGTAGGCTATGATGAGGTCAGCAATGAATTTTTCAACCTCACAACAATTCGTTTGATCAAGCGGCAAATGAAGAACAAGCGGGATAAGTTGAAGACCGATTTAACGACTTGGAAGAAATTAATGAGGAAGCAAACGGGTGCGGGATGGGACAGAGCAAGAGGTGTGATTGATATGGATGATGAGTGGTGGAAGAAGACAAAGGTGGTGAGTTCCAAAACTATTTTATTTCTATTAAGCAATAGGTTCATGTCATTTCTTTTTGTAAATAATGATGATGTCCTTGCAGGATATTCCAGGTTGCGGCAAGTTTCGAAAAAAATCGTTGCAAAATGAGGAGAACTTGACAGTGATATTTGCTGACATAACTAATGATGAAAGCGATCATTGGAATCCTATGAGCTCTAATCCCATCATACCACCAACATAAGAGGACGTTGACAACGGACATGAGAATGAGGTTCATGATGTCCCTTATGATTTGTGACGATGATGGAGTTGCTTGGGATGAAATAGATGAGGTCCAAGAGGTTACTCCTTCTCCTACTATATTGTTAGCAAACAAAAGAATTCCACCAGCAAAGAAACAAAGAACTGGAACAGCACAAGTTATTCAGGAACAAGTAACCAAGATTGCTGAGTCCGCTTCCTCTTTTACATCTAAAAAATTGGGTGAAGTAACTGTGCAACAAGTCATGGACCTTGTGTTGGAATGTGGGGCAGGATATGATACAGATGAGCATTATATCGCCATGGAGTTGTTTGTGAAGAAGGATCAAAGGGAAATATTCATGACCCTACCAACAAATGAGATTAGATTTAATTGGCTTCGCAGAAAGTACAATGCCAAGTATGGCAATTGACGAATTGTGTCCTTTTAATAATACTTTTTTATTCCTATGAACTATTGTTATTGAAACTGAAGTGTTATTTCAATTTTTACTTACTTGTTGGACTGAAGTATTCTCATTCAACCTTAAGTGTTATTTTAATGCCAAGTACTTATTTTATTTTATATGTCATATGGTCTCTTATTTGTAGGAAAGTGAGAGCGATAGTGATGACTCTAATGATGAAAGCGAGGTCTTTTGGAATCTTATGTTGGGTGCTGTAGAAATTGCACAAATATATGCTGACCTCTACCTTGTTAAAAACCCACCAAGGACATCTGGTGTAAGTGGAACAGGATGGCTGCTAGAGACAATGAAAAGTCCTGGAGAATGTCATAGACAACTACGTATGAACAATGAAATCTTTTTGGATCTTCATGGTATGTTTGTGGGAAGGTATGGGCTGCGACCTTCTATGCACATTAGCACATATGAGATGCTTGCTATGTTCCTATACACATGTGCTGGAAACGAGTCTAATAGGAGAGCTCAAAATAGATTTAAGCATTCTGGCGAAACTATTAGTAGGAAATTTGATGAGGTTCTAAATGCTTTGATGGCTATGGAGAAAGATTACATTCGACCAAAGAATCCCAACTTCCCCACAGTCCATAAAAGGATAAGAGATGACAAACGTGCATATCCACATTTCAAAGATTGCATTGGTGCACTTGATGGCACTCATATCCGTGTTGCTCTTTCACCTGATGAGCAAGTGAGATATATTGGAAAGACCGGGGTAGCCACTAAAAATGTACTAGCAGTATGCGACTTTGACATGCGTTTCACTTATGTTTCCACGGGACAACCTGGAGCTATGCATGATACAAGTGTGTTGTACAATGCACTCAGAGTGGATCAAGAATTTTTTCCACATCCTCCACAAGGTAACATGTGTTCAATTTGATATATGAATGTGATTAACATGTAGCATTAATCCATAACTCATATTATTTTTATGTGAATATAGGAAAATACTACGTTGTGGATGCGGGATATCCTAATCGTCCTGGCTACCTCACTCCTTACAAGGGTGAAAGGTATCATTTACCGGAATGGCATAGAGGTATTGAACCTAAGACGCCTATGGAAAGGTTCAATCTGGTTCACTCATCTATCCGCAATGTGATTGAGCGATCTTTTGGACTATTAAAAATGAAGTGGCAAATTCTTTAGAAGATGCCACCATATCCCATGTACAAGCAAAAGATGATTGTTGTGGCTACCATGGTCCTTCACAATTTCATTCATGAGCATGGATGTCAAGATGAAGACTTTGCTCGCTTTGATCGTGATCCTAATTTTTTTCCTACAATACCGGAAAGATATAACAAATATGCACTTTCGCAAGCGGCGTCAGATGGGTCAACTTCCGCACTCAACGCGCCAACTATGGATATCTTTCGTGATGAGCTAGCCACAACACTCTCTCTTGCTTGGAACTAGTTTGTAATAGAAAGATTAATTTTGTACCATATTTGTTGCGACCTTTCATTTTGCAAAACATTATCGAGTTGAACCTTCTGTTAAAAAAATTATTGTAGCATCATGTATTGTAGCGTCATGTACCGTAGCGCATGGTACAATAGCACCATGGTACTGTAGTGTTGGAATACGAGGTAGGCTACACTAGCGCAATTCAAAAATTCTACCGCGTATAACCAGGAAGAACTGCCGTATAAGGATCACGAGATTACCACTCGACGCACTACTAGTGCGGAAGATGTAGATATGCGTCGATGCAGTGAAGACGATCACGTAGTCGTACGTAGTCGATCACATCCAGCAGCTCCTCAGCAGCTCGTCCACGTGCACAGCAAGATCGCCTCCGGTACCGCGGCTCGTCGTCGGCTCGTCGTGGCTCGTCGGCGGCTCGTCGGCGGTTCGTCCAAGTGCTGCAGGCGCAACACCTCCAAGGTATCCACACGTGCAGGGAGGAAGCGTCGCAAGCCGGACTGCTAGATCCGTGAGTTGCAACAGGCGAGGGCGTGGGAGGCGCGGCAGGTGTGTTTCGCCAAAAAGGTGTAAACCCTAGGGCGCCCCCACCCCTCTATTTATAGAGGTTCCTGATGGGCCTCTGGATCCGAGGCCCATTAGTACTCCTAAACCTAAGCCAACTCGGATCAGATCCGAATTGGGCTTCCAGCCCCTTAAGTGTGTGACCCTATGGGTTCGGATACGTATAGACATGGCCTGAGTACTCCTACTCGGCCCAATAGTCGGTAGCGGCCTCTAGCAAGACGTGCCAACTCCTATACGCATACGAAGATCATATCAGACAAACCATCACAACATAATATACATGCTATTCCCTTTGCCTCACGATATTTGGTCTAGCTTCAAGCCGACCGCTCTTTCTCGATCCTGTGATTCGGAATCCCTTTGTAGGTTAACTCTTAACCATACGTAGCATGGCCTTGCATTTTCGGATCCGATCACTCGAGGGGCCCAGAGATATCACTCTCAATCAGAGAGGGGCAAATCCCATCTTGACTGACCATGTCTCATAGCATGCTTCTTGACAAACCCGAAAGCTACCTTTATAACTACCCTGTTACGGCGTAGCGTTTGATAGCCCCTAAGTAGGTCGATCCACATCTAGAATACATGCCACAGTCTCAGGTCTAAGGACAAAGCGTATATGTTGTTTAAAGAGAGAACTACTTCTCGTGTTGGGTCAGTCCTAGCACATGTCTCCACATGTGTCCACATTATTAGTTCAACATCTCCATGTCCATGACTTGTGAAACATAGTCATCAACTAATACATGTGCTAGTCTAATATTCATGTGTGTCCTCACATGAACTCCGACTAGGGACAACTTTAGAATAACCATACAAGTAAAGAGTTTCACATACAATTCACATAATTGCAAATCAATTCAAGTAGCCTTTAATGGATATTCAATGAACACAATATACAAATCATGGATACAAATGGAATATCATCATCTCTATGATTGCCTCTAGGGCATACCTCCAACAGTCTCCCACTTGCACTAGAGTCAATCTAGAAGGTACCTAATACCCATAGCTCTTACATGCGCATCATGCTTAGCCTACGGGAGTGGTTTTCTCAACGGATCAGAAATGTTCAGATCCGTGTGTATTTTGCATATCTTGATCTCACCCCGGTTAACGAAGTCTCGAATGAGATGAAATCGCCGCATTACGTGTTTGTTCTTCTGGTGGTTCCTTGGCTCCTTTGCTTGCGCAATTGCCCCATTGTTATCACAGTAGAGATTCAATGGGCTGGACGCATTCGGGAACACACCAAGCTCAATGAGGAAATTCCTTATCCAAACACCTTTCTTCGCGGCTTCCGAAGCCGCAATGTACTCGGCTTCTGTCGTAGAATCGGCCACCGTCTCATGCTTGGAACTCTTCCAACTAACAGCACCACCATTTAGCGTGAACACAAATCCTGATTGTGACTTTGAATCATCTCTGTCGGTTTGGAAACTAGCATCGGTGTAACCTGTTACAACGAGCTCCTCCTCACCTCCATAGACGAGGAACATATCTTTAGTCCTTCTCAAGTACTTAAGAATGTTTTTCACCGCTGTCCAGTGACTCTCACCTGGATCAGATTGGTGTCTGCTTGTCATACTTAGCGCATATGAAACATCTGGGCGAGTACTTATCATTGCATACATGATAGATCCAATAGCCGAGGCATATGGCACTCTACTCATGCGATCCCGCTCATCAGCAGTCGAAGGACACTGAGTCTTGCTGAGATGTATGCCATGTGACATAGGCAAGAACCCTTTCTTTGCCTCTTCCATGCTGAACCACTTCAACACTTTGTCAATGTAAGTATCTTGGCTTAAACCTATAAGCCTTCTCGATCTATCTCTATAGATCTTAATGCCCAGAATATATGCCGCTTCCCCTAAGTCCTTCATCGAAAAACTATTTTTCAGTGAAGTCTTTATGGACTCAAGCATAGGAATGTTATTTCCAATCAGTAATATGTCATCCACATATAAGATTAGAAATACTACAGAGCTCCCACTAACCTTCTTGTAAACACAAGACTCTTCTTCGTTCTTGGTGAAGTCAAACCCTACCACTTCATCAAAACGAATGTTCCAACTCCTAGATGCTTGCTTCAATCCATAAATGGATCTCTGAAGCTTGCATACCTTTCCAGCATTTTTCGGATCGACAAAACCCTCGGGCTGTATCATATACATGTCCTCAGCTAGGTTTCCATTCAGGAAAGCTGTCTTGACATCCATCTACCATATCTCATAATCGAAATATGCAGCTATAGCTAGAATAATCCGAATGGACTTAAGCAGCACTACGGGCGAGAAGGTCTCATCGTAGTCAACTCCTTGAACTTGTCGAAAACCTTTTGCGACAAGTCGTGCTTTATAGATGTGAACATTTCCATCCATGTCCTTCTTCTTCTTATAGATCCACTTGCACTCTATGGCTTTAACACCATCAGGCGGGTCAACCAAGTTCCAAACTTGATTGTCTCCCATGGACTCTATTTCGGATTGCATGGCACTCTGCCATTTTTCGGAGTCTGGGTCCATCATTGCTTCTGCAGATGTCGCAGGCTCATCATTGTCCAACAATAATATTTCCCGCATTTCGCGGAGCCTTGCTGACCTTCGTGGTTGTGGCGGTGCTTCTCTTGCCATGGGTATCTCAACTTGTTCTGCTACGTTAGCATCACTCATTGATTCTTGCCCGATTGGCTCATCTTGAACTTCTTCAAGATGCACTGTCTTTCCACTCTTTTCTCCTTTGACAAACTCTTTCTCTAGGAAAACCCCGTTCCGAGCGACAAACACTTTGCCTTCTGATCGGTTGTAGAAATAATATCCCAAAGTTTTCTTTGGATATCCCACGAAAATGCACTTATCCGACTTGGGTGTGATCTTGTCCGACTGAAGTCGCTTGACAAACACTTCACATCCCCAAATCATTAGAAAAGACAAACTAGGAACCTTTCCAGTCCATATCTCATATGGTGTCTTAACTACGGATTTAGATGGTACCCTATTAAGTGTGAAAGCTGCTGTTTCTAGAGCGTATCCCCAAAATGACAACGGTAGGTCCGGCTGGCTCATCATTGATCGAACCATGTCTAACAAAGTTCGATTACGTCGCTCGGACACACCGTTTCTCTGAGGTGTTCCAGGCGGCGTAAGTTGTGGAACAATTCCGCAACTCTTTAGATGATTGCTAAACTCGTGGCTCAAATACTCGCCTCCACGATCAGATCGTAAGGCCTTAATTTTCTTGCCACGCTGATTTTCAACTTCATTTTGAAATTCCTTGAACTTTTCAAAGGTTTCAGACTTGTGCCTCATCAGGTAGACATAGCCATATCTACTAAAATCATCAGTGAAAGTTATGAAGTATTGGAATCCTCCTCTAGCCGTCGTGCTCATTGGTCCGCATACATCACTATGTACGAGTTCCAACAAGTCTACTGCTCTCTCAGGAAATCCTGTGAAAGGCTTCTTGGTCATCTTGCCTAGCAAGCAAGCCTCACATGTCTCGTATGATTCAAAATCAAACGAAGTTAGAAGTCCATCAGAATGGAGCTTCTTCATGCGCTTTTCACTTATATGACCCAAACGACAATGCCACAAGTAGGTAGGACTCAAATCATTAGGCCGAGGCCTTTTAGCACTTACATTACAGACAGGTGAACCATCAAGATTTAAAACAAATAATCCATTCACAATGGGTGCAAAAGCCATAAACATATTATTCTTAGAGATCACACAACCATTGTTTTCACTCGCAAATGAATAACCATCCTTCATCAAGCATGAAGGAGATAAAATGTTTCGACTTAAACTAGGAACAAAATAACAATTATTCAACTCCATAATAAATCCTGACGGGAGGTGGAGTTGCATCGTCCCGACGGTCAAAGCAGCAACTCTTGCATTATTGCCCACGCGGAAATCAACTTCTCCTCTTTCCACGCTTCTACTTCTTATCATTCCCTGCATCGAATTGCAAATATGAGCAACCAATCCGATATCAAATACCCAAGAATTAATAATTGTATCAGCGAGAAATATGTTGTCTATAACATTAACAACAAGCGTACCTGAGGTAGAAGTACTCTTACTTCCGCCGTTCTTCAACGTACTGCTTGCAGTTTCTCTTCCAGTGACCAAGTTCATACAGTAAAAGCACTCTTTATCTGGAGCAGGTCCAGCTTTAGCCTTGGGCGCTGGGTTTGGCTTGGACACTCCAGCCTTGCCCTTCTTCTTCCAAGAATTGCCCTTCTTCTTAAAGGTAGGCTTGTTCTGTATCGCCATCACATGGCTGGTACTAGCGCTTTTCTTGATGTTAGCCTCTGCTGTTTTAAGCATGCCACACAGCTCATTCAGACCCTTCTCCGTCCCATGCATATGGTAGTTTGAGATGAAGTTCCCATAGCTAGGCGGAAGAGATGAAAGAATGAAATCAGTGGCCAACTCTTGGCCCAGTGGGAAGCCTAGCTTCTCCAACCGTTGAGTGTAACCAACCATCTTGATTACGTGTGGTCCTACTGCTGCGCCTTCTGCTAGCTTGCTCTCAACAAAGGCCTTAGACACATTGAACCTTTCAGTCCTGGCCTGTTGTTGGCGCTAGAAATCGATCGACCAAATCCTAGTGACCGACACACGACCCGGGAGAATCTGCTTAGCTCCTGTTCGGGTGAATGCCCTGGTGCGGTTCGCGCGGCGTGCCAGCCAATCTGACCTGTTGATTGGCAAGGAAGAACACGTGTCAGGTTCAGAAACTACGATCGGCTAAGTTTCCGATCGAGAGAGTTTATCGGCGAATCGGCCGATTTACTGTGATAATGAAATCGGCTATAAGACAGCCCGATCCTTATAGCTTTGTAGACAGGAAATTGATAAAGTAATCGGTACAAAGCTTGTGATAACAACACTAGGAACAGATCTAATCGGCGACGGATGAATCTAACGATAGAAAATAGAGAAAGCCGATACTACCGATTCCTAGCTGGATAACTGGTGATAAAAACTAGAAAAACAGGTAAAAACCTATAAATCTAGCAAATATCGATAACTGATGAATAAATCTAAACGAAACAACAGCGATGCGCCGGAAGTTAAAGCTTAGATATTACTCGATAAACGGAACTTACAGAATCGGCCGGAGATCAAGATGATGCAGCCCTGCCAATCCGCACGAACTCGTGAGAAGAAAAAGTAACAGCGAAGTCGCCTGCTCGAAAGTAAGTACGAAGAAAAAGTAGCTTGTTGTATTGATTGGTTGATGATTACAGATTTACAAAGATAGCTATTTATAGCCCTGTACAGATAACTTCTTAACCGACTAGAATTCTATCTCTAATTCAAACAGAAAACGAATATCTACAAGCACAATTCGTGCTAGGTTAGTTACCCCACGCTTCGTGGGCTGACCTCCTCCTTATCCTTCTATCCCTTTCCAAGCCCATACAGGCCCAATTAGCCCATCCTCCTAATCGGCCGATTTCTCATCGGCAAAGGATTACCGATTGGGATTCTGGCGCATTCTTCCTGAAGCGAGACAAAAGTCGCCAGCCGATTCCGCACTATAGCACTACTTGGCCGATTCCCAACTGTACTTCTCCGATTTCTTTCCTCCTTGGCGCCGATTCTACTGGTGACGAAATCCGGTGTCAACACATGCCCCCCAGTTTCGGAGTAAAACACAGTCTTTTACTTCGAAATTCTTTATAACCTCCCCTCCGAAACGGCCGCAGTGAAAATATCCTTCCGTTTCGCGGTCTCCCAACTGATCATTGCAATTTTTTGAAACGGGCGCCCACGACAGCCACTACCCCGAAAAACTCGAAGCGCCGGCGCGGTGAAAATTCCATCCTTACCCTCTCTTCAGGCATCCTATAAATAGCGCTTCACCGCAGCTCATCTTCAAGCTCACGTCTCTTTTCCCAACGCGCGCGCATCCTTCTTCTTTCAACACTTTCCCTTTGCCATCGAAGTTTTCTAGTTCCAGCTCCTGTTACTTCTTCTCTCTTCCCTTCAATGGCGACTCCTTCCGGCAGCTCCCCCGCACGCAATGCTCCAGAGATAGTGCCTCCGGTGGTGGTGGCGACGACCGTCACTCCATCCACAGATGAAAGAGCTTCATCAGAAATCCCAATGGCGATCCCCATCGCGGCCCCGTCATCCACATCCGCATCGGCGACCACACCGATTACTCAGAACTTTATCCCGGAGGTAAATACCGAATCCTTCCCCTATCGGCAACGTATTTATCTTAGATCTACTTCTTACATTCCCATACTCATTTTCCTTTTTTAGGCGGTAAGGCATAGAATTACTATTCATCTCACGGGAAGTCCTGGCCTTGTTTGCCTCGGTCCTATGGGAGACCCAGATCCGGTAGATCTTATAAATTTAGAAACCGACCGGATACCCTTCAAACGATCCGATATGAACTTAGATCAATGGGTGAGCACTTTCAGATCTTGGCCGAATGAAACCCCAGGTTGGAGGGAATGGTACCAACGGGTGGCCGCGTCAAAGAGCGTCTCGTGGGAAGAGCTCAAAATCGGCCAATGCATCAACCTCTCCCTGTCTCAAATGGAGAAAAATGAGCCGTTAGTGATGGCGGCTTCCTATTTTTGGTCTGACGCACTTAATGCGTTCTTATTTGGACACGGTCCTATGACCCCCACCCTGGCCGATGTGGTCCTCTTGACCGGCCTGGACATATCTTCCCCTGACACACCCTTTCCACAACGTCGCATCGGCTGGACACAAGGGGAATCGGCGGCTGGAAAGGCTTCATCAACAGTAACAAGAAGACCGGTACTGTTGAGAACAGGGAGCACACAGCTTTCCTGATGATGTGGCAAGAAAAACACTTCTTTTGTGGAAGAGCCACCGGCCCAACAACCAACACCCAATCCTTAGCTGAAGCACTGTCCAGAGGAAGCCATATTCCTCTCGGGAAACATCTTCTGGGTGCCGTGTACCACATGCTCCATCAAATCGGCACAAAACTTTCCAAGGGAGAACCAATCGGCAACCCAGGTGGGCCTTGGTGGTTTGTCAATCTATGGTTGAACCTTTACATGAGCAGAATCACCCGGCAGCCGGTGGACCATATGATGTTTCCCAATATCGAATTGGCGGAGGACCCCACCGAACGTCGCCGATGCATGTCCTTTGGTGAAGTAGCGTCAGCTTTTCCAGGTTGTGCGTATTCTGCTACAAAGGTAGCCGAGTACTTTCGGTGCTTTTATAATGGATTTAATGAAGATGCATCCATTTGGTTCCCGTACCAGCGAGACAACCCAGTCTTTGAGCTCCCTACCTGTTTTGACTCGACTTCTGGCCGGTTTGATGAGGATCTTTATGAAGAACTGATCAAGCCAGGACTCCTGCCGGCCAACTTCTTTTCAGGGAAGGATGCCCCTACATACGAATTCTACAACCCGTCTACTGCCGCACGACAATTCGGCATGGGTCAATTGCCGATACAAGTGTATTTTGCTGGCCGAATCAAGTTCAGAGATGTGCTCACATCTGGCTTGGATTACTATCGGCTGCGAGACCGAATTCTGGACTCCAGTACGATTAATTTGAATGACTGGCTATTATTTCCATTTGCCGTCCAACCGTTCAAACTTTGGTGGGCCGAATGGAAGCAATTTCTATTCTGCAACTCAGCATCGGCATACTGCAACCTTCTAGATCCGGCCAACATTGATCCAAACGCCGAGGTATTTCTGATCGCCGATTTTTATTCTTCCCAACATGATTGAGCACTAATGATTTCATTGTTTCTTTAGGCCGGGAATCGGACCCCTCCAACGCACAGCCGCAGCGGACGGTTGATAGAGAGCAATCCGTATACCACCTACCCTCTTATCGGCTATAACGCCCCGTCTGTTGGCGTGATTGCTGGCCGATCAAAGCAAGCTCATAAAAGGACCACTAAAAAGACCAGTCGCCGAGTCCGGGCTCGCACGGAATCGGCGGATCCTCCTGTGCTTGTATCGGTAGAAACTTTGACCGCACCGCCTTCCCAGGTCACTCAAAGTGCCGATACTCAAGCCATCACACAAGCCGGGGTGGCTGCCGCGTCATTATTGTTGGAAGCTATGCAGGTAAGTCCGAGTTTTGCCATCTCCGATTGTTATTCTGATATTAACTCTTCTTAACTTTGTATTTCCCAGAGCACCTCTATGGAAATACTACAATCGGCGACAACTCGACCGGACGCCAATGCGCCCCTGCCCTCATCCATTGAGGTACGGTACTTATCTTACGGATTTCCTTCGGGCACTTGTATAATGTACTTAACCGACTCTTCGACGCAGGCCATCGGCTGTTGGGATACGAGGTAGGCTACGCTAGCGCAAATCAAAATTTTCTACCGCGTATAACCAGGAAGAACTGCCGTATAAGGATCACGGGATTACCACTCGACGCACTACTGGTGCGGAAGATGTAGATATGCGTTGATGCAGTGAAGACGATCACGTAGTCGTACGTAGTCGATCAACGTAGTCGTACGTAGTTGATCACGTCCAGCAGCTCCTCAGCAGCTCGTCCACGTGCACAGCAAGATCGCCTCCGGTGCCGCGGCTCGTCGTCAGCTCGTCGTGGCTCGTCGGCGGCTCGTCGGCGGCTCGTCCAAGTGCTGCAGGCGCAACACCTCCAAGGTATCCACACGTGCAGGGAGGAAGCGTCGCAAGCCGGATTGCTAGATCCACGAGTTGCAACAGGCGAGGGCGTGGGAGGCGCGGCAGAAGTGTTTCGCCAAAAAGGTGTAAACCCTAGGGCGCCCCCACCCCTCTATTTATAGGGGTTCCTGACGGGCCTCTGGATCCGAGGCCCATTAGTACTTCTAAACCTAATCCAACTCGGATCAGATCCGAATTGGGCTTCCAGCCCCTTAAGTGTGTGACCCTATGGGTTCGGATACGTATAGACATGGCCCGAGTACTCCTACTCGGCCCAATAGTCGGTAGCGGCCTCTAGCAAGACGTGCCAACTCCTATACGCACACGAAGATCATATCAGACGAACCATCACAACATAATATACATGCTATTCCCTTTGCCTCACGATATTTGGTCTAGCTTCAAGCCGACCGCTCTTTCTCGATCCTGTGATTCGGAATCCCTTTGTAGGTTAACTCTTAACCATACGTAGCATGGCCATGCATTTTTAGATCCGATCACTCGAGGGGCCCAGAGATATCACTCTCAATCAGAGAGGGGCAAATCCCATCTTGATTGACCATGTCTCATAGCATGCTTCTTGACAAACCGCTTCAACACTTTGTCAATATAAGTATCTTGGCTCAAACCTATAAGCCTTCTCGATCTATCTCTATAGATCTTAATGCCCAGAATATATGCCGCTTCCCCTAAGTCCTTCATCGAAAAACTATTTTTCAGTGAAGTCTTTACGGACTCAAGCATAGGAATGTTATTTCCAATCAGTAATATGTCATCCACATATAAGATTAGAAATACTACAGAGCTCCCACTAACCTTCTTGTAAACACAAGACTCTTCTTCGTTCTTGGTGAAGTCAAACCCTTTGACCACTTCATCAAAACAAATGTTCCAACTCCTAGATGCTTGCTTCAATCCATAAATAGATCTCTGAAGCTTGCATACCTTTCCAGCATTTTTTGGATCGACAAAACCCTCGGGCTGTATCATATACACGTCCTCAGCTAGGTTTCCATTCAGGAAAGCTGTCTTGACATCCATCTGCCATATCTCATAATCGAAATATGCAGCTATAGCTAGAATAATCCGAATGGATTTAAGCATCACTACAGGCGAGAAGGTCTCGTCGTAGTCAACCCCTTGAACTTGTCGAAAACCTTTTGCGACAAGTCGTGCTTTATAGATGTGAACATTTCCATCCATGTCCTTTTTCTTCTTATAGATCCACTTGCACTCTATGGCTTTAACACCATCAGGCGGGTCAACCAAGTTCCAAACTTGATTGTCTCCCATGGACTCTATTTCGGATTGCATGGCACTCTGCCATTTTTCGGAGTCTGGGTCCATCATTGCTTCTGCATATGTCGTAGGCTCATCATTGTCCAACAATAATATTTCTCGCATTTCGCGGAGTCTTGCCGACCTTCGTGGTTGTGGCGGTGCTTCTCTTGCCATGGTTATCTCAACTTGATCTGCTACGTTAGCATCACTCATTGATTCTTGCCCAATCGGCTCATCTTGAACTTCTTCAAGATGCACTGTCTTTCCACTCTTTTCTCCTTTGAGAAACTCTTTCTCTAGGAAAACCCCGTTTCGAGCGACAAACACTTTGCCTTCTGATCGGTTGTAGAAATAATATCCCAAAGTTTCCTTTGGATATCCTACGAAAATGCACTTATCCAACTTGGGTGTGATCTTGTCCGACTGAAGTCGCTTGACAAACACTTCACATCCCCAAATCTTTAGAAAAGACAAACTAGGAACCTTTCCAGTCCATATCTCATATGGTGTCTTAACTACGGATTTAGATGGTACCCTATTTAGTGTGAAAGCTGCTGTTTCTCGAGCGTATCCCCAAAATGACAACGGTAGGTCCGACTGGCTCATCATTGATCGAACCATGTCTAACAAAGTTCGATTACGTCGCTCGGACACACCGTTTCTCTGAGGTGTTCCAGGCGGCGTAAGTTGTGGAACAATTCCGCAACTCTTTAGATGATTGCTAAACTCATGGCTCAAATACTCGCCTCCACGATCAGATCGTAAAGCCTTAATTTTCTTGCCACGCTGATTTTCAACTTCATTGTGAAATTCCTTGAACTTTTCAAAGGTTTCAGACTTGTGCCTCATTAAGTAGACATAGCCATATCTACTAAAATCATCAGTGAAAGTT
This sequence comes from Setaria italica, assembly GCF_000263155.2. NCBI lineage: Eukaryota > Viridiplantae > Streptophyta > Magnoliopsida > Poales > Poaceae > Setaria > Setaria italica. The sequence goes on from NC_028451.1 coordinate 13,455,581, forward strand.
ATGAAGTATTGGAATCCTCCTCTAGCCGTCGTGCTCATTGGTCCGCATACATCACTATGTACGAGTTCCAACAAGTCTACTGCTCTCTCAGGAAATCCTGTGAAAGGCGTCTTGGTCATCTTGCCTAGCAAGCAAGCCTCGCATGTCTCGTATGATTCAAAATCAAACGAAGTTAGAAGTCCATCAGAATGGAGCTTCTTCATGCGTTTTTCACTTATATGACCCAAACGACAATGCCACAAGTAGGTAGGACTCAAATCATTAGGCTGAGGCCTTTTAGCACTTACATTACAGACAGGTGAACCATCAAGATTTAAAACAAACAATCCATTCACAATGGGTGCAAAAGCCATAAACATATTATTCTTAGAGATCACACAACCATTGTTTTCACTCGCAAATGAATAACCATCCTTCATCAAACATGAAGGAGATAAAATGTTTCGACTTAAACTAGGAACAAAATAACAATTATTCAACTCCATAATAAATCCTGATGGGAGGTGGAGTTGCATCGTCCCGACGGTCAAAGCAGCAACTCTTGCATTATTGCCCACGCGGAAATCAACTTCTCCTCTTTCCACGCTTCTACTTCTTATCATTCCCTGCATCGAATTGCAAATATGAGCAACCGATCCGGTATCAATTACCCAAGAATTAATAACTGTATCAGCGAGAAATATGTTGTCTATAACATAAACAACAAGCGTACCTGAGGTAGAAGTACTCTTACTTCCGCCGTTCTTCAAGGAAGCTAGGTACTGCTTGCAGTTTCTCTTCCAGTGACCAAGTTCATGACAGTAAAACCACTCTTTGTCTGGAGCAGGTCCAGGTCCAGCTTTAACCTTGGGCGGTGGGTTTGGCTTGGACATTACAGCCTTGCCCTTCTTCTTCCAAGAATTGCCCTTCTTCTTAAAGCTGGGCTTGTTCTGTATCGCCATCACATGGCTGGTACTAGCGCTTTTCTTTATGTCAGCCTCTGCTGTTTTAAGCATGCCACACAGCTCATTCAGACCCTTCTCCGTCCCATGCATATGGTAGTTCGAGATGAAGTTCCCATAGCTAGGAGGAAGAGACGAAAGAATGAAATCAGTGGCCAACTCTTGGCCCAGTGGGAAGCCTAGCTTCTCCAACCGTTGAGTGTAACCAACCATCTTGATTATGTGTGGTCCTACTGCTGCGCCTTCTGCTAGCTTGCTCTCAACAAAGGCCTTAGACACATTGAACCTTTCAGTCCTGGCCTGTGTTTGGAACATGTCTCTAAGCGCCACGATCATATCGTGCGCCTCATGGTTTGTTTCGAACTGCATCTGCAGCTCGGGTTCCATGCAAGCAAGCATAAGGCAGCTTACTTCGAGGTTAGCATCACATGCTTTCTTGTAAGCATTCTTAGCAGCAGCGGGTGCATCCTCAGCAGGTTCTTGTGGTAGTGGGTTGTCTAGAACATCTTCCTTTTTCTCAGCCCTGAGAACAATTCTCAGGTTACGGATCCAATCCGAGTAGTTTGTTCCATTCAACTTGTCCTTCTCAAGGACCGAACGCAAAGCAAACGATGTGGTGGTGTTGCTAGGTGCCATTTAATCTACAACAAAAGTAATGCAAAATACACTAAGACAAACGTATCCATGATGGAGCAAATTACATTAAACTATTTTAACAGAATCTACTCCCACTAAAATCAATATCCCTCTATTGAAACTTAGTGATTCAGGATCCACAACTAACAAGTCTACTAGTGAGCTTTAGCATCACCGCTAGCAAATGAGGTAGATCGGTAAGCAACTTTTGCTAATCATATCACATATGACTCCTGTTGTTGGGTGACATCTCTATGTCTCGGCGCCCAACCTTTATACCCCAAGGTCCTTAACCGTTAAGATAACCTTGTTAAGCAAACCAACCCTTATGCGTGTAAGTGTCCGACACAAACCCGTCTAGTCAAGGAAAACTAGTGGCACCCTAATTTCATAGACCCACCACTAATTGTACAAGACATGGGACGGTGCAAGTTTTAGTTGGGAGGGCATACTAACTTAAAATTTGTGAGGGATCGTTCTACTTCTAACATCACAGCATGCAGAAAGTAAAACATAAACAGAATAGCATTCACACAGCTTGTGACACAGTATGGCCCGTTTTCATATGGTGATCTCCATCTCCATAGATCCTGTTCATCATGGTGATCTCCATCTCCATGTTCTATGTGCGCCATCCTCCTGGTGATGAGTCCTCCAAGAACTAGAGCATGCTATTACGCCTAATAGCTAGTAAAGAATCTAGTAATGAAGATTACATAGTTGCTTGGATCATCACAGATTGGTACGCAGACCATTAATTACAATAAAGTGACAACACATATGGCTCCTGCCGTGTTGCCGTACGCGCGACACGCAGGTCACGAATGAGTTACACACATGCATCACATACACAAGGGGGCCATACTGATCACAAGATACATGCATACATCCTGCAAAACAGAGTTAGGCGTCCTAACGTTCCAAACTTCGAAGGCCCGAAACTCCATCTTCCAAGCCGAATTTGGCAAATCTAATTTCGCCAAAAACAGCAAAGCCGTTGAAATTCACGTGTAACTTTTTCTGTAGATCAATTTTCGTATAGAAATCGCCCCGATCCGAGATCGTACCGAAAAGTTACGGCTGATTTACCAAAGCATACACATACGGCAAAATCCCGACCCCGGCAGTAGATCCCATCTACCATTGCACATCTAATGCGCCTGGCGTATGACCCTGGATCTCGATTCGACCAATCATATTGATCTTCGCTCACTGCAACTGGATTTACGTGTATCACTTAACTCCGATGGCGGAAACCGACCGGTAGGAGTATGTCGTTACACTACCATTGCAGCAAGGGCACGAAATCAGGACATAGATCAAACAGAGAACTCGCATATCTCCATATGCACACATCCCGAATCCAAAACTAAGCAGCTACGGCTCTGATACCACTGTTGGGATACGAGGTAGGCTACGCTAGCGCAAATCAAAATTTTCTACCGCGTATAACCAGGAAGAACTGCCGTATAAGGATCACGGGATTACCACTCGACGCACTACTGGTGCGGAAGATGTAGATATGCGTCGATGCAGTGAAGACGATCACGTAGTCGATCAACGTAGTCGTACGTAGTCGATCACGTCCAGCAGCTCCTCAGCAGCTCGTCCACGTGCACAGCAAGATCGCCTCCGGTGCCGCGGCTCGTCGTCGGCTCGTCGTGGCTCGTCGGCGGCTCGTCAGCGGCTCGTCCAAGTGCTGCAGGCGCAACACCTCCAAGGTATCCACACATGCAGGGAGGAAGCGTCGCAAGCCGGATTGCTAGATCCGCGAGTTGCAACAGGCGAGGGCATGGGAGGCGCGGCAGAAGTGTTTCGCCAAAAAGGTGTAAACCCTAGGGCGCCCCCACCCCTCTATTTATAGGGGTTCCTGACGGGCCTCTGGATCCGAGGCCCATTAGTACTTCTAAACCTAATCCAACTCGGATCAGATCCGAATTGGGCTTCCAGCCCCTTAAGTGTGTGACCCTATGGGTTCGGATACGTATAGACATGGCCCGAGTACTTCTACTCGGCCCAATAGTCGGTAGCGGCCTCTAGCAAGACGTGCCAACTCCTATACGCACACGAAGATCATATCAGACGAACCATCACAACATAATATACATGCTATTCCCTTTGCCTCACGATATTTGGTCTAGCTTCAAGCCGACCGCTCTTTCTCGATCCTGTGATTCGGAATCCCTTTGTAGGTTAACTCTTAACCGTACGTAGCATGGCCATGCATTTTCGGATCCAATCACTCGAGGGGCCTAGAGATATCACTCTCAATCAGAGAGGGGCAAATCCCATCTTGATTGACCATGTCTCATAGCATGCTTCTTGACAAACCCGAAAGCTACCTTTATGACTACCCTGTTACGGCGTAGCGTTTGATAGCCCCTAAGTAGGTCAATCCACATCTAGAATACATGCGACAATCTCAGGTCTAAGGACAAAGCGTATATGTTGTTTAAAGAGAGAACTACTTCTCGTGTTAGGTCATCCTAACACATGTCTCCACATGTGTCCACATTATTAGTTCAACATCTCCATGTCCATGACTTGTGAAACATAGTCATCAACTAATACATGTGCTAGTCTAATATTCATGTGTGTCCTCACATGAACTCCGACTAGGGACAACTTTAGAATAACCATACAAGTAAAGAGTTTCACATACAATTCACATAATTGCAAATCAATTCAAGTAGCCTTTAATGGATATTCAATGAACACAATATATAAATCATGGATACAAATGGAATATCATCATCTCTATGATTGCCTCTAGGGCATACCTCCAACATCGGCACATCGAGCGCTTCTCGACCACCGATTTTTTCTCAGGGGGCTGGTCCGAGCACCGCGCCGATTGTTGTGGAGTCCTCTTCATCAGATGAACCTATGGCACAGGCCACTGAGCAAAACACAACGGCTTCACAAGCGCAGCATGAAGAAATTCACTTTAAAATGGTAAGTTCCTAAACCAGCTTTCAACCAGCCGATTCGCTCTGATTCCCCACCGATTCACCCCTTTTCCTTATTTTCTCAGGAACAAGATTCCCCCGACAACAGCCTCTTCTCCTTCGCGGTTGCTCTTTCTGATGACGAGGAGGTTGCATCCCGCCAAGTTGCTCTAAGCTCCGTTCCTGATGACGTCCGAGGTAAACTCACCAACATCCGATCCCTCCTACAAGGGGACATCGGCCGATTGGTCGAAGATGCTTCGCCGATTCGGCAACTCTTCAGTGATGTCAGCGGACGAGTACCAGAGGAAGCGGAAGAGGCCTTGGCACCGGCGGCCTTCATCGAGTCCATGAGGATCCCAGTCTTTAGGGCCCTTCGTCACATGGCCGATCGCGCAAAACTGGCCAAGACTTGTGAAGATGAAGACGCTTTCAAGCGTCAGGCTCAAGAAGCGCATTGGCGTATCCATGTTCTAGAAGACTCCCGCCCGGCGATCATTAGCGAAATAGACCGCCTCAAACGTCGGAGGGCGGAACTTGCCAAAGAGATGGAGCAAGTGACCAAGGCAATCAGTGCCGAAGAGAACAAACTTCAAGAATTACCCTCTCCTATTGCCGATTTGACACGGGAGTGGCAGCGTTTTGCTCATGAGGCTCTGAGACTCCACCGCAGTGCATCGGAGGTTCCTGGATCGGCGGAAGAAGACCAACGGGTTCTTGACTCTGCCGATCAGATCCGGCGCCGGGCCATCACAGCTATCGATACCCTTTTGGGTAATCTGTTAAACACTGACCGTTTTGTACGAACATTTACTATCTTCTTTGACCGCCCCTCGCGACGCCCTCTCTATTTACTGCCTTCCTTATTACCGATGGGACGTGGCCTCGCCAGATTTCCACGTGTTTTTCCCCATAAATATCGACCTCGGTGCCTACTCCCGATAGTATCGACTCGGCTCCCATTTCACTTTTCTTCTTCTTCTCTTCAGCACGACTATTTCGTCATGGCCTCATCGTCATCTTCTTCTGTTAACTAGGTGAAGCCCCGACTTCTTCCCTTAGATCTTTAGGAAAAGAATGCTTCGCCTTATCCCTTTTTTGTTTCAGCCTGAACGCCTCAGTCCGGAGCTTGTGCGCGCCATCGAGCGCATTCACTCTGAAGATCCATTGACCCCGGAGGACAAGGCGCTGATTCTGGCTCACCGAGAGGAGCTCCAAGACCACGTCACTGCAGAGGCTCGTGCGGTCTTGGATTCTGTGGAGAGCGAAGGTCATCGCCGATCTCCAACCGTGAGGGGTCGTCATCGTGACGCGCTTGAAGATGACGTCACCTCGGCAGCCCGCGCGGTCCTGGACTTCATGGAGAGGAATGGGGGTTGGCGACTTCCCACTGATAGGACCCGTCTGCTTCCTCGACCAGTCATCCTTGCGGCGGCAGAGGCCTCACGTCTCCGTATTGTGAATGAGCTGGAGCGGAATGGGAAGGCATCTGAGAAGAATAATTAGTTTGTTTTTTGTATTTTTTGTTCTAAGGGCGACTAGTGTTTTGTCGGCCATGTAATCCGTCGCCCGTACCGAATGAATGTAATCGGCCGCTCCGGTCGACTTTATGTGCTTCTTAAACCGACTTGTATCGGCTATGTATGATTGTGTTACGGTCGATTTCTTAGGCTCCGACCCATATACTTGGGTAATATCGTTTTAAGTACCTTCCATTCAGAGCTCTAGTGAATTCTTCTCCTTCTATTGTTTCCAAAATGTAGGCATTCCCTGGAGCGCATCTGCCGATTTTATACGGCCCTTCCCAGGTAGGGGACCATTTTCCGAATTTAGGATCTTTCGACCCGATCGGTAGTACTAACTTCCATACCAAGTCTCCAGGGGAGAACTGCTTGACTTTGACCTTCTTATCGTACCACCTGGCTACTCTCTTCTTATTTTCTTCAATACTCATCAGGGCCCTCAATCGTTGACTAGCCAAATCGTCGAGCTCCCTTTTCATAAGTGATGAGTAATCATCGGCCGATAACTGGTCCTGGAGCGAAATACGCCTCGATCCTGCCCTCGATTCCCATGGTAGTACTGCATCATGATCGTACACCAACTGATAGGGAGACAACTTAGTAGCCCCATGACAAGCCATCCTGTATGCCCACAGGGCCTCAGTCAAACACAAGTGCCACTTCTTCGGATATTCTTCAATTTTCCTTTTGATCAACTTGATTATCCCTTTGTTGGAGGATTCTGCTTGACCATTGGCCTGGGCGTAATACGGAGAAGAATTTAACAATTTGATGCCCATATCGGTCATAAACTCCTCAAATTCTCCCGATGTGAACATTGTTCCTTGATCGGTCGTTATAGTTTGAGGGATGCCGAATCGGTAGACGATGTGATCCCTTACGAAGTCGGCCATGATAGCCGATGTCACGGCTCTCAACGGAATCGCCTCCACCCATTTGATGAAGTAATCAGTAGCCACCAGAATAAACTTGTGCCCTTTGCTTGACGGTGGGTAAATTTGGCCGATAAGGTCTATTCCCCATCCCCTGAACGGACATGGCTTGATGATGGGATTCATGGCCGACGCGGGTGCACGTTGGACATTTCCAAACTTTTGACACTCCTGACAACCTTTATAATATTTGAAACAATCTTCAAGGATTGTAGGCCAATAGTACCCGTTGTTCCTGATCATCCACTTCATCTTATGTGCCGATTGGTGTGCTCCACATACCCCTTCATGGATTTCTCCCATTAGAGTCTTGGCTTCTTCTGTCCCAAGGCATTTAAGAAGGACTCCGTCGATCGTTCGGTAGAACAGATCATCTTCGAGCAGTACGTATTTGGTGGCATGAAAGTGTACTCGTCGCTCCACCTTTTTAGACGGATCTTTCAAGTAATCGGCAATTTCTTTACGCCAGTCGTCGGCTGCCAGTTCTAAGGCCATAGCGCCCAGAATCGGCCGATACCCAGATGCGTGCTGGGCGAGTTTGTTTGCTTCTTCATTGTGGTCCCTTGGGACGTGCTCGATTACTGCCGATCTGAATTCTTTTAAAAGCCGTAAACAATCTTCGTGATAAATTCTTAACACGTCATCTTTGCACTCAGCCCTTCCGGTTAGTTGATCCACAATAAGCATAGAATCTCCGAAGATCTCAACAGAATCGGCCTTGACTTCTCTCAATAGTTGTAAGCCTTTTAATACAGCCCTGTACTCCGCTTGATTGTTAGTAGCGGCGGTTTCTATCGGCAGAGAAAAATCATAGCTTGCCCCCCGAGGCGATATGAGAACGATGCCGATCCCTGATCCGACCCCGCATGATGATCCGTCGAAAAATAATTGCCAAGGCGCCAGTTCCACGAGGGCGATCTCCGGTCCACAGTGCTGGGCGATGAAATCGACCATAACTTGACCCTTGACGGCTTTTGCCGATTCATACCGCAGGTCAAATTCTGATAAAGCTAAGATCCATTTACCGATTCGTCCTTTCAATATCAGCAGTGATAGCATGTATTTTACTACATCATCTTTGCATACGACTACACATTCTGCCGACAGTAGATAGTGCCTGAGTTTGGTGCATGAGAAGTAAAGACACAAGCACAAACGCTCTACCGGAGGATATCTTGTTTCGGCATCCAGGAGTCTTCTACTGACGTAATAAATTACCCGCTCTTTGCCTTCAAACTCTTGGACTAGGGCCGACCCGATAGCTTTTTCATCGGCTGATAAATATAGTTTAAACGGCTTACCAGTTTGAGGGGGAACCAAGACTGGCGGTGAGACCAAGTATCGCTTGATATCTTCTAACGCCTTGCGCTGTTCTTCTCCCCATATAAATTCCTGTTCTGGCTTCAACTTCAGAAGTGGCGTGAATGCTTGAATCCGTCCAGATAGATTAGATATGAATCTTCTGATGAAGTTTACCTTGCCGATTAGAGACTGTAGCTCAGTTTTGTTCTGTGGGGCCACGACTTTGTTGATAGCCGCTATGGTTTTCTGATTGATTTCTATACCTCGTTCGTGCACCATGAATCCTAAGAACTGTCCGGCGGACACGCCGAAAGCACATTTGTTGGGATTCATCTTAAGACCGTGCGTTTTGGTACACTCTAGCACCTTCTGCAAATCGGCCAGATGTTCCTCGTGACTTTTGGACTTGACCACAACGTCGTCGATGTAGATTTCTACCAGGAGGCCAATGAGTTTGTGAAAAATGTAGTTCATGGCTCTCTGATATGTAGCGCCAGCATTCTTCAAGCCGAAAGTCATCACCACCCACTCGAATAAACCAAGATGGCCTGGACATCTGAAAGCCGTTTTGGGTATGTCCTCTTCGGCCATAAGTATTTGATTGTATCCGGCGTTTCCATCCATGAAGCTAATAACTTTGTGTCCCGCGGCGGCGTCGATCAGTACATCGGCCGTAGGCATGGGGTAACCATCCATCGGTGTGGCCTGATTAAGATTTCTGAAATCAACGCAAACGCGCAACTTCCCGTTTTTCTTGTACACCGGGACGATATTAGAAATCCACTCGGCATAACGACATTGCCGAATAAATTTTGCTTCAATTAGCCGAGTTATTTCAGCTTTTATGTCTGGTAAAATTTTAGGATTGCATCGCCGTGCGGGTTGTTGGTACGGCCGATACCCTGGCTTTATGGGCAGCCGATGTTCAACAATAGATCGATCTAAACCGGGCATCTCGTGATACTCCCAAGCAAAACAATCCTTGAATTCTCTTAACAAATTTGTCAATTTACACTTATACTCTGGATCTAAATTTGCACTAATAAAAGTCGGCCTTGGTTTGGTCCCGTCACCTAAGTCTATCATCTCTAATGAATCGGCCGACATGAATCCGTGCCCCAGCTTCCCATCTTCTCGGGCGAACTGATCCATCTATTCCGCGTCTTCGGAGCCGGCTGCTCGGATCGGCTGTAGGCCAAAATCGGTGACCTTCAGGAAATCGGTTTCCCACACCCTACCTGATATGCATCTGACGGTTTCGCAGCTCCATTGCTGTGCGTCGGCTGCTGCGATGCTGTACGCGGAGTCGGCTTTGACCACCTCGATGTTATCGCCGACCCATTGTACGAGGCACTGATGCATAGTTGACGGGATGCAGCAGTTTGCGTGTATCCAGTCTCGGCCAAGAAGCATATTATAGGACCCTTTGCCATTAATGACGAAAAACGTGGTAGGAAGAGTCTTACTGCCGATGGTGAGGTCGACGCAGAGGGCACCGCGAGCGTTTGACACCTTGCCTTCGAAGTCCTTGAGCATCATGTCCGTCCTGGTTAGGTCATCATCGCTCTTCCCCAATTTCCGGAGTACGGCATACGGCATGATATTGACAGCAGCTCCTCCGTCGATCATCAATCTAGTGAGGGGACGACCGTCAACATGCCCTTTAAGGAACAACGCCTTCATATGTTGTCGTTCGTCGTCTTCGGGCTTTTCGAACGTGGCCATCATTGGTTCTAAAGCCAACCATGCTGTCTGTTCCTCTATCGCCGATACGTCCTGTTGATCGGCGGGGGTCATGAACTCCATCGGCAATATGAAAACCATACCGATCTCGGCTGCCGATTCATCACCCACCGACTCATTGTTTCCCTTGTCGTTTCTTTTGGGGCACCACACCCGAGGCCTCCCTTCCTTCTTGTCCGCCGCGCTCTCTTCTTCTTGCTATTCCCATTGGCGGAGACGTTGGATCCTCCGTTTTTGTGATTTGGTCAAACCATCGGGGCACCACCTGGGGTTTATTGGCCTCCCTTCTTTCCTGGCGTGTTCCCACTCCGGTTCGCGTCCTAACGGGTTCTCGTTCGTTACCCGAGCATCGGCCATGTCTTCGAGCCGGCTGTGAACGCTAGCTTTGTTATTTGACGGATCATGTCGATCAGCCCTGCCCCCCTGCCTATCATGGCTTCTATCTTCCGACCGATCATATCGGTCACTTCTGCCCCCCAGCCGATCACGCACGGGAGGGCGCTGGTCATCTTGGTTGCGCCGATTCCTGCTGATCGGTTCTGGCCTTCCGTCTCTGGAGCGAGACCTGGTGAACGGCCGATTGCCTCGATAGGGACCGTTGCACTCTGGGCAAGTATCGGTCGATGGTAGCCTGAGATTATTTTCCCAACAATGAATGAAGAACGGGCATCTCCAGTGCTCCTCGTGCCGACGCATCGCTTCCTCTCGGGACCTCGAACGTTCATGTTGGCGTTGGTACTTTTGGAGCAGGAACTGGGAAGTAATACGTGGTCTCTCTGACTCACCATCATCGTCCTCCATTCGCCGTTTCCCTTTGACATCTTCAGGCGTAGCTTGATTTCTGGGATCGACAGAACCACTCTTTTTGGCCGATTCGGACGTCAGCACTTTTGTTTGGAGCGAATTCCTTCCCGTATCAACCATGTTGGTAGGAAAGGGGTCCTGGTCGATCTTCATTGGTTTGGCCGATTTCGCCGGTACTTCAAATTTGAGTCTGCCTTGCTCAATGGCTGACTGTATTTGTTGCCTGAAGATTTTGCACTCGTTGGTATCATGTGATGTGGCATTGTGCCACTTGCAATACTTCATCTTCTTTAATTGTTCGGCAGAGGGTATTGTATGGTAAGGCGAGAGTTTAATATGCCCTTCCTGTAGGAGAAGATCAAAGATTTTATTGGCTTTAGTCGTATCGAAACCGAATGCTTCCGGCTCCTTTTTGCCGAATGGGCACGATATCGGCTTCTTTCCCTTAATCCACTCCGCAAGTCCGATTTCGACATCTTCCTCATCCTCTAATTCTTCCAGGAATGCCACTTTCTTCTGGAAGTTCCGTCGCGGATCGAATGGACGCACTTCCTGTCCGGACAATCGATGAACAATCTGGCTCAGGCTCTCGAACTCTTGTGAGGCATATTTCTCCTTAATGTGTGGCAGAAGGCCTTGGAAAGCTATATCGGCCAACTGCGCATCGGTTAGAGCCAGGGAGTAGCATTTGTTTCTGATTTCCCGAAACCTCTGTATATACGAGGGTATCGGCTCATCACTTCTTTGCCGGAGGCTAGTCAAATCGGACAGCTTCATTTCATGGACCCCAGCGTAGAAGTACTTGTGGAACTGTCTTTCTAGATCGGCCCATGTGATAATTGAGTTTGGTGGTAGAGTCGTGAACCATTGGAAGGCCGATCCAGACAAGGATGACGAGAACAACCGTACTCGCAGGGCATCTTGCGTAGCTGCCTCCCCGCATTGGATGATGAATCTATTCACATGCTCTACGGTCGAAGTGTCATCCATCCCCGAAAATTTGGTAAAATCAGGAACTTTGTACCGATGGGGGAACGGCAACAAGTCATATGTAGATGGGTATGGTGTTCTATAGGTATAAGTTTGCATTTTTGGCTTCAAGCCGAATTGTTCTTGCATTACCTCCGCAATTTGCGCCGACCAATCTGGTTGTTGCTGGGGAATAGTTGGCTGCGGTATCGGCACGTGCTGATAAATCGGAGGTTGAATAAAAGGAGATTGATGAAAAGGTGGTATCTGAGTATAAGTCGGCGGTGTAGTAAAGGTTGGCTGTTTGTATGAACCATTCGTTTCATCATATAGCATGAGCTCTGACGTCTTGTTGACCTCCGGAGCGACAGGCTGGTATAGTGGTATGATCGGCCGGGTGGCCGTTTGGGAGGATGTCTAGAACGGAGGATTTCCTTGACTGACCGATTGATTCAGACCGGCCTTGTTTAAAGGTGCCCCCCAGGGTGAAGGGCTGACTGGAGGGCATGGTGCAGAAGACAGTTGGATGGAACCATACCCCAAAGGAGTCGATGACGCAGAAGCACCGGATCCTCCAACAAAAGATTGGATCGGCTGTGAAGCCGGATAAGCCTGATTTGGTGGAATCGGCTGAAAATACGTTGGTCCCCTGTATCCTTGAGGTATACCTCCGGCGAAGGAGTTGACAACGGCATTGTGCACCATGTTTGAAAGCACCGGGGATTGATTGATGAAGGCGTGATGAAGAGATTGTTGAATCATATCGGATATTTTATCCGAATCCTCAGAAATTGTGATCTGACGGGGAGTAGGGAAAGGAGTCTTCTTAATAGTCTCCCCGCTTCTGGAACGACTGAAGGATTTTAAGAAAGTTTTCCGGACTTGCTCCAAATACTTATTCAGATCTTCCTTTTGGTCGTCCTTTAGATCTGCTTCCGTCACTTCGATGACGTTATCTTCAGAGACTTCAGCAGCTTTCGACATGATAGCGGTTGTATTGGTCCCACTAGGCGTGCCAAAAGTGTGTTGGCGCTAGAAATCGATCGACCGAATCCCAGCGACCGACACACGACCCGGGAGAATCTGCTTAGCTCCTGTTCGGGTGAATGCCCTGGTGCGGTTCACGCGGCGTGCCAGCCAATCTGACCTGTTGATTGGCAAGGAAGAACACGTGTCAGGTTCAGAAACTACGATCGGCTAAGTTTCCGATCGAGAGAGTTTATCGGCGAATCGGCCGATTTATTGTGATAATGAAATCGGCTATAAGACAGCCCGATCCTTATAGCTTTGTAGACAGGAAATTGATAAAGTAATCGGTACAAAGCTTGTGATAACAACACTAGGAACAGATCTAATCGGCGACGGATGAATCTAACGATAGAAAATAGAGAAAGCCGATACTACCGATTCCTAGCTGGATAACTGGTGATAAAAACTAGAAAAACAGGTAAAAACCTATAAATCTAGCAAATATCGATAACTGATGAATAAATCTAAACGAAACAACAGCGATGCGCCGGAAGTTAAAGCTTAGATATTACTCGATAAACGGAACTTACAGAATCGGCCGGAGATCAAGATGATGCAGCCCTGCCAATCCGCACGAACTCGTGAGAAGAAAAAGTAACAGCGAAGTCGCCTGCTCGAAAGTAAGTACGAAGAAAAAGTAGCTTGTTGTATTGATTGGTTGATGATTACAGATTTACAAAGATAGCTATTTATAGCCCTGTACAGATAACTTCTTAACCGACTAGAATTCTATCTCTAATTCAAACAGAAAACGAATATCTACAAGCACAATTCGTGCTAGGTTAGTTACCCCACGCTTCGTGGGCTGACCTCCTCCTTATCCTTCTATCCCTTTCCAAGCCCATACAGGCCCAATTAGCTCATCCTCCTAATCGGCCGATTTCTCATCGGCAAAGGATTACCGATTGGGATTCTGGCGCATTCTTCCTGAAGCGAGACAAAAGTCGCCAGCCGATTCCGCACTATAGCACTACTTGGCCGATTCCCAACTGTACTTCTCCGATTTCATTCCTCCTTGGCGCCGATTCTACTGGTGACGAAATCCGGTGTCAACACCTGTGTTTGGAACATGTCTCTAAGCGCCACGATCATATCGTGCGCCTCATGGTTTGTTTCGAACTGCATCTGCAGCTCGGGTTCCATGCAAGCAAGCATAAGGCAGCTTACTTCGAGGTTAGCATCACATGCTTTCTTGTAAGCATTCTTAGCAGCAGCGGGTGCATCATTAGGAGGTTCTTCTGGTAGTGGGTTGTCTAGAACATCTTCCTTTTTCTCAGCCCTGAGAACAATTCTCAGGTTACGGATCCAATCCGAGTAGTTTGTTCCATTCAACTTGTCCTTCTCAAGGACCGAACGCAAAGCAAACGATGTGGTGGTGTTGCTAGGTGCCATTTAATTTACAACAAAAGTAATGCAAAATACACTAAGACAAACGTATCCATGATAGAGCAAATTACATTAAACTATTTTAACAGAATCTACTCCCACTAAAATCAATATCCCTCCATTGAAACTTAGTGATTCAGGATCCACAACTAACAAGTTTACTAGTGAGCTTTAGCATCACCGCTAGCAAACGAGGTAGGTCGGTAAGCAACTTTTGCTAATCATATCACATATGACTCCTGTTGTTGGGTGACATCTCGATGTCTCGGCGCCCAACCTTTATGCCCCAAGGCCCTTAATCGTTAAGATAACCTTGTTAAGCAAACCAACCCTTATGCGTGTAAGTGTCCGACACAAACCCATCTAGTCAAGGAAAACTAGTGGCACCCTAATTTCATAGACCCACCACTAATTGTACAAGACATGGGACGGTGCAAGTTTTAGTTGGGAGGGCATACTAACTTAAACTTTGTGAGGGATCATTTTACTTCTAACATCACAGCATGCATAAAGTAAAACATAAACAGAATAGCATTCACACTGTTGTGACACAGTATGGCCCGTTTTCATATGGTGATCTCCATCTCCATAGAAGCTGTTCACCATGGTGATCTCCATCTCCATGTTCCATGTGCGCCATCCTCCTGGTGATGAGTCCTCCAAGAACTAGAGCATGCTATTACGCCTAATAGCTAGTAAACAATCTAGTAATGAAGATTACATAGTTGCTTGGATCATCACAGATTGGTACGCAGACCATTAAATACAATAAAGTGACAACACATATGGCTCCTGCCGTGTTGCCGTACGCGTGACACGCAGGTCACGAATGAGTTACACACATGCATCACATACACAAGGGGGCCATACTGATCACAAGATACATACATACATCCTGCAAAACAGAGTTAGGCGTCCTAACGTTCCAAACTTCGGAGGTCCGAAACTCCATCTTCCAAGCCGAATTTGGGAAATCTAATTTCGCCGAAAACAGCAAAGCGGTTGAAATTCATGTGTAACTTTTTCTGTAGATCAATTTTCGTATAAAAATCGCCCCGATCCGAGATCGTACCGAAAAGTTACGGCTGATTTACCGAAGCATACGCATACGGCAAAATCCCGACCCCGGCAGTAGATCCCATCTACTATTGCACATCTAATGCGCCTGGCGTATGACCCTGGATTTCGATTTGACCAATCATATTGATCTTCCCTCACTGCCACTGGATTTACGTGTATCACTTAACTCCGATGGCGGAAACCGACTGGTAGGAGTATGTCGTTACACTACCATTGCAGCAAGGCCTCACATAGATCTACGGGTGCGGCTTTTCTCGTCGTCCTTGTCTAGGTCGGCCTTCCAGTGGTTCACAACCTTACCGCCCAACTCGATAATTACATGGGCCGATCTGGAGAGGCAGTTTCATAATTACTTCTATGCCGGGGTACATGAGATGAAGCTGTCCGATTTGACCAGCCTCAGGCAGAGAAGCGACGAGCCGATAGCCTCATATGTGTAGAGGTTTCGGGAAATCAGGAACAAATGCTATTCTCTAGCTCTGACTGATGCACAACTGGCTGATATAGCCTTTCAAGGTCTCCTGCCTCACATCAAAGAAAAGTACGCCTCACAGGAGTTTGAGAGTTTGAGCCAAATCGTCCACCGATTGTCTGGTCAAGAGGTACGTTCTTTCGATCCTCGAAGGAACTTCCAGAAGAAGGTGGCATACTTCGAAGAGGTCGAGGCCGAAGAAGATGCAGAAGTCGGTCTTGCAGAATGGGTTAAAGAGAAGAAGCCGATATCATGTCCGTTCGGCAAGAAGGAGCCAGAAACGTTTGACTTTGACACATCAAAGGCCGATAAAATCTTCGACCTCCTCCTACAGGTGTTGGAATACGAGGTAGGCTACACTAGCGCAATTCAAAAATTCTACCGCGTATAACCAGGAAGAACTGCCGTATAAGGATCACGGGATTACCACTCGACACACTACTGGTGCGGAAGATGTAGATATGCGTCGATGCAGTGAAGACGATCACGTAGTCGTACGTAGTCGATCACGTCCAACAGCTCCTCAGCAGCTCGTCCACGTGCACAGCAAGATCGCCTTCGGTACCGCGGCTCGTCGTCGGCTCGTCGTGGCTCGTCGGCGGCTCGTCGGCGGTTCGTCCAAGTGCTGCAGGCGCAACACCTCCAAGGTATCCACACGTGCAGGGAGGAAGCGTCGCAAGCTGGACTGCTAGATCCGCGAGTTGCAACAGGCGAGGGCGTGGGAGGCGCGGCAGGTGTGTTTCGCCAAAAAGGTGTAAACCCTAGGGCCCAGAGATATCACTCTCAATCAGAAAGGGGAAAATCCCATCTTGACTGACCATGTCTCATGTTGGGTCAGTCCTAGCACATGTCTCCACATGTGTCCACATTATTAGTTCAACATCTCCATGTCCATGACTTTTGAAACATAGTCATCAACTAATACATGTGCTAGTCTAATATTCATGTGTGTCCTCACATGAACTCCGACTAGGGACAACTTTAGAATAACCATACAAGTAAAGAGTTTCACATACAATTCACATAATTGCAAATCAATTCAAGTAGCCTTTAATGGATATTCAATGAACACAATATACAAATCATGGATACAAATGGAATATCATCATCTCTATGATTGCCTCTAGGGCATACCTCTAACAACAGGAAGGACAGATCAAGCTCTCGCCATACCATACTATTCCTTCTGCCGAACAGCTGAAGAAGATGAAATATTGCAAGTGGCACAACGCTACCTCCCATGACACTAATGAGTGCAAAATCTTCCGACAGTAGATACAGACGGCCATTGAGCAGGGCAGACTTAAATTCGAAGTGCCAACAAAACCAGCCAAGCCGATGAAGATCGATCAGCATCCCTTCCCCACCAACATGGTTGACACAGGAAAGAACTCGCTCCAAACCAAGGTACTGACATCCGAATCGGCTAAAAAGAGTGGCACCGTAGACCCCAGAAATCAAGCGGCGCCTGAGGATGTCAAAGGGAAGCGACGGATGGAGGACGATGACGGCGGATCAGGAGAACCACGCATTACTTCCCAATTCCTGCTCAACAAATACCAGCAGCAACATGAACGCTCAAGATCCTGGGAAGAAGCGATGCGGTGACATGAAGATCACTGAAGATGCCCGTTCTTCATCCACTGTTGGGAAAGCAACCTCAGGTTACCTTCGGCCGATAATTGCCCGGAGTGCAACGGCCCGTATCGTGACAATCGGCCGTTCAATAGGTCTCGCTCCAGAGACGGGAGACCAGAGCCGATCAGCAGGAACTGGCGCGACCAAGACGACTGGCGCCCTCCCGTACGTGATCGGCTGGGGGGCAGAAGTGACCGGTATGACCGGTCGGAAGGCAGGCGCCATGAAGGGCCGGGGGGCAGATTTGATCGACATGACCGGCCAGAAAACAGGGCCAGCGTCCACAGTCGGCTTGAAGAGATGGCCGATGCTCGAGTGTCAGACGAGAACCCTTTAGGACGCGAACCAGAATGGGAATGCGCCAGGCCACGAACCAAACCAGTGAACCCCAGGTGGTGTCCCGATGGATTGACCAAGTCCCAAAAACGAAGAATCCGGCGTCTCCGCCAGTGGGAACAACAGGAAGAAGAACAACAGTACACGACGGGCAAGAGGGAAGGCAGGTCTCAGGTATGGCGCCCCAAAAGAAACGACAGAGGAGGTGACGAATCGGCAGGCGACGAATCGGCAGCCGACATCGGCATGGTTTTCATACTACCGATGGAGTTCATGACTCTTGCCGACCGACAGGACATATCGGCAATAGAAGAACAGACGGCGCAATTGGCTTTGGAGCCAATGACAACCACATTCGAGAAGCCCGAAGATGACAAATGACAACACCTGAAAGCGTTGTTTCTTAAAGGGCATGTCAACGGCCGACCCCTCACCAGATTAATGGTAGACGGAGGAGCTGCAGTCAACATCATGCCATACACCGTGCTCCGGAAGCTTGGGAAGGGCGATGATGACCTGACCAAGACAGATATGATGCTCAAGGACTTCGAGGGCAACGTATCCCCCGCTCGCGGTGCCCTCTGCGTCGACCTCACCATCGGCAGTAAGACCCTTCCTACTACTTTCTTTATTATTAATGGCAAGGGGTCCTACAACATGCTACTTGGCCGAGATTGGATACATGCAAATTGCTACATCCCATTAACAATGCATCAATGCCTCGTACAATGGGTCGGCGACAACCTCGAGGTGGTCACCGCCGATTCCGCATACAACATCGCAGCAGCCGACACGCAGCAGTGGAGCTGCGAAACCGTCAGGTGCATATCCGGGAGAGTATGGGATACTGACTTCTTGAAGGTGTCCGATTTTGGCCTACAGCCGATCCGAGCAGTCGGCTCCGAAGACTCAGATTAAATGGATCAGTTCGCCCGAGAAGATGGGAAGCTAGGGCACGGGTTCACGTTAGCCGATTCATTAGAGATGATAGACTTTGGCGATGGCACCAAACCAAGGCCGACATATATTAGTGCAAATTTAGATCCGGAATACAAATGTAAACTGACAAGTTTGTTAAGAGAATTTAAGGATTGTTTTGCTTGGGAGTATCATGAGATGCCCAGATTAGACCGATCTATTGTTGAGCATCGGCTACCCATAAAACCAGGATATCGGCCGTATCAACAGCCTGCACGGCGGTGCAATCCTAAAATCCTACCAGATATAAAAGCCAAAATAACTCGGCTAATCGAAGCAAAATTTATTCGGCAATGCCGTTATGCCGAGTGGATCTCTAACATTGTACCAGTATACAAGAAGAATGGAAAGCTACGCGTGTGCGTTGACTTCAAGAATCTTAATCAGGCCACACCAATGGATGGATACCCCATGCCGACAGCCGCTGTGCTGATAGATGCCGCCGCGGGACACAAGGTTATTAGTTTCATGGACAGAAACGCTAGGTACAATCAGATACTTATGGCCGAAGAAGACATACCCAAAACGGCCTTCAGATGCCCAGGCCACCTTGGTTTATTGTGGGTGGTAATGACTTTCGGCTTAAAAAATGCCAGCGCTACGTATCAGAGAGCCATGAACTACATATTTCACAAACTCATCGGCATACTGGTAGAAATCTACATTGACGACGTCGTGGTCAAGTCAAAAGGACATGAGGAACATCTGGCCGATTTGCGGAAAGTGTTGGAATGCACTAAGAAACATGGGCTGAAGGTGAACCCGAATAAGTGTGCTTTCGGCGTATCCGCCGGACAATTCTTAGGATTCATGGTGCACGAGCGAGGAATAGAAATCAATCAGAAGACTGTAGCGGCCATCAACAAAGTCGTGGCCCCACAGAATAAAACTGAGTTGCAATCTCTAATCGGCAAGGTGAACTTCATCAGAAGATTCATATCTAATCTGTCTGGGCGAATCCAAGCTTTCACACCATTATTAAAGTTGAAGCCCGACCAGGAGTTCATATGGGGGGAAGAGCAACGCAAGGCTTTGGAAGATATCAAGCAGTACTTGGTCTCACCACCGGTATTGGTCCCTCCTCAAACTGGTAAGCCGTTTAAACTATATTTATCAGCCGATGAAAAAGCTATTGGGTCGGCTCTGGTCCAGGAGTTCGAGGGAAAGGAACGAGTAATTTATTATGTCAGTAGAAGACTTCTGGACGCCGAAACAAGGTATCCTCCAGTCGAGCGGTTATGCCTATGCCTCTACTTCTCATGTACCAAACTCAGGCACTATTTGCTATCGGCGGAATGTGTGGTCGTGTGCAAAGACGACATGGTAAAATACATGTTGTCACTGCCGATTTTGAAAGGACGAATCGGCAAATGGATCTTAGCTTTGTCAGAGTTTGACCTTCGGTATGAATCGGCGAAAGCCGTCAAGGGTCAGGTCATGGCCGATTTCGTCGCCCAACACTGCGGACCAGAGGCTACCTTCGTGGAACCAGTACCTTGGACTTTATACTTTGATGGATCGTCATGTGGGGTCGGATCAGGAATCGGCATCGTCCTCGTATCACCTCAGGGGGCAAGCTATGATTTTTCTCTGCCGATTGAAGCGACCGCCACCAACAATCAAGCAGAGTACTGAGCTGTACTGAAAGGATTACAATTGCTAAGAGAAGTCAAGGCCGATTCTGTCAAAATTTTTGGAGATTCCATGCTTATTGTGGATCAATTAACAGGGAAGTCCGAATGCAAGGACGATGTGTTGAGGATTTATTACGAAGATTGCCTGCAGCTCTTGAAAGAGTTCAAATCGGCAGTTATTGAACACATCCCAAGGAATCACAACGAGGATGCCAACAAGCTCGCCCAACACGCATCTGAGTATCGGCCGATTTAAGGCGCTATGGCTCTGGAGCTCGCGGCTGATGACTGGCGAAAAGAAATTGCCGATTACCTCAAAGATCCATCTAAGAAAGTGGATCGGCGGGTGCGTTTCCATGCTACCAAATACGTACTACTGGAAGACGACTTGTTCTACCGAACAATTGACGGCGTCCTACTCAAGTGTCTGGGAACAGAGGAGGCTAAGACTCTGATGGGAGAAATCCATGAAGGAGTGTGTGTAGCCCACCAGTCGGCTCATAAGATGAAATGGATGATCAGGAATAAAGGGTATTACTGGCCGACGATCCTCGAAGATTGCTTCAAATATTATAAGGGATGCCAGGATTGTCAGAAATTTGGGAATGTCCAACGTGCGCCCGCGTCGGCCATGAATCCCATTATCAAACCATGGCCGTCCAGAGGATGGGGAATAGACCTCATCGACCAAATTTATCCTCCATCAAGCAAAGGGCACAAATTCATTCTGGTGGCCACCGATTATTTCACCAAATGGGTAGAAGCAATTCCGTTAAGGGCCGTAACATCGGCTGCCATGGTCGACTTCATAAGGGACCATATCGTCTACCGATTCAGCATTCCCCAGACTATCACAACCGATCAAGGGACAATGTTCACATCAGGAGAATTCGAGGAGTTCACGGCCAATATGGGAATCAAATTGTTAAACTCCTCTCCATATTATGCCCAAGCTAACGGCCAGGCCGAATCCTCCAACAAAGGGATAATAAAGTTAATCAAGAGGAAGATAGAGGAGCAGCCGAAAAAGTGGCATCTATGTCTGACTGAAGCCCTATGGGCATACAGGATGGCTTGCCATGGGCCCACCAAGTTGTCCCTTTATCAGTTGGTGTACGGTCACGATGCAGTACTACCATGGGAAGTGAGGGCGGGGTCGAGACGCACTTCGCTCCAGGACCAATTGACGGCCGACGACTACTCCTCACTCATGAAAAGGGAACTTGATGACTTGGCTGGCCAACGATTGAGAGCTTTGATAAGCATCGAGGAAAACAAGAAGAAGGTGGCCAGGTGGTATGATAAGAAGGTCAAAGTCAAACAATTCTCTCCAGGAGACCTAGTTTGGAAGTTAGTGTTGCCGATTGGGTCGAAAGATCCTAAATTCGGAAAGTGGTCCCCTACATGGGAAGGGCCGTATAAAATCGGCAGATGTGCTCTAGGAAACGCTTATATTCTGGAAACAATCAAAGGAGAAGAGTTTACTAGGGCTTTGAACGGAAGATACTTGAAAAGGTACTACCCTAGTATATGGGTCGGAGCATAAAGGAGCGACCACGATAAGCAGCACACAGCCGATACAAAAGGATTCGTCTAGAGAAAACATGTAATCGTCCAAATCGGCCGATGTATTCATTCGGTACAGACGGTGGGTTACACGGCCGACAAGGTACAAGTCACTCTTAGAACAAAAAATAATTAACCACGCTTTTTCTTACGCTCTCTCTCAGCCCGACCTAGTTCTATCAGAAGATGGATGTACTCTTCTTCTATCTCTTTCATCGCAGCCTCCACTTCGACTTGACGGGGGAGAGGGTGGCTTCGGTCCATTGCCGGGCGTGATGTTCCTGCTGTTGCATCTTCAAGGATGACTTGTTGAGGAAGCAGATGACTTCTGTCGACTTGAGGTCGCCAGCGGGCGTTACCATCTAGAAAATCCCAGATCCGTCGGATGTTAGCAGGGACGTGCTCTTGGAGTTCGTCACGATGAGCCCTGATTAAGTCCTTGTCCTCTTGCGACAACGGTTCATCGGAGTGCATGAGTTCGATGGATCGTTCGAGTTCAGGGCTAAGGCGCCGTGGCTGTGGAAAGTAACGATCAAAAAGGTGATTCCCTTCAGAAGATCTAAACTAAGAAAAAGGATGAAGGCAAAACTTTGACCTGGTTAACAGAGGAAGAGGAAGAGGATGAAGAAGACATGACTGAAAGGAGCACCGACGAAAGCAGGTTGGGAAGATGAAGCCGAGCTAGACTGGTACTCTCGGAACGGGGGCCTAGGCTGGCATTTATAAGAAAGGGAGGCGTAGATGTAAGACGCATCCCATCGGAAGTGAAAAAGGTGATAAATAAAGGGTGCGCTGCAAAGGACGGTCAAAAGGGGCATTAAATGGTTGTACAAGAGCTGCCAGTACTTTTACAAGTCACCTAGAAGGGCATCAATAGCTGCGACCGCTCGGCGCCGGATCTGATCGGCAGAGTCAAGGACCCGTTGGTCATCCTCTGCCGATCCGGGGACTTCTGACATGGTGCGGTGGAGCTTGAGGGCTTTGTGAGCCAGATGTTGCCTCTCCCGTTTCAGATCGGCGATGACAGAAGGGAGTTCTTGAAGCCTCTTCTCTTCGGCGTCTATTGCCTTGGTCATCTGCTCCATCTCCTTGGCAAGTTCCGCCCTTCGGCGTTTGAGGTGGTCTATCGTGCCAATGATCCCCGAACGAGAGTCCTCCAGAAAGTGAATCCGTTGATGCACCTCTTGAGCTTGACACTTGTATGTGTCTTCTTCTTCACGAGTCTTGGTCAACTTGGCGCGATCGGCCATGTAGCGCAGGGCCCTAAAGACCGGAATCCTCATCGACTCGATGCTGTGAAGACTTGAGTTTCTTTGATGCTGTGATCTTTGATGCTGTGAAGACTTATTGCATAGGATTGGGCGCTTGAGAAGTCACTGCGATTTCGATAACTTCTGTGTCAAACACGTACGATTGCTCATGTCTCCACGTAGTGTCAACTCGCCCTTAGGTCCTGGCATCTTGAGTACTAGGTACATGTAGTATGGTATAGCCATAAATTTGGCCAGGGCTAGTCTTCCGAGTATGGCGTGGTAAGAAGTTTTGAAGTTGGCAACCTCAAACCTCATGTACTCGGTTCGGTAATGTTCCTTGGTGCCAAAAGTGACTGGTAGGACAACTTGTCCTAAAGGTATGGCAGCAGTGCCTGGGACAATTCCGTAAAATGGTGAGTCCGTTGCAGTAAGCATGTCTGTGACGTCGAGGCACATTTTCCTTAGTGTCTTAGCGAAAATGACGTTGAGTCCGCTTCAACCATCGATGAGTACTTTGGTAAGTCTTGAGCCTGTTATGATAGGATTGAGTACTAGAGGGAATCGGCCTGGTTCTGAGAAACTTGTCCATTGGTCCTTTCTGTTGAAAGTTATGGGTACCTCAGACCATTTGAGTGGTGTAGGAGCTCCTTGCTCGATAGCCATAATCTCTCTAAGTACTAGCTTATTGAACCGCTTGGACGCGGTACCCGGGATTCAACAAAAAATGACGTTGACCGTCTTAGAGGCAGTTTGGAACTTGCCTTCACCTTCATCAGCTTTGTCAACCTTGCCTTTACCCTTGTCCTTCTTCTTACCAATGTCTTCAGGAGGGGGTGGTACCGGTAATTATTGTATTTACTCTGTGCATGCTTTAGCAATCAATCGCCGAGTGTTTGCTGTTTGGATGCCATGAGCATTGCTTCTTGAGTAACTCAGTGAAGGAGGGCCCGTCATTGCGTTTGTGTGACCCTTTCTTACTTGAGTTGGACATAGCCGTGATAGTGTTGTCAGGTTTGCGCTTGCGGTTCTGATTACCCGAGTAGTTGTTTCGAGTGTCATTGTTGCGGTTTCTGTCTTGTTCGTGATTGTTGTTATTGTTGTCACGGCTGCGGTTGCGATGAGAGCCAAATCTCTCATGCTCTTTGTCTTCTTCATTTGCCCATTGTTGCACCATGATTTTGAGATCTTTGATAGTGGCTGGACAATGTTTGTCAAAGTCTTGGTATATTCAACGATCGTAGAGGCCATTTTGAAAGCACTCGATGACGTCCCCTTGTGAAATGTCGACTATTATAGCCTTCTTTTCAAAGAAACGATGTAGGTAGTCGCGAAGTGTCTCGCTTCCTTTCAGTTTGACTTGGCCAGGTCAATTTTGTTGCCTGAACAAGACATGGAGCCAACGTAATTATTAGTGAAAGCCTTCATCAAGTCTTCCCAGGAATCGATCGAATTGGGCTTGAGTGACTCAAGCCATGTTGATGGTGCGGGTTCCATGCATATGGGGAAGTTAATGACCTTTGTATCATCATTACCCTCAGCTGCTTGAACTGCTAGTGAGTAGTATCGTAACCATTGGACTGGATCTTGCTTGCCATCGGTGATCCCCATCGGCTTGAACTTCTCGGGTAGTTTAGTCTTCATTACTCGTGTAGTGAAGGCGGGGAAGTGATCATAGTCATTGGCTTTGAGTTCGCGTTCACGTTCGCGGCGACGGTTGTTATTGAGTACCTCTCTTAGGTCACTGATGATTGAGGCTTCACGATCAGCTCTGTAGTGGCGAGGGCTCTTTGCTGAATTGGTGCAACTAGCCTCTCCTGCATCCCTATTTTGCCTTGGGGCCTCGTGTTCATCTCTACTTTGCCTTCGGGGTTCACGTTCACTGCTGTGTTGTCTTGGCTGGTTGACTACTTCGTGACTGTTTCTTGGAGCCTCGTGATTGCCACCGTGGACTGCAACGTCTCTGCTGCCATCCTGGTGGGCCGAGTTGCGAGGAATAGATGGGATCGGTGATTCCTTGTCATGTAGTTTGTAAGCTTGTTCTATGAATTGTGCTATTAACTCATTGCCTCTTTCTGTGAGTTGTGATGTTAACTCGTTGTCTCTGTAGTGAGGTATGAGACTTGATATGAGATTGATCGAGGCAATTGCTGCGAGTGGAGTGTTGTGCTCTCGAGCTTGCACTGCATCGAATGCTCTTTCGAGGTTCACGATAGGAGTGTTCATAGCTAGTAGTCGGTGATGATCTGCTTGGGCAACATTGCGTGCCCTTCTTTGATTTCTCTGTTCAGAGGTTTCACCTTGCGGGGCGTTAGCTGACAACTCATCTTGTGAGACGTCGTCGAGTTGTCCAACCCGTCAAGGAGTTTTTTGGTGGTTGGCACCTGCGTCATTGTTTGGTGACTTGATGATGAAGATTTCTCTATCCGGATAGTAGCTTCCAGATCTTGATGTTGCAATCTTCGTAGTGCTTCCTTCTTCATAGGTTGAAGTAAGCGGGATACCCTCTTGATACGAGAGGTTGTCCATGTGAGCGACAAGGCACGACTCCTAATTTTGGACAAGGAACAGTGGCTTCATCCAAGCCAATAAATGAATCTACCTTGAGGAGTCAAAGTAATTACCAATCCTTGAGCTAGGTCTGATAAAGGGATCTCTTGGATGGAGTCCGAGTCATAGTCGCATTCTTCAACTGACTCGAATTCGGGTTGGACTTGGTTAAGGAGTTCTTGGCGGACTATGGCTGCATTGCGGAGTCCAATTGGGAGCTAACTTCGGGTTGGAGTCGGTTTGCGTGATGACTTAGATGCCAGTCGGTGTTTACTATTCCGAGTCGAGGTTGAGTCTGAGGCGTAGTCGAACTTGATGTCGTTGATGTTGAAATTTTTTATTTTCCTGACGAAATCCTCTACTTCTTGACAATTAGAGTTTTCATCAGGATGCTTCTTCTCCTAGTTGTTGATGATGTAGCGTTGAAAAGATCTAGCGCCGTTGGTGATGCAGAGCCAGGAGCCGAAGATGAAAGTTGCATCTGCTTCAAAGGCGAACACTAGCTTGATGACGACTGGTGCCATCGATCTTGCATGGAGAAACTCGGTGACGTCCCCTACCTAGCGCGCCAGCTGTCGGTGTTTTAGACCGGCAACCCGCCTAGGGAGTACCCAAGGTGGTCTTTTGTGTGGTGAGTGTTGTCGAGAATAAAGGAGTCGATGGTGACGCAAGGAACGATTTAGACAGGTGTTGGAGGTATGCCCTAGAGGCAATCATAGAGATGATGATATTCCATTTGTATCCATGATTTGTATATTGTGTTCATTGAATATCCATTAAAGGCTACTTGAATTGATTTGCAATTATGTGAATTGTATGTGAAACTCTTTACTTGTATGGTTATTCTAAAGTTGTCCCTAGTCGGAGTTCATGTGAGGACACACATGAATATTAGACTAGCACATGTATTAGTTGATGACTATGTTTCAAAAGTCATGGACATGGAGATGTTGAACTAATAATGTGGACACATGTGGAGACATGTGCTAGGACTGACCCAACACGAGAAGTAGTTCTCTCTTTAAACAACATATACGCTTTGTCCTTAGACCTGAGATTGTCGCATGTATTCAAGATGTGGATCGACCTACTTAGGGGCTATCAAACGCTACGCCGTAACAGGGTAGTTATAAAGGTAGCTTTCGGGTTTGTCAAGAAGCATGCTATGAGACATGGTCAATCAAGATGGGATTTGCCCCTCTCTGATTGAGAGTGATATCTCTGGGCCCCTCGAGTGATCGGATCTAAAAATGCATGGCCATGCTACGTATGGTTAAGAGTTAACCTACAAAGGGATTCCGAATCACAGGATCGAGAAAGAGCGGTCGGCTTGAAGCTAGACCAAATATCGTGAGGCAAAGGGAATAGCATGTATATTATGTTGTGATGGTTCGTCTGATATGATCTTCGTGTGCGTATAGGAGTTGGCACGTCTTGCTAGAGGCCGCTACCGACTATTGGGCCGAGTACGAGTACTCGGGCCATGTCTATACGTATCCGAACCCATAGGGTCACACACTTAAGGGGCTGGAAGCCCAATTCGGACCTGATCCGAGTTGGATTAGGTTTAGAAGTACTAATGGGCCTTGGACCTAGAGGCCCGTCAGGAACCTCTATAAATAGAGGGGTGGGGGCGCCCTAGGGTTTACACCTTTTTGGCGAAACACATCTGCCACGCCTCCCACGCCCTCGCCTGTTGCAACTCGCAGATCTAGCAGTCCGGCTTGCGACGCTTCCTCCCTACACGTGTGGATACCTTGGAGGTGTTGCGCCTGCAGCACTTGGACGAGCCGCCGAAGAGCCACGATGAGCCGACGACGAGCCGCGGCACGAGGGCGATCTTGCTGCACGTGGACGAGCTGCTGAGGAGCTGCTGGACGTTGACGTGATCGACTACGTACGACTATGTTGATCGACTACGTACGACTACGTTGATCATCTTCACTGCATCGACGCAAATCTACATCTTCCGCACCAGTAGTGCGTCGAGTGGTAATCCCGTGATCCTTATACGGCAGTTCTTCCTGGTTTTACGCGGTAGAATTTTTGATTTGCGCTAGTGTAGCCTACCTCGTATCCCAACAGTGGTATCATGAGCCGTAGCTGTTTAGTTTTGGATTCGGGATGTGTGCATATGGAGATATGCGAGTTTTCAGTTTGATCTATGTTCTGGTTTCGTGTTCTTGCTGCAATGGGAGTGTAACGACATACTCCTACCGGTCGGTTTCCGCCATCGGAGTTAAGTGATACACGTAATTCCAGTTGCAGTGAGCGAAGATCAATATGATTGGTCGAATCGAAATCCAGGGTCATACGCCAGGCGCATTAGATGTGTAATAGTAGATAAGATCTACTCCCGGGGTCGAGATTTTTGCCGTATGCGTATGCTTCGGTAAATCAGCCGTAACTTTTCGGTACGATCTCGGATCGGGGCGAATTTTATATGAAAATTGATCTACATAAAAAGTTACACATGAAATTCAACGGTGTTGCCATTTTCGGTGAAATTAGATTTCCCAAATTTGGCTTGGAAGATAGAGTTTCGGGCATCCGAATTTTGGAATGTTAGGACGCTTAACTCTGTTTTGCAGGATGTATGTATCTTGTGATCAATATGACCCTTTGTGTATATGATGCATGTGTGTAACTCATTCGTGACCTGCGTGTCACGCGTACGGCAACACGGCAGGAGCCATATGTGTTGTCACTTTATTGTATTTAATGGTCTGTGTACCAATCTGTGATGATCCAAGCAACTATGTAATCTTCATTACTAGCTTCTTTGCTAGCTGTTAAGCGTAATAGCATGTTCTAGTTCTTGGAGGACTCATCACCAGGAGGATGGCGCACATGGAACATGGAGATGGAGATGGAGATCACCATGGTGAACAGGTTCTATGGAGATGGAGATCACCATATGAAAACGGGCCATACTTGGTCACAACTGTGTGAATGTTATTCTGTTTATGTTTTACTTTCTGCATGCTGTGATGTTAGAAGTAGAACGATCCCTCACAAAGTTTAAGTTAGTATGCCCTCCCAACTAAAACTTGCACCGTCCCATGTCTTGTACAATTAGTGGTGGGTCTATGAAATTAGGGTGCCACTAGTTTTCCTTGACTAGACGGGTTTGTGTCGGACACTTACACGCATAAGGGTTGGTTTGCTTAACAAGGTTATCTTAACGGTTAAGGACCTTGGGGCATAAAGGTTGGGCGCTGAGACATAGAGATGTCACCCAACAACAGGAGTTATATGTGATATGATTAGCAAAAGTTGCTTACCGATCTACCTTGTTTGCTAGCGGTGATGCTAAAGCTCACTAGTAGACTTGTTAGTTGTGGATCCTGAATCACTAAGTTTCAATAGAGGGATATTGATTTTAGTGGGAGTAGATTCTGTTAAAATAGTTTAATGTGATTTGCTCTATCATGGATACGTTTGTCTTAGTGTATTTTGCATTACTTTTGTTGTAGATTAAATGGCACCTAGCAACACCACCACATCGTTTGCCTTGCATTTAGTCCTTGAGAAGGACAAGTTGAATGGAACAAACTACTCGGATTGGATCCATAACCTGAGAATTGTTCTCAGGGCCGATAAAAGGAAGATGTTCTAGACACCTCACTACCACCAGTACCTGCTGATGATGCATCTACTGCCGTTAAGGCTGCTTACAAGAAGGCATTTGATGCTAATCTTGAGGTAAGATGCCTTATGCTTGCTTGCATGGAACCCGAGCTGCAGATGCAGTTAGAAACAAATCATGAGACACATGATATGATCATGGCGCTCAAGGACATGTTCCAGACACAGGCTAGGACTGAAAGGTTCAATGTGTCCAAAGCTTTTCTGGAGTGCAAGCTAGCAGAAGGCGCAGCAGTAGGACCACATGTAATCAAGATGGTTGGTTACACTCAGCGATTGGAGAAGCTGGGCTTCCCAATGGGCAAAGAGTTGGCCACTGACTTCATTCTTTCATCTCTTCCGCCTAGCTATGGGAACTTTATCTCGAACTACCATATGCATGGGACGGAGAAGGGTCTGAATGAGCTGTGTGGTATGCTCAAGACAGCAGAGGTAGACATCAAGAAAAGCGCTAGTACCAGCCATGTGATGGCTATACAAAACAAGCCTAGCTTTAAGAAGAAGGGCAATTCTTGGAAGAAGAAGGGCAAGGCTGTAACATCCAAGCCAAACCCAACACCCAAGGTTAAAGCTAGACCTGGACCTGCTCCAGACAAAGAGTGCTTTTACTGTCATCAACTTGGTCACTGGAAGAGAAACTGCAAGCAGTATCTAGCTTCGTTGAAGAATGGCAGAAGTAAGAGTACTTCTACCTCAGGTACGCTTGTTGTTAATGTTATAGACAACATTTTTCTCGCTGATACAATTATTAATTCTTGGGTATTTGATACCGGATCGGTTGCTCATATTTGCAATTCGATGCAGGGAATGATAAGAAGTAGAAGTGTGGAAAGAGGAGAAGTTGATTTCCGCGTGGGCAATAATGCAAGAGTTGCTGCGTTGACCATCGGGATGATGCAACTCCACCTCCCGTCAGGATTTATTATGGAGTTGAATAATTGTTATTTCGTTCCTAGTTTAAGTCGAAACATTTTGTCTCCTTCATGCTTGATGAAGGATGGTTATTCATTTGCGAGTGAAAACAATGGTTGTGTGATCTCTAAGAATAATATGTTTATGGCTTTTGCACCCATTGTGAATGGATTATTTGTTTTAAATCTTGATGGTTCACCTGTCTGTAATGTAAGTGCTAAAAGGCCTCGGCCTAATGATTTCAGTCCTACCTACTTGTGGCATTGTTGTTTGGGTCATATAAGTGAAAAGCGCATGACGAAGCTCCATAATGATGGACTTCTAACTTCGTTTGATTTTGAATCATACGAGACATGTGAGGCTTGCTTGCTAGGCAAGATGACCAAGACGCCTTTCACAGGATTTCCTGAGAGAGCAGTAGACTTGTTGGAACTCGTACATAGTGATGTATGCGGACCAATGAGCACGACGGCTAGAGGAGGATTCCAATACTTCATAACTTTCACTGATGATTTTAGTAGATATGGCTATGTCTACTTGATGAGGCACAAGTCTGAAACCTTCAACAAGTTCAAGGAACTTCAGAATGAAGTTGAAAATCAGCGTGGCAAGAAAATTAAGGCCTTACGATCTGATCGTGGAGGTGAGTATTTGAGCCACGAGTTTAGCAATCATCTAAAGAGTTGCGGAATTGTTCCACAACTTACGCCGCCTGGAACACCTCAGAGAAACGGTGTATCCGAGCGACGTAATCGAACTTTGTTAGACATGGTTCGATCAATGATGAGCCAGTCGGACCTACCGTTGTCATTTGGGGATACGCTCTAGAAACAACAGCTTTCACACTTAATAGGGTACCATCTAAATCCGTAGTTAAGACACCATATGAGATATGGACT
The DNA here is from genome assembly GCF_000263155.2 of Setaria italica. Lineage (NCBI taxonomy): Eukaryota > Viridiplantae > Streptophyta > Magnoliopsida > Poales > Poaceae > Setaria > Setaria italica. Next base: position 13,486,757 of record NC_028451.1, read on the forward strand.
GGAAAGGTTCCTAGTTTATCTTTTCTAAAGATTTGGGGATGTGAAGTGTTTGTCAAGCGACTTCCGTCGGACAAGATCACACCCAAGTCGGATAAGTGTATTTTCGTGGGATATCCAAAGGAAACTTTGGGATATTATTTCTACAACCAATCAGAAGGCAAAGTGTTTGTCACTCGGAACGGGGTTTTCCTAGGGAAAGAGTTTCTCAAAGGAGAAAAGAGTGGAAAGACAGTGCATCTTGAAGAAGTTCAAGATGAGCCGATCGGGCAAGAATCAATGAGTGATGCTAACGTAGCAGAACAAGTTGAGATACCCACGGCAAGAGAAGCACCGCCACAACCACGAAGGTCGGCAAGGCTCCGCGTAATGCGGGAAATATTATTGTTGGACAATGATGAGCCTGCGACATATGCAGAAGCAATGATGGACCCAGACTCCGAAAAATGGCAGAGTGCCATGCAATCCGAAATAGAGTCCATGGGAGACAATCAAGTTTGGAACTTGGTTGACCCGCCTGATGGTGTTAAAGCCATAGAGTGCAAGTGGATCTATAAGAAGAAAAAGGACATGGATGGAAATGTTCACATCTATAAAGCACGACTTGTCGCAAAAGGTTTTCGACAAGTTCAAGGAGTTGACTACGACGAGACCTTCTCGCCCATAGTGATGCTTAAGTCCATTCGGATTATTCTAGCTATAGCTGCATATTTCGATTATGAGATATGGCAGATGGATGTCAAGACAGCTTTCTTGAATGGACACCTAGCTGAGGACGTGTATATGATACAGCCTGAGGGTTTTGTCGATCCGAAAAATGCTGGAAAGGTATGCAAGCTTTAGAGATCCATTTATGGATTGAAGCAAGCATCTAGGAGTTGGAACATTCGTTTTGATGAAGTGGTCAAAGGGTTTTACTTCACCAAGAACGAAGAAGAGTCTTGTGTTTACAAGAAGGTTAGTGGGAGCTCTGTAGTATTTCTAATCTTATATGTCGATGACATATTACAGATTGGAAATAACATTCCTATGCTTGAGTCCATAAAGACTTCACTGAAAAATAGTTTTTCGATGAAGGACTTAGGGGAAGCGGCATATATTCTGGGCATTAAGATCTATAGAGATAGATCGAGAAGGCTTATAGGTTTAAGCCAAGATACTTACATTGACAAAGTGTTGAAGCGGTTCAGCATGGAAGAGGTAAAGAAAGGGTTCTTGCCTATGTCACATGGCATACATCTCAGCAAGACTCAGTGTCCTTCGACTGCTGATGAGCGGGATCGCATGAGTAGAGTGCCATATGCCTCGGCTATTGGATCTATCATGTATGCAATGATAAGTACTCGCCCAGATGTTTCATATGCGCTAAGTATGACAAGCAGACACCATTCTGATCCAGGTGAGAGTCACTGGACAGCGGTGAAAAACATTCTTAAGTACTTGAGAAGGACTAAAGATATGATCCTCGTCTATGGAGGTCAGGAGGAGCTCGTTGTAACAGGTTACACCGATGCTAGTTTCCAAACCGACAGAGATGATTTAAAGTCACAATCAGGATTTGTGTTCACGCTAAATGTGGTGTTGTTAGTTGGAAGAGTTCCAAACAGGAGACGGTGGCCGATTCTACAACAGAAGCCAAGTACATCGCGGCTTCAGAAGCCGCGAAAGAAGGTGTTTGGATAAGGAATTTCCTCATTGAGCTTGGTGTGTTCCCGAATGTGTCCAGCCCGTTGAATCTCTACTGTGATAATAATGGGGCAATTGCGCAAGCAAAGGAGCCAAGGAACCACCAGAAGAACAAACACGTAATGCGGCGATTTCATCTCATTCGAGACTTCGTTAACCGGGGTGAGATCAAGATATGCAAAATACACACGGATCTGAACATTTCTGATCCGTTGAATAAACCACTCCCGCAAGCTAAGCATGATGCGCATGTAAGAGCTATGGGTATTAGGTACCTTCTAGATTGACTCTAGTCCAAGTGGGAGACTGTTGGAGGTATGCCCTAGAGGCAATCATAGAGATGATGATATTCCATTTGTGTCCATGATTTGTATATTGTGTTCATTGAATATCCATTAAAGGCTACTTGAATTGATTTGCAATTATGTGAATTGTATGTGAAACTCTTTACTTGTATGGTTATTCTAAAGTTGTCCCTAGTCGGAGTTCATGTGAGGACACACATGAATATTAGACTAGCACATGTATTAGTTGATGACTATGTTTCAAAAGTCATGGACATGGAGATGTTGAACTAATAATGTGGACACATGTGGAGACATGTGCTAGGACTGACCCAACACGAGAAGTAGTTCTCTCTTTAAACAACATATACGCTTTGTCCTTAGACCTGAGATTGTCGCATGTATTCAAGATGTGGATCGACCTACTTAGGGGCTATCAAACGCTACGCCGTAACAGGGTAGTTATAAAGGTAGCTTTCAGGTTTGTCAAGAAGCATGCTATGAGACATGGTCAATCAAGATGGGATTTGCCCGTCTCTGATTGAGAGTGATATCTCTGGGCCCCTCGAGTGATCGGATCTAAAAATGCATGGCCATGCTACGTACGGTTAAGAGTTAACCTACAAAGGGATTCCGAATCACAGGATCGAGAAAGAGCGGTCGGCTTGAAGCTAGACCAAATATCGTGAGGCAAAGGGAATAGCATGTATATTATGTTGTGATGGTTCGTCTGATATGATCTTCGTGTGCGTATAGGAGTTGGCACGTCTTGCTAGAGGCCGCTACCGACTATTGGGCCGAGTACGAGTACTCGGGCCATGTCTATACGTATCCGAACCCATAGGGTCACACACTTAAGGGGCTGGAAGCCCAATTCGGACCTGATCCGAGTTGGATTAGGTTTAGAAGTACTAATGGGCCTTGGACCTAGAGGCCCGTCAGGAACCTCTATAAATAGAGGGGTGGGGGCGCCCTAGGGTTTACACCTTTTTGGCGAAACACATCTGCCACGCCTCCCACGCCCTCGCCTGTTGCAACTCGCAGATCTAGCAGTCCGGCTTGCGACGCTTCCTCCCTACACGTGTGGATACCTTGGAGGTGTTGCGCCTGCATCTTCCTGGTTTTACGCGGTAGAATTTTTGATTTGCGCTAGTGTAGCCTACCTCGTATCCCAACAACAGGTTCGGGTCGCTAGATCGTGTAATACCCTACATCCTGTGTGTTGTTTGTATTAAACTTATGTCAAGTTGCACTTGTTGTTTGGAGGGGGTCCCTGCTCGCCCTTATATAGTTGGAGGAGCAGGGTTACAAGGTAGGAGTCCTAGTTGAGTACATTACAGAGTATTACTCTAACTCGGTAGAGTAATTTCCTTTGGACCCGACTAGTCTTCGGGGGGTCCATGAAGCCTACGCGTCCTATAGACTAGTCTTCATGTCCGAGAAAGTTTTGGGTATGTTCCCTTGAGCGGGTCCATTCAAGTCTTCTGGTGGGCCCGAGGGTGCCCAGCCGACACCGCATGAGAATGACAAGGCCGCCGTGGAATTCTTACGCTCGCTAGTGCCTTTTCTGCGCCGGCCGCGCTCACCAGAGCCGTGCACCCACCGCCAGACTTCGCGTCGCTGCCACCGCCGCGAGATCCACCCCAGCAACACCCTAAACGCGCCCGCCACGCCTCCCTCTATCCCCAGGTCGAGTCCGTGTCCAAAAAACTGAGCCGATGACTCGATTTCTACCAATGCCGGTGAGCCCGCCACCGTGTGCCGCCAGCCTTGATTGGGTGGCTTTAAGGTTTTCTCTTATTACCCTCAATTTCTCTTCCACCTCGATTACCAAATTTGGCCCATATACTTTCCGTTCTCTGGCTTGGGACCAACTCAACGGAGTTTGACACCTACAACCATACAAGGCCTCAAATGGTGCCATCTTCAAACTAGCTTGATAGCTGTTGTTATAAGAAAACTCTGCTAGAGGCAAACATTTCTCCCAATTTTTGTCATAATGAATGACACAAGCTCGAAGCATATCTTCAAGAATCTGATTTACCCTCTCAGCTTGTCCATCCATTTGAGGGTGATAAGTCAAGATATCGATTAACTTAGTGCTGATAGAAGCTTGCAATTGCTCCTAGAAGCATGTCACAAACTGAGCACCTCGATCTGAGATGATCGTTTCAGGTACTCCATTTAGGAAAACAATGCGATCAAGATTTAGCTCGGCATACTTCTTGGATTTGTACGTTGTTTGCACCGGAATAAATGTGCCGTCTTAGTGAGTCTATCCACTATGACCCATATGGAATCATGTTTCTGAGAGGTGTTGGGCAAACCAACAATGAAATCCATGCTGATGTCCTTCCATTTCCATGATGGTATAGGCAGCGGTTGAAGAGTACCGGCTTCCCTTAAGTGGCTGGCTTTTACTCTTTGGCACATGTCGCACTCCAACACGTACTTGGCAATCTCTAGTTTCATCCCAATCCATCCAACACGTACTTGGCAATCTCTAGTTTCATCCCAATCCACCAAAAGTTTTGCTTGAGATCTTGGTACATTTTGGTGCTACCCAGGTGAATAGAGAATTTGGAGAGGTGTGCCTTATACAAGATTTGCTTTCGGAGATCGGGATTTGCTGGAACAACTAATTAGTCCTTGTACCATATAACTCCTTTCTAGTCCTAGCGAAAATGCTTATATCCTTCATCCCTTTGTGCAAGCCTTTTCTTAATGAGCTTTATCTCTTCATCCTCTAGTTGTGCCACGATGATTTGATCGTGCAGGGTAGGTTCAATAGAGATGTGGCTCAATGTGCCTCGAGGAATAATTTCCAAATTAAGCTTCCTCATCTCATGACACAATGTTTCTGTGTAGTTTTCTGCGAAAAGGCAATTGCAATGGGCCTTGAGGCTTAATGCATCCGCAACCACATTTGCTTTTTCGGGGTGATAATGCACCTCTAGATCATAATACTTTATCAATTCCAACCATCTTCTTTGACGCATGTTCAGACCGGCTTGAGTGAAGATGTACTTGAGACTTTTATGATCAATGTAGATATTGCAATGAGCACCCATTAAATAATGTCTCTAGTTCTTCAGAGCATGAATCACCACTGCTAGCTCAAGGTCATGCGTTGGCTAATTCTGCTCATGAGGCAATAGTGCACGTGAAGCATAGGTAATGACTCAATTGTCTTGCATAAGAACACATCCGAGACCAGTGCCAGAGGCGCCACAGTAAACATCAAATGGCTTGGTATTATCTGGTTGGGCTAAGACTGGTGTTGAGGTCAATAGTTTTCGCAAAGTGTCGAAAGCTTCTTCACACTTTTCATTCCATACAAACTTGATCCCTTTCCTTAGCAACTCGGTCATTGGCTTGGCTATTTTTGAGAACTCCAGAATGAAACACCAGTAATAGCCTACTAGACCAAGAAGTAGGTAGATTCTAGTCCATTACCTCCTACACTTTGCTTGGGTCAACTGCTATGTCTTCACTGGATATGGTGTGCCCCAAGAATTTCACACTATCCTGCAAGAATTCGCACTTGGAAAACTTGGCTTAAAGCTGATGATCTCTAAGATGTTGAAGAACAATGCGGAGATGTTGAGCATTCTCTTCTTCATTCTTGGAATATATGAGGATGTCGTCAATGAAAACCATCACGAACTTGTCAAGCTCGGGCATAAATACCAAATTCATGAGATACATGAAATAGGCTGGAGCGTTTGTGAGCCCGAAGGACATGACCAAGTACTCATATAATCCATACCGCATACAAAAGGTGGTCTTAGGGATGTCACTCGGTCGGATCTTAATTTGATTATAGCCAGAGTAGAGATCAATCCTGGAGAATTCCTTGGCTCCGGCGAGCTGATCAAAAAGAACATCAATGCGAGGCAGTGGGTACTTATTCTTGATAGTCACTGCATTGAGAGGTCGATAGTCCATGCATATCCTTCGACTATCATCCTTCTTCTTCACAAAGAGAGCTAGGTAGCCCCAATGTCATGTCCTTGGGCGAATGAAACCCTTACCTAATTATCAGTGTTTTAGACCAGCAACCCACCTAGGGAGTACTCTAGGTGGTCCTTTGTGCGATGGGTGTCATCGAGAATCAAGGAGTCCATGGTGATGCAAGTAACACAATTTAGACAGGTTTAGCTGCTAGATCGCGTAATACCCTACATCCTGTGTGCAGATTGTATTGATTGAGTTGCGTTGTCTTCTATTCTGGAGGGTGTCCCTGCCAACCCTTTTATAGTCGGGGGAGCAGGGTTACAGGGCGGATTGTACGAGTCCTACTCGAATTTGGTAGAGTAGTTTCCTTCTGTCCTGACCAGTCTTTAGGGGGTACATGAAGCCTACGCGCCCTGCGGAGTAGTCTTCATGTCCGAGTAGGTTTTGGGTATGTCCCCTTGTGTGGGACCACAAATCTTCTAGTGGGTCTAAAGGTGTCCAGCCGACAAGCCCCCGAGTACTTTGTAGTCGACAAACAGCTCCGAGTACTTGAGAATGTCACCCAAATTCTTCTTGGTGCTCCTTGAGTATTCCTTGATGCGGCCGACCTTCAAGTACTGGTGCTGTCGCGTGACTGGAAGGTACTCTTAGCAGTTCCCGATATTTGCTTTGAGTAACCTTTGCCTTGAAACTTTTTATATATGGTAGTGCGATGATAATCGCACTCCATATGGAGCAGCCCCCGAGTCTTAGGTTGAATCGAAGAATCAGGCTGAGGATCAAACTTGTAATTTTGCTTCAACTTATGTAGTATTCAGAAAAAGAAAACTTTATCCAACGGGCAGGGTATACAAAGCCCCCGAGCACTTGGACAACTACTTGTAGTCGATGAAGGGGTCAATCTTTTAGCCAAAGTAACCGTTGGACATTATGGAGGTAAATCTGAATCGTATCTGACCGTTGCTTAATGGACGCTTGGAATCCGGAGATGCTGCTGATATAATAGGGGGGCCAGCGCTAATTGTTGATACGCTTGTTTTAGCAAATCTGTAATTTGCGTCCCTTTTTTGTGACTGTAGCCCCGCTGCTCCTACTTGCGCTACTGCTGCCACTATTGCCCTTGCCTGATCTTTAGGAGGGAGATTTGCTGTGGCCTTTTCCTTTTTTCTCAAGATCTGTTCATGCGTGTCAAGAAGATGGGCAAGAAATCGGAGAAAACCTTGGGAGAGGCCGCGGCCACCAGTAAGTTGAGATCTAGATCTAAGAAGGACAAGGAGCCCGAGTTGCCGGCGTCTAAGTGTGGCCCAACAAACCAGACTGCGCCGTCGCCTCCTGGGATCACCTGGCAGCATTCCGTGATGAAGGAGCCGGCGGTCCAGGCTTTGGTTGACGCGAAGCTTCTTCAACCAAGGGTTCAACTCATCGAGGCCTGCATTCGGGAATGCATAGTAGTTTGAAGAGCACCCCAAGGAGATGGTGATGCTTGCTCATTTCGTTGAGAGAGGACTAGCGGTGCCACTTCTAACTTCTTCAGAGGTATTCTCGGGTACTATAACCTTCAGTTAGTCCATTTGAATACGAATGGTGTGCTACACATAGCTATTTTGGTGGACTTGTGTGAAGTGTACTTGGGTGTTTTGCCTAGTCTTGATTTGTTTAGGAAGTTATTTTGTTGTAAGCCGCAACCTAGTGTGACTAGGATGGTTGTTTTTGGAGGTGTTGGGTTTCAGTTGAGGAACTCGAGTGCTTATCTTGAATATGACCTGTCTGATTCCCATGGCGACTGGAAGAAGAGATGGTTTTATATTGGTAATAATGATCCTCTCTAGCCAGTAGTCACCGGACATGCTCCAAAGCATGCAGACAATTGGGTAAACGAGCCCGACGATACCCCTGAGATCATTGACCTATTGACTCAGATTGCCGAGTTAAGATCTTTGGGTTTAACTGGCATCAATGTGGCCACCAGTTTCCTCAAGCGGAGAGTTCAGCCCTTGCAGCAACGTGCTCATTCGGGCTTCGAGTATACGAGTTTTGATGATCCGTCGCGCATGTCTCCTGAAGACATATCTGATGATGATGTGGAGGCGTTGTTGGGTAAGTTATTCAGGAACTATCAAGGAGTACCAGTACTCCCGGGAGCCCTCCGTTAGTTTGATGGTTGGTATGGACCAACAGAGGTACTTTTGTTTCTCTTTGCTTATTTTGAGTAATCAAAGATGTAGTGGTATTTTTCGGTAACAATCCTTGTCTTTTTTGTAGTCCCGTGTGCTGCTTGGTTTCTTGCCCATGCCTTCCGAGGGTAGGGAGGTAGCTGTGGTTGATACTGGAGATGCATCTTCTGCTCCTCCAGCCAAGAAATGCCGAGTAGTGTGGAAGAAAGCCGCTACTTAGCATGTTGCAACTTCGTCGAGTTTGACCCCTGAGGGGTCGCAGGGTACCAAGGTGCGTAGTTGCGCATTGTATTTGAGTACTTTTGAGTTTCTTGTGGACTTAGTCATTACTTTGCAAAATACTGACGATATTAGTCTATGTGTTGAAAAGGCCGCGGACTTGACTTTTGGCGATAGTGAGGCTCTTTTGATGAAGTAGTCATGACTGCTAAAGACGCAGTTGTCAAAGTTGCAGCTGTTGAAGAGCCGCCTGTGGAGGTGTCGCCTTTGAACTTGGGATTCGAAGCCTCTGAGCAGGTGGCCTCTGCGCCGGTTGTCCCTGAGTTGATAGCCCCCGAGCAGGCTGCTGGGCCATCGGTTGAGTCTACAGCTTCTGAGCTGGCAGATGCTGTGAAGACACCGGTGGTGGCTGCTGATGCCTTGTTGTCTGAGGATGTTGCCGGTGGTGAGTATGTGATTTATTCTAGTAGTCATGCATACGTAGTCTCAACCTTGGTTCAATTAGGACTTGGAGGTGGAGTGGAGGACCTCGCTCCCGTGGCCCCTGTGGTGCTGAGTATCCAGCTGGTGGTACTCGAGAAGAAACGTGTTCGTTTGCCACCGCGATCATCCCAGTAAGAGTTTGTTGTAACGTCTCCTTTTGATGATTTCATACTCTGTAGTCATATTATGACCTTGCGACTTGGTTGATCCAGGGATGCAGAAGACATTATTCCTATGGAGGTGGGGTTGGAGACTAACCCGCCAGCTATACTCTATGGGCCCATAGTCGACTTGACTATGGATGATGCACCTCAAGTTGATGACGCAAGTCGTTTAGGTGCTACTATATCCATGCTGCAGGAGGTCATCTGCTCGATGGAGGGCCCAACAGTCCCTGAGAGTTTTGGGGGCGTGCGGCCTTCAACGGCTGAAGTTTTATCGACTGCGACTGGTGCTGATGCCTTGGCACTGATTACTACAACAGAAATAGGTGAAGCTGGCGCAACAGGTGTGTTATTTGAGTGTAGACATTTTTTTTTTGGAAGAGGAAGCCCCCTGTATCATTAATTAACCATGATTTTTTTGTCAGGGGCTGTTGTGGGTAGAGATCCGGAGCCTCAAGTAGCCAAGAGTACTGAGAGTCCGGTACTCGAGCTACCACCGGAGTTAGAGATCAAGAGGGCTATCCAAAGCTTTCAGGTATGTATGACCCATTTTCCTTGACTCATTGTTTTGACAAGTCATGATGTCTTGTTTTGTGTTGTTGCAGGATCTGTATGATAGGGCTCAGAAAAATACTCGGGTTCTTCAGGAGCGCAGTGAAGCTGCACAGCGGGTAGCGCAACTAGAGCAAGAGTGTCGCCATCTTACAAATTCCTTGAGAGTTCGCGAGGAGGCTGCAAAGTCTTTTGCAATTAAAAAGAAATGATCATGAAGTCCTCCAGGAGCAATTGGAGAGTCACTATAAATCTTTGCACTAGAGATATCAAGGTGAGTACTCATAGTTTCTTGAGTATGTTTTGATTGTAGTTGTAATTCTGATCTGTGTGATGTTTGGCACAGAGCTCAAGACCAAGGAGGCCGCCGTGAGTAGCCAATTGCTTGATTGGAGAAATGCTCATGACCGGGTAGCCGACGAGGCTGCCCATCTTAGGGCGGCTCTAGCTGAAACTCAGGCGGCTTATGAGCGTGAGAGGAATAGGAAGAATCGGAATGGAGTGATGCTGGCGATGGCTATGGTGGACTATAGAAGCCATGGTAGAACTATAGAGAGACTGAAAGGTGATCTCCGAGAGTTGACTAGTGCTACTCAGGACGTAGTCAACACCATTGCTCCACTTGAAGATGATGCTGAGCCTTGCTCACTAGTCAAGATACTAAGAGCTCCCCCGGGTAGAGTTGCTAGACTATGTAAGACTATCTGCAAACAAGTCCTTGCAGTGGTCAAGTCGTATTACTCGAGGGCAGACTTGTCGGCAGCTAGTGAAGGAGTTGCTCGGAACTGCACAGAGGATGCCTATGTGCAGTATCTTAAGGAGGCTGAGCCGATTGCTTCAAAGATGTCTGAGTTTGTGTCTTTGGAAGAGCCATAGTCCCTTGAACTTGAGTTGTATTTTTGTCAAGTACTCATGGGTGTACTCAAACAATTCTCTTTGAAAATCTTTTATTGCCAAGTCTGAATTCTGATTGTGATCGATGGTGTTCATTTGATTGACTTTGTAGTTGGAAAAGATAGATTCGAGTGTTCTAGTAGTCATAGTATCCGGTGTGGTCTCCAATTATTGGTGTTGTTGTTGAGGGTATTGTGACCATTATTGCCTTGTACTTTTGAGAGGATGCACGGGTGAACTGTTCACTCTTGTCCGTTGTGCTTGAGTGCTATCATGTGCGTGGAGTTACAACCGCTAGTCTGAGTTTTGTCAGCGTCTCAAGTTGATCGTCACGAGCAAGCAGTAACTCTGAGTAGTTGGCGGTTGCAGCTCTTCGACTATAAATAAGCCCTTGGGTAGTCGACCAAGGTCATTCTCTTCAGTATAGCGATGGCTTGCTTTAGGTTGCTGTTGTTTGATAGTAGAGAGTTTCCAAAGGGCGCCCTGGTGCTAGAAGATTCCTTGTAGATTAGAGCCACCTTCCCTCCATAGACTCTTGCGCTCGTAGGGATAGCCGCGATGCTAGAAGAACCCATGTAGGAGGGTTTGCTGCAAGCCTCATCTTGCAGCTCGTGATCCAGCTAAATCCACACTAGAACTCGCAGGTGAAGGATGATGAGCTTTGCGGTCTTTATCTGGCTCTCTGATCAGAGGTGGAGGTGTGGCATATGATAAGGATTTGTGCACTGAAGCTGTCGAGGGAGCAGCTCGGATAGTGCACTTCATTTTTCTAGTACTTCTCTTCCTGACACTACGTCGGGGATTCATCTTTGTCACCGTCGAGGGAGCAGCGGTGAAGGAGCTCCTGGTGTTGTTAGGAGAGAAGACCAACGTATGACTGTGTATTGCATAGGTTCTTCGTGTGCAGGTCCTGCCTTTTGACATAGCTTGCACTTTGGTAGTCGAGCAGTCACTAGGCCTGTGTATCCTTGTGATGTAGTAAAAGCCTAGGACTTCTGTTCTAACTACCAGTAGGTAGTTGTGTGCAGTCGTTGTTGTGCAATTGTGTTGAATTTTGTATACCCTGACTTCGTTGGGTAGTCGGATGTAACTCTGGAGCTTTGTTAATGCAAAGAACGCAATTATGAAGTAAGCTTGAGTACTTTTTCTGATGGTTGCGGCAATCCTGTGCCCTTGAGCAAATGACATCGCTGCAGTTGTTGCTTCTTGTCGTTGTAGTCTAGTATGTGAAATGACTTAGAGTCATGGCTTTTGCGAGGCCGCCTAATCTTGTAGAAACAAGTTGGCGAAAATTTTGGAACTCTTGAGCTGAAAAGCTTGATGTGGCTATGAGTAGCTGATGAGTTGTGATGACTCGAAGAGACTTATGGAATCAAGTCGAGAGCGGAGCGCTGGGGCTCGGAGAGCTACAGAGCTCAAGTGGCTGTGAATAGCCGATGAGTTGTAATAACTCGAAGAGACTTGATGGAATCAAGTCGAGAGTGAAGCGTTGGGGCTCGGAGAGCTAGAGAGCTCGAGTGGCTGTGAATAGCCGATGAGTTGTGGTAACTCGAAGAGACTTGATGGAATCAAGTCAAGAGCAGAGCGCTGGGGCTCAGAGAGCTAGAGAGCTCAAGTGGCTATGAATAGCCGATGAGTTGTGATAACTCGAAGAGACTTGATGGAATAAAGTCGAGAGTGGAGCGCTGGGGCTCGTAGAGCTAGAGAGCTCAAGTGGCTATAATTTAGCCGAACAAAGCCAAAAACATAGTGTTTGCCAAAGAACTTTGTTGTTTTAGTAAACTGGCATAAAAACCTGAGTACATATCCTGTAGTCTACTATGGGTAATAACGACACAGATGCTCTATATTCCAAGAGTTTGGTATTTCTTCTCCTAGAGATCCTGTAGTTGGTACGATCCAGGCCCTCTAACCTTAGATATGATGTTGGGACCTTCCCATGGCGAGTTGAGTTTGTGCAGCCTTGATGTGTCTTGGATGCGTTTAAGAACCATGTCACCCATGTTGAAGGAACGCTCTTTGACATTACGGTCATGATAGCGTCGTAGTCCGTCGAGATACATGGCTGACTGAACCAGTGTTGCACATCTTGTTTCTTCCAAACTATCGAGGTCAAGGCGTCTTGTTTCCTCTGATACTCCTTCGTCATATTGCTCAACTGCAAAAGACTGCCACATGACGTCTGCAGGGAGGATGGCTTCTGACCCATATACAAGGAAGTAGGGACAGTGCCCAGTAGGCTTGCATGGTTGAGTATGTAGTCCCCAAAGAACATTGGGTAGTTCTTTGAGCCATTTGCCTCCTTTTGTGTTGCTGATGTCGTGCAACCTTTTCTTGAGGGCTTCGAATAACATGCCATTAGCACGCTCGACTTGGCTGTTAGCCCTTGGATGAGCAACAGAGACGTATCGTATGTCAATTTCACTGTTCACGCAGTATTCCTAGAAGTCGTGATTGTTGAAGTTGGATCCCAGGTCAGTGATGATCCTGTTGGGGAAACCATAGTGATGTACAATTTCATCCAAGAAGTCGAGGACTCGGTCTGCCTTAGGGCAAGTGACGGGTTTGACTTCAATCCACTTGGTGAATTTGTCGATGGCTACGAGTACTCGATTGAACCCTCCTGGTGCAGTTGGGAGTGGTTCTATCATATCAAGCCCCTAGCATGCAAAAGGCCATGTTGGAGGTTTTGTGATGAGCTTGTAGGCGGGAACATGCTGTTGTTTAGTGAAGAATTGGCAGCCTTGGCATCTGCGGACTAGTTGTTTTGCATCAACTAGTGCCATGGGCCAGTAGAAACCTGCTCTGAAAGCTTTGCCTACGATTGTTCGTGAAGAGGCATGATTATCACAGATTCCTTTGTGTATTTCTTCAAAAATTTCTTAACCTTCTTCTCGGGTGACACACTTCATGAGTATCCCTGAAGATGTGCTTCTTCTGTAAAGCTTGTCTCCGACTAGAACATAGTTCTTTTCTCATCGTGAGGTTTGTTTAGCTTGGTTTTTGTCAGATTATAGCTTTTGTTCTTTGATGTAGTTGATGAATGGTGACCTCCAGTTGACTTCGATCATCATGATCTCTCGACTGGGTTCTGGAGGTTTGTTGTGGTAGTTGCTGGAGTAACTTGTTCTAGTATGGAGGGCTTGCGAAGCTCGTGTACGAAAATCCCTGCTGGAGCTTCTGCACGTGTTGAGCCCATTTTTGACAACACATCAGCAGCTACATTGTTGTCGTGGATGACATGGTGGAATTCTAGGCTAGATAATTTGTTTTCTAGCTTGCAGACTTACTTATAGTAGGCGTCCATGTTTTTCTTTTTGCGATCCCAATCATCATTGACTTGGTTAATGACGACTAGTGAGTCACCATATACCAGTAGTCGTTGATTCTGAGTGAGATTGCGAGATGAAGACCATGTAGTAATCCTTCGTACTTGGCTTCATTGTTTGAAACTTCCCAAAAGATCTACAGAACGTATTTGAGTTGTTCACCATTTGGAGAAATCAAAAGTACTCCTGCACCGGCACCTTGAAGCTTGAGGGAACCGTCAAAGCACATAACCCGATGTTCTGGTCTTTCACTGGAGTTGGTATTTGGTTCTCTCTCCACTCTGCCATAAAGTCGACTAAAGCTTGGGATTTGATAGCTTTTCTGGGCTTGAAATCTAGAGATAGAGCTTGGAGTTCTACTGCCCATTTGGAGATTCTACCCGTTACATCCCTGTTGTGAAGGATTTCACCAAGCGGGAAGTCGGTGATGACGGATATGGTGTGTTCTTGAAAGTAATGTCGCAGCTTCCGTGAGGTAAGCAAAATTGCGTAGAGTAACTTTTGCACCGGTGGGTACCAATTTTTGGAGTCCGAGAGTACTTCACTGATGAAGTAGACGGGTCTGTGGACTTTGTAAGCATGGCCAAGTTCATGTCTTTCAACTACTATTGCTGTGCTGGCAACATGAGTAGTAGCGGCTATGTATAGGAGCAAATGTTCGTATGGAGATGGAGCCGTAAGGATTGGTGGTTTTGACAAGAAGTCCTTGAGCTGTGCCAAAGCTCTGTCTGCCTCCTGTGTCCACTGAAACTTGTCCTATCGTTTGAGTAGCTTGAAGAAGGGTAATCCGCGTTCTCCAAGTCTTGAGATGAATCGATTAAGGGCTACCATGCAGCCTGTAAGCTTTTGCACATCTTTGATGCCAGCTGGAGCTTGCATATTTGTGATGGCAATTATTTTTTCCAGGTTGGCCTCGATGCCATGGTGGCTAATGATGAATCCGAGTAATTTTCCCAAGGGTACACCAAAAACGCATTTGGTAGGGTTGAGTTTCCATCGGAAAGCTCGTAGACTTGTGAAGGTTTCTTTGAAATCTGCGACTAGATCATCCGGGTTTCTTGTTTTGACGACTATGTCATCCACATAAGCTTCTACATTGCAGTGTAGTTGTATCTCGAAACACATCTGGATGGCGCGTTGATAGGTCACCCCTGCGTTTTTTTGCCTAAAAGACATTGTTTTGTAGCAAAATGCACCAAATGGGGTAATGAAAGTTGTTTTGGCTTAATCTTCTTTGAGGGCTATTTGGTAATAGCCTGAGTAGTAGTCAAGAAAATAGAGCAAAGCAGACCCGGCTGTGGAGTCCACTACTTGTCGATGCTGGGTAATCCAAAGGGGTCCTTTGGGCAATGCTTGTTGAGGTCTGTGTAATCGATGCACATCCTCCACTCATTGTTTTCTTGCGAACGAGTACAGGGTTGGCTAGCCAATTAGGATGGAAAACCTCTTTGATAAACCCGGCTGCGAGTAGTTTGGCTAGCTCTTTTTTGATTGCATCCCTTCTATCCTGGGCGAATCGTTGTAGTAGTTGACATTTAGTGAATGCTCAATCAGCTCCTTGGGCACGCCAAGCATGTCAGCAGGCTTCCAAGGAAAGATGTCATGGTTATCCCGAAGAAAGTTGATGAGCGCGTTTTCCTATTTAGGGCCTAGCCCTGTTCCAATCAGGGTTGTCTTGGATGAATCACCAGTCTGGAGATTGACGGTTTTGAAATCTTTCTCGCTTGCTGGTTCTACTTTCGATGATCCTAACTTGTTTTTTGGGATCTCGAGTTCTATGGGGTTGAGTTTCTTTGAAGCCGAGAAGACTTGTTGCATGGGACTAGGTGCTTGAGAAGTTGTTGTGATTTCTACAGCTTCGGTGTCGCACTCATATGATCACCTTAGGTCTCCCCGTAGTGTCAACTCGCCCTTAGGTCCTGACATCTTGAGTGCTAGGTAAACATAGTGTGGAATTGCCATAAACTTGGCTAGGGCTAGCCTCCCAAGTATTGCATGGTAAGAAGTTTCAAAGTCGGCAACTTTGAACCTGATGTACTCGGTTCGATAATGTTCCTTGGTGCCAAAAGTTACTGGTAGTCCGACTTGTCCTATCGGTATAGCTGCATTTCCTGGTATAATCCTGTAAAATGGTGAGTCCGTTGGATTGAGCATGTCTGTGATGTCGAGGCACATTTTCCTTAGTGTCTTGGTGAAAATGATGTTGAGTCCGCTTCCGCCGTAGATGAGTACTTTGGTCAGTCTTGAGCCTGCAACGATAGGGTCGAGTACTAGAGGGAATCGGCCTGGTTTTTGAGAAACTCGTCCATTGGTCTTTTCTGCTGAAAGTTATGGGTACCTCAGACCATTTGAGTGGTGTGGGAGCTGCTAGTTCGATAGCCATAATTTCTCTAAGTACTAATTTGTTGGACCGCTTGGACGCGGTACCTGGGATTCCACCAAAAATGACGTTAACCGTTTTAGAGGCAGTTTGGAATTCGCCTTCACCTTCGTCATCTTTATTGATTTTGCTTTTACCCTTCTCTTTCTTCTAACCAAATTCTTCAGGAGGAGGTGGTGTGGGTAATTCTTGCATTACTTGGTGCATGCTGTAGCAATCTATCATTGAGTGCTTGTTGTTTGGATGCCATGGGCATTGTTTCTTGAGTAACTTGGTGAACGTGGGCCCGTCATTGCGTTTATGTGACCCTTTTTTTCCTGAATTTGTCATAGTAGTGATAGTGTTGTCGGGTTTGCACTTGCGGTTCTGATTACCCGAGTAGTTGTTTTGAGTATAAGTGTTTTGGTTTCTGTCTTGTTCATGATTGTTATTATTGTTGTCGTGACTGCGGTTGCGATAAGAACTGAATCTCTCACATTCTTTATCTTCTTTGTCTGCCCATTGTTGTGCCATGATTTTAAGATCTTTGACGGTGGACAGACGACGTCTGCCAAAGTCTTGGTATGTTCGACAATCATAGAGGCCGTTTTGAAAGCACTTGATGATGTCTTTTTCAGAGATGTCGACTATTGTAGCCTTCTTTTCGAAGAAATGGTGCAGGTAATCATGGAGTGTCTCGCCTTCTTTTTGTTTGACTTGGCTTAGGTCAATTTTATTGCCTGGCGAGACATGGAGCCCGCGTAATTATTGGTAAAAGCCTTTGTCAAATCTTCCCAAGAGTCGATGGATCCGGGTTTGAGTGACTCAAGCCATGTTAACGGTGCAGGTTCCATGCATATGGGGAAGTGAATGACCTTTGTATCATCGTTGCCCCCGGCTGCTTGGACTGCTAGTGAGTAACACCATAGCCATTGGAATGGATCTTACTTGCCAAAATACTTGGTGATCCTTGTTGGCTTGAACTTCTAAGGTAGTCTAGTCTTCATTACTCGTGCGGTAAAAGCGGGGAAATGATTATAGTCATCGACTTCGTGTTCTCGTTCGTGGCGATGGTTGCTATTGATTACCTCTGTTAGGTCACTGAAAATTGAGGCTACGCGATCCGTTCTACGATGGCGAGGGCTTTTTGTGGAATTAGTGCAAGCTGGCTTGTCCTACATCCCTAGGTTGCCTTGGGACATCGCGTTCATCTCTATGTTATGTTGGTTGGTTAACGACTACGTTACTTTTTTGTTGAGCCTCGCGATGTCCATTGTGGATTGCAAGGCCTTTGCTACTGTCTTGATGAGCCGAGTTGCAAGGAATGGAAGGGATTGAAGATTCATTGTCAAGTAGTTTGTAAGCTTGCTCTACGAGTTGTGCAATTAACCCATTGCCCCACTCCGCTAGTTGTGCTGTTAACTCATTGTCTCTATCACGAGGTATGAGATTTGATATTAGATTGATTGAGGCAATTGCTGCGAGTGGAGTGTTGTGTTCTCGAGCTTGCACTACGTCGAATGCGCTTTCGAGGTTCACGATAGGGATGTTTGTAGATAGTAGTCGGACAATCCGCTCGAGCAGCATTGCGTGCTTTTCTTTGATTTATTTGTTCAAAAGTTTTGTCTTATGGAGCATTAGCTGATGATTCATCTTTTGAAATGCCATCGAGTTGTAAAACCTATTGAGGAGTCCTCTAGAGACTGGCACCCGCGTCGTTATTTTGTGATGTGATGACAAAGATTTCCCTATCCGGGTAGTAGCTTCCAGAGCTCAACGTTGCAATCTTTGTGGTGCTTCCTTCCTCGCAGGTTGAGGTGAGCGGAATGCCTACTTGATACAGGAGGTTGTCTATGTGAGCGACAAGGCATGACTCGTAATCTTGAGCCAAGAAAGATGGCTTCATTCCTAGCCAATAAACGTATCTTCCCTGCGGAGTTGAAGTAATTACCAAACCTTGATCTGGGCCTGATAAGGGGACCTCTTGGACGTAGTCCGAGTTGTAATTGCAGTCCCTGACTGGCTCGAGTTCGGATTGGATTCGAGTGAGGAAACCTTGGTGGACCGCGGCTGCATTGTGGAGTCCATGCAGGAACCGACTTCGACTTGAAATTGACCTGCGGGGTAACTTGGGCGTTAGCCTGTGCGGGCTAACCTGAGTCGGGGTCGAGTCCGAGCCATAGTCAAACTCGATGTCGTTGACGTCAAAATTTTGGATTTCATCGGCAGGACTCTATGCTTTTTGATGAAAATTCTCGTCAAGATGCTTCTTCTCCTGGTCACCAATGATGCAACATTGAAAGGATCTAGCGCTGTCAGCGATACAGAGCCAGGAGCCAAAGATGAAGGTTGCGCCCACCTCAAAGGAGAAAACGGGCTTGAAGATGACTGGTGCCATCGATCTCACGTGGAGAAACTCGGCGACTTCCCCCCCTACCTGGAGCGCCAGCTGTCGGTGTTTTAGACCGGCAACTTGCCTAGGGAGTACCCTAGGTGGTCTTTTGTGCGGTGGGTGTCATCAAGAATCAAGGAGTCGATGGTGATGCAAGGAACACGATTTGGACAGGTTCAGGCCGCTAGATCACGTAATACCCTATGTCCTGTGTGCAGATTGTATTGATTGAGTTGCGTTGTCTTTTGTTCTGGAGGGGGTCCCTACCCACCCTTATATAGTCGGGGGAGCAGGGTTATAGGGCGGATGGTACGAGTCCTAGCTGAGTACGATTTATAGAGTCCTACTCGAATTCGGTAGAGTAGTTTCCTTTTGTCCTGACTAGTCTTTGGGGGGTACATGAAGCCTACGCGCCCTACGGAGTAATCTTCATGTCTGAGTAGGTTTCAGGTACGTCCCCTTGAGTGGGTCCGCAAATCTTCTGGTGGGTCCAGAGGTGTCCAGCCGACACTAATAGATCTTGAAGCTGGGTTTTCATCTCTGCCAACTCTACAGGTGGCATTCAATAAGGCCTCTTTGATATCGGTGTCGTGCTTGGTTGTAGCTCAATGGAAAATTCAATATCCCTATCCGGTGGCATTCCTGGCAAGTTATCTGGAAAAAACATCAGCATAATCGCATACCACGGGAATATCCTCTAGTCGGGACTCTATTGCTAGATAAACACAAGAATTTATGCACTCTCGGGCTAGCAAGTGTAGTGTTGAAGGTCCATGGGTAGGTGAATTTATTTGGATGGCCCATGCTGCAATATCTAGTGTGACCTTGTGCTGAGTCATCCAATCCATCCCCAAAATTATGTCTATCCCTTCCAATCCCAAGATAATAAGGTCGGGTTTGAAAATTTTTCTACCCTTCTTGAGTGGTACATGGCGGTTTATTTGGTCAGAAGCAATTTTACCACCAGGTGTTGAGATCATATATGACACTTTAGTGTGACGGAACTCCAATCCATACCTACTACTGAACTTGGTTCTGATAAAGCTATGCGATGCACTAGAATCAAATAATATAAGGGAGGCTGGTTGTGGACAGAGAAAGTACCCGTCATGACTGGTGCACCCTCTGGAAGGTCTGCGAGGTTGGTGAAGTTGAGCCTTCCTAGTCTGACCTGCACCTTCAGCCTTTTGCTCTTATTCTGGTTTGAGCTCTGTCCCTGACTCTAGGCCTTATTTTGCGGACAGTCTTTGGCAAAGTGATTCGAGCTCCCACAAGTGAAGGATCAATTTCCATTGCCAGCGCGGAGTGGCTGTGGAGCATTTGGCGTTGGGTCATGCTGCTGGAAATCGGGGAAGCGAGGAGCTCCTTGCTGCTGCGGCGGCCTGATGACCCATCTTCCTGGCTGCGGAGTCCTCTAGGGAACTCAGAGTGGAATCAACTGGAATTTTCAGGCCGGGGCACTAGGTGAGGGCATTGAAGTCTTCCTTTTCTTGTCCGTCTTAAGAGCCACGATACAATCTTCTTGAGAAATGGCCAGGTTTACTACCTCGTTGTAAGTGTCCACCTTGATAGGATTCAATCTCTCCCTGAGCTTAGGACTTAGGCCTCCACGAAAATGGTCCCTTTTCTTGGCATCAGTGTCAGCGTGATAGCCCGCATACTGACACAGGTCATTAAAAGCCTAGACACACTGCAGCACGTTGTGTGTGCCCTGAGAGAGTGCTAGAAACTCATTAAATTTCCGCTCCAATAAACCTTAAGAATATGGTGTCCTCTGAAGGCGACCTTGAATTCCTCCCATGTCACCACATGGTTAGCCGGTAGCATGGCGTGGTAGTGGTCCCACCAAAGCCGTGCAGAACCACGCAGCTGCTGCCCCATGAACTTGGCCTTGTTCTCATCTGGGTAGGATGTCATGAGGAGTAAGAACTTGGACTCAATGATGTGAGTCCAGGTGTCAGCGTTAAGAGGCTCCTCTATTTTGTGGAACAGAGGGGGCTAGGTGCCCAGAAAATTCTTGTAGCTTTCAACTCGCAGCTGGTGCCCAGAAAATCATATCTCCTGACACAAAAATCCATAAATTCTCATCTTTGGTCAGTAAGTAGGAAATTTAGTGTACTACAGCTTTGGCATTCAACTCAGAGACCAATTCAAGTTCTATCCAGGCCGAAAAATTCCATCTTTGCATCTCTATCCTGGCTGTTTTTCAGCACAGCCTGCTGTGATGTTTTGCTTATATATTTTAGTTAGAAAGGTCCAATTATGCTGAAATTTTGTGAGCAATTATATTATGAAGTTCCTCACAACTTTGGTATTCAGAAAACAGCTCAGAGATGAAAGGAAACCAAGTTAAAATTCCAAACACATTTCTGCTGCACAAAGTTGATCATTCACATGCCGGTTACATCATCGTCAAGTTTTTGGGAATAAACCCCCATAACCAAAGGTCACATCTGTAGCATCCGCTACGCAAAAGAATACTTGACTCTAAGTTAGCCTATTACATCTATGGTCCAAAATTAGGCTATCCCGAGGAGTATACCAAGACTAACTCTAGAACACCTAAAAATCATCGAGGTCGTTAACGGAGGCAATCCTAATCATGGGAGAGTGAGCTACCCCAAGCGGTGGCTGTGGTGCTCCACTCTCAACATCCATGCCCGAGACGCCCTCGATCCCCTCGGGATCCTTTTCTTCTTCCTCCATGGCCTCTGGAGGTGCCTGCATAGAGGCCTGTTGCTGGTGATGTATCTCAATGTGATCGTTGGCATCAGCCAACTCCATGTTGAGGTCATAGTACCGATCTACCAACATCTCCATGTCGGCCTCTTGGTCCTCCAACTCCTGCTGGAGCTCTCGCATCTGTGTCTCCATCAGAGAGATCTGAATATCCTTATCCACTAGCTCCAAGGATAGGTTGACCATTTGGCCATTCTTCTCATTAAAAACAATCTAGTTGGCCTGTGCCAAGTCGGTCAACCTCGCCATAGCCTTACACTGCAAAGACTGCAGCCTATAAAGTGCATTCACGCATTGGTCTGTAGTGTGTAACGACCCTAGCTTTTTTAAACCTAGATTAAGCCTAAGAGAGCATTTAGCAGCTAATTACCTAGTTAAAAGGTCACTTTTGTCCCTAAAGAGCTAAAAAAATGATTAGGAAGTAATTCAAATTTTTATATAAGAACTTAAGGTCATCTTCCCTAACAACTTTTGCATTTAGCGTTTTGTTTGAAATTGAGCAGAAGATGTTCAAAAACTCAAAAATTCAGATCAGTGGCAAATTAAGCAAAATAGGAAAAGTCCCAACTTTGAATCCCTTTATCCCAAAATTTCTAATGTAAGCTTGAGTCAAACCTTATAACAATGTTTTAGTGCTGCGAGCCCTTAACAACTTTGATTTTTGGAGTTAGGCCAAAATCTGCAAAAAAAAACTTTTCAAAAATGAAGTCAAAAACAGCTAAAATGGTCAACCCCGGCAAAACTGAAACTTTGGCTAAGTCTGAAAATTTCACGTTCTGTCAAACTTTGAGCTTTCAAAACTCTGAACCTGCCGCGATTTTGAACAAAAACCTTTTGTAAAGTTTGAACTTGAACCTTTGGACTACATGTTTTGTAAAGGAAGAAAGTGCCGGACAGTTCAAAAATCTGGAGCAAGTTGGTCCCAAAGACCGGCCCTGCACCCTATCCTACAAATCCCTCGCACCACGGCACGTGCGTCGCGCAGTCTGCTCGCCGCCCACCCGGTGGCGAGTGTCCACTAGCGCCACTCCGTCGCCCAGTCTACGGCTGTGATAGGAGGCAGCCTCACGTGCCCTGCGGCCAGTGAAGCGCAGCGGTTCCCCTTGCCCTCTACAGCTCCTCTCCACCGCTCCACCTTGCCCAAGGGAGCTCCCTGCTCAGTGCGCGCCCCAGCGACGCGCTAGGCATAGGCCACCGCCGCTCCGCCTACTGGTGCCCTGGACAGGACACAGCATTGCCCTACCTCACCAATGCTGCATCCCTGCAAAGCTACCTCTCTGCGCACGCCTTGCTTTGCCCCACGCGTGCAAGCCTTGCCTACAGCGCCACCCCCTCCTTTGCGCCAATGGCGCCGCCGCCAATCCTCGCCCGCAGCAGCGCCCCAAGCCTCCCTCCGGTCCCATCTGCTAGCACTACACCTGTACCTCTGTAACAACACTACCATAATTAGGTGTAATTAAACTTAAGAAAGTCATTAGTCACTAAGTAGGGGAAGTGAAATGTCCATTTTGCCCTAAAAAGCTCTTTTTAGAGTTAAAAAGGAAACTTGAGTTTTATATACAAACTTGAAATTTTGCCCAATTAGGAGTTGTAAAACTTTTCATTTCAAATAACTTTTATGAATAACACTTTGGCTAATTCAGAGTGGGAGAAGGTCAAAAATAAGTTTCAAAACAGGAGCACATTGAATTCCTATAAATGACTTAAGTCTCGGAATTCATGTTTCTCCTCAACTTGACCACCTGTTATCTCACCGTTCTGTTTCTAACCTCAAGTCAGACCTTTAATAGAAGTTGTAGTTCCTTGAGTAGCTTACAACTTTGTTACACTAACCCAGGTCCAAATCCCAACTGAACCTGCTCAAAAACTTGGTCAAAACCATGCAAAATAGTAAACTCAGCTTGTTTGCATCCCAACGCTGTCTGGAAAACGTCCAGAGCGCGCATCTTGGTGAGCCTGTTCCTCCTAAAAGCTGAACTGAACTCGAGAAACATCCCTAATAGAAGTTGGAGTCCTAAGACCAAAGAACTTTTCCTTCAATTACACCTTAGCCTGGTTCAAACGGGAAGCTACTCAAAATCTTAGGTAAAGTCGGCCAAAATGCTGAAAACCAGCAAAACCGAGCTCTATCTAAGTCCCTGAAGGCCGGCGTTCTGCCAAACTTTGCAACTCCGTAGTTTCAAATTTGTCTTGATTTCAAGCAAACTCCTTTTGTAAAGTTTGGAGCTGGATGTTTGGTCTAGAAGTTTTATTTTTGGAGTTTCACGAGTTCCTTTGAAAAGTTTGGAGAAAAAGGCCCCAAAAACAGGCCCTTTTGGCTGCCCCGAGGAGCACCTCGCCCAACACGCACCTGGAACGCGCCCAGCATGTTCGCCCGAGTGCCGCCTGCCACGTGGCTCTCACCCACCGTCGAGCTCACCGATGGCCAACCAATAGCCACGATGGGACAACTCGCTCGCCGGGACGCCAAATGACCACACGACCCTATCCTCCCTCTGCCCGAGCATCTCCCTCGCCCAATGCCACGCAGCGCCTCTGCCGCTCCCCTCCGCCACGCCATGGCTGCTCGATGGCCGAGCTCTGCGTCCCCAATCCGCCGCTCGACAGTGACAGGACAACCCCCAGCTTGCCCAATCGCTCTGCTCGACAAAGAACATCGCACACCCCTCCTATCTCTCCCGCCTAATCATCGGAAGATCTTCACGTGCACCCACGCCATCCTTCCGCCAGTGAGCACTGCCGGCCAATGGCACCACCCCGTTCTCCTCCCCCGCTCGCCTCCGGCCATGTCCGCCACCAGCTTTGGCTCCGCCCTCGCCCTCCGCACCTCCCTGGCCCTATAAAAGGAGTCGATGCGCCGCCTGCGCAGCTCCCCACACCCGCAAAGCCCTGCCGCCTCCTCTGCTCCAAGCGCCGCCGCACCACCCTCCTGTGGAGCCCCTGTCTCCACCACTCCCCGCACCTTGACGACTCCACCAAGATCTCCGCCACCACCACACACTCCTATCCGAGCGACTTGTTGGACTCCTGAAGCCCCACCGTCGCCGGAACTCCGTCGGGACTCCGCCGCCAAAGCCGCCTCCCGCCCCCAAGATGTTCTACCACTGCCGAGCCCTCTCCGATGCCCTAATCGCCGCCAATCGACCCTAGGTGAGCACGCTCTTCTCCCCAGTAGCTTCCTACCCTGGCCCGAGCTGAGCCTCGCCGGAATTGGGCGAAGATCGCCGCTAGCCCCCCCAGGGGCCTCCCTGTGTCTTTTACCTTTTTCTAGGGGCCTTAGTGCAAGAACTAGGGACCCCTGCATAATTAAACCGTAGACACGAGGGTTAGATAGTAAGTTGTTTTTGGTTTATTGTTTTAAATCGATAGAAATTGGGATAAATTTTGTAAATGCACCATAAATTGTAGAAAAATCAAAAAAATGTCAAACCACTTTTGTTGGACTCAGTGAATTGTCTAGTTTCATATAAAAATAAGTTTGCCCATGTTACTATTGGAAGTAATGCTCTATAGTTTTATATATTGCTTAGGCCTTTTAAATCATAATAAATCAAAGAAAACTGCTAAAAAGGTAAATCCAACTCTATGGTGTATGTTTCAGTGAGTAGAAGCTCAGAAAAATACTTAGGGCCTTGGAGTAGAACTTTAAGTCACTGTTTTAACCTTATATTTGCAATCTAGGGTTAAATCTTTCTTTTTGCATAAGTTTTAATCCAGAGCTGAGAAAATTATGAAACCACTTGGAGTAGCTTAGTTTTGAAGAGTAGTTCGCAGGAAAAATGTGAAACCTTAATTGAAGCTTGATGAAACCCACCTTCCTTTTTAGAGCAAGATAAATAGGAGAAAAATATGGGAAATAGATGTCCTTCTCTAAAAATCATGAAGAATTCACCAAAGTCTCTGTAACACGCCTTCAATCCACTGTTAAAGTTTCACCCTCAAAAACATTGTAGGTTTTGAGATAAAAATGGTTAAGTACATGCTACCCTTGGTTAATAAAATAATTCTAGTTCTTTTTGTACTTGTCCTTTGGATTCCAAATTTTTTACAGTAACTCATTAAGGACACAAGTAGTGTGCTGTAAATTTCTCAATGTCATATGTTATTGTTTGCTTGTGGAACCAAATTTTTGAAAAAGGAATCAGTTTAAATGAATAAAGAAATGTAAGTCCTAATAAACTTAATGGGTAATATTTGGAAGAGGTACAACAAAATATTCAGAAATAAATGACTTTCCAAATGAACCCCAAACCATCCTAAAAGCAGCCCACCTTCCTTGTGAAGTTTAAGCTATGAAATCTTATATATGTACACAATTGCCATCAAAGTCAACCTCGAGTTTAAACCCCAACCCACCTTACTTCATGAAGTTAATGAAAGTTAGAACCTTGTTTAGGTGAATGTGGCTGAAATGTAACTTTCTTTCCAGCATGGAAAAATCTGAACTCTTTGCATGTGCATGTCGTGTAGAAGCTAACATCGCCGACAGAACCTACGAGCTCCACCCTACGTTGGAAGAGGAAACCGTCATGGAACTACATCACGCGAAAGTTGAGCTTGAGCTAGATCAAAACCCTGAAGACCCACTAACTTTTCCAGAAGGCAAGCCCCGGTGCATGCTTCCCTGTTTTAAATTATGCTTATGATTGTGCATTTACGTTGTAGGAATTGATTGAAACCGTAGATGCATGAACTTAGTACCTTAGTTTGAAGACTAGTTGCGAAGGTCGAGTAGTTGTTGTGCTAAATAGGACTCGGTAAAAGTTGAGTGATTGTCTGTCACTCGTGAGCTATAGGAGTTGTTTGTTTACTCATCCTACAACTATAAGGATGACCGACGGGACCGGGAATGGTTCCGATGTGGTGGTTTGCCCTGTTTGTGTAGTAATGAACTTGCTAAGGTCGAAATGTGTCGGCGTTCGTGATCAAGTGTTTGAAAGTACTAATCTCATACCTAGTATGGGATAGGGAAGCCTAGTACCTGATTGAACTGAGGCGTGGCTTATACTCCTGCTGTCCTTGGAATGTCGTTCCCATGGCGCATCATGTGGGTGCAAGTGCGGTCACAGTACAGCAAGAGGTCGGGACTATGAAGCATTGCATGCCAAAGGAAGTTTGCACCTAACACGTGCCTAAGGGATCGATGGGGACGGGTGACAAGTGAAGCAACCCTTCATGGTGCGCAGATGTCATGAGATTAGGTTCGCCATGCATGGTTAATAAATTTGAATCGATTCATCTGCCTCTCGCAGTTTGGGACTGCTTGATCGCTATTCTGCACTAAGTAAAGATGGAACATGATGATATTAATCTTAATGCTTGGTCTGTAATTATTTGGAAACAATGCTTGCTTAGTATAGGTTGCTAATCTATACTAGTTAATGAACTTAGAACTTGAGCTAAAATATTGAAAGTAAGGACCAATTTTAGGTGTTTTGGCAAAAACAAACCCACAACCAAAAAGCCTTGCATGCCTAGGAGTTGGTGAAGTAGATATCACCTGTTGGGTCGGTCTTGCTGAGTACTAGTTGCTCAGCCTTGCTTGTGGCAATGTTTTCAGGTTGTGCTGAGCACGAGGAAATTGTTGCCAGATTAACTTTGCCGACCCAGCTTCCTCCGGGTTGGTCGGTCGAGTGGGCACCTACCTCAAACAACATGGATCATTGAAATGGATATCATGGTTGGCTTCACCATGGTATTATGTATCATCGTGTAGCTTCCGTTGTTTTACATCTTTGTTGTTTACAACCTTGCAAACTTGTTTGAATTTCAAAAATTCTGATGTAATACATTATTGAACTTTGTTAATGTGATGGGAATGCTGTAATCTCTGTGCCACTCACCTTAGTGTGAGCAATGCTTCTCGATCCTGAGTAAGTGGTTTATCAGAAAAAATCTAACGGACGACCAAGTTGGCTTGGTTAAAGTGCATGATCACGTGTCAGGCGACTCAAGTGCATTTTAGTCAGGTTAATTTTGGCGGTTCCGCCACACCACCACATCAACATAGTTCAACAATTTATTACATTAGAGTTTTTGAAATTCAAACGGAGTTTGCAAGGTTGTGAACAACAAGAAGTAAAACATGCGGAAGCTAAACGTCGATACATAATACCATGGTGAAGCCGACCATAATATCAACAACCTATGTCCTCACCGTCCGTGGAGGATCCCACTCGACTGTTCAACCCGGAGGGAGCTGGGTAGGCCAAGTGGTGCTAGCAGCCAAACTATCGACATTATCTGAAAGTTATGCCACAAGCAAGGTTGAGCAAATAATACTAAGCAAGATTGACCCGACAGGTGATAACTACTTCACCGACTCCAAGACATGCAAGGCTTTTTAGCTGTATGTTTGTTTTTGCCAAAAGAGACTAAAGTTTGTCCTTACTTTCAATATTTTAGCTCAAATTCTAAGTTCATTAACCGATCTAAATAAGCAACTTATACTAAGCAAACATAGTTTTCAAACAATTAAAGGACAAGCATCAAGATTAACATCATCATCATGTTCCATCTTTACTCAGTGCGGAATAGCGATTAAGCAGTCCCAAACTGTGAGAGGCAGAAAAATCAATTTGAATTTATTAACCATGCATCGTGAACCTAATCCCACGACATCCGCGCACCCTGAAGGGTCGCTTCACTTGTCAGTCGTCCCCATCGATCTCCAGGCACGCGTCAGGGCCAAACTTCCCTTGGCATGCAATGCTCCATAGTCCCGGCCTCTGCCGTACTGTGACCACACTTGCACCAACATGATGCACCATGGGAACCATGTTTCAGGGATACTTGGAGTATAAGTCACGTCCTAGTTCAATCAGGTACTAGACTTCCCCATCCGATACTAGGTATTAGATTAGTACTTTCAAACACTTGATCACGAACGTCAACACGTTTCAACCTTAGCAAGTTCATTACTAGATAGAAGGGGCAACCACCACATTGGAACCATTCCCGGTCCCATCTGTCATCCTTATAGTTGTAGTATGAGTAAACAAACAACTCCTACAACTCGCGAGTGATAGGCCATCACTCGGCTTTTACCGAGTCCTATTTAGCACAGCAACTACTCGACTTTAGCAGCTAGTGTCCAGATCAAAAGGGGTATTAAGTTCATGCATCTAAGGTTTCAATCAACTCATATAAACGTGAATGCACAAACATGAGCACCAACATATTGCAAAATTTAAAACAGGGAAGCATGCACCGAGGCTTGCCTTTAGGTTTATAGAAAGTAAAATGGTCTTTGGTGTCTTGATCTAGCTCGGGCTCATCTTCCGCGTGATGTAGCTCGGTGGCGGGCTCCTCTTCCGATGTAGGGTGGAGGTCGTAGGTTCCGTCGGTGATATTACCTTCTACACGACATGCATATGCAGATAGTTCAATTTTCCAATGCTTCCACAAAAAGGATGCAAGACATGAATTATTGTTGCAGTGTAAGCTGCATTTCGACCACATTCACCTAAACAAGGTTCTAAACTTTCATTCTCTTCATCAAGTAAGGTGTGTTCTGGTATAAAGCTTAGGGTTGACTTTGATGGTGATTGTGTACACAGTTAAGGTTCTTACAACTTAGATCTTCACAAGGAAGGTGGGGGTCACTCCAAAATTTGTTTCCATATTCAAACAGTAACATGTGACACTGAGAATTTAGCAGTATCTCACTCCTATCACCAATGAGTTACTGTAAAAATCTGGGATCCATTGGATTAGGACCAAAATAATTAAAATTATTTCATTACCCAAAGGTAGCATGTATGTAACCATTTTTATCTCAAAACCTGCAGTTTGAGAGTGAAACTTTAGTAGTGCGTTGAAAGCGTGTTACAGAGACTTCGGTGAATTTTTCATGATTTTTAGTGAAGGACAACTATTTCCTACATTTATCTTCTATTTATCTTTCTTCAAATGGAAAGACATGTCTCATCAAGTTACATTTAGTGTTTCATATTTTCCCTAAGAACTACTCTTCAAAACCAAGGTACTCCAAGTGGTTTGACATTTTTCTCTACTGTGGATTAAAACTTAAGCAAAATGAAAGATTTAACTCTAGATTTCAAAGATAGAGCTAAAACAGTGATTTAAAGTTCTACACCAGGGTCTAAACTATTTTTTTAAGCTTCTACTCACCGAAACAAACACTTTAGAAGTGGATTGGTCATTTTTACATGTTTTTGTGATTTACCATGATTCAAAAGGCCTAAACAAGAGATAAAACTATGGAGCATTATTTCTAATAGTAACATGGGCAAGGTTATTTTTCCATGAAACTGTTTTGCTCATTGAGTCTAACAAAAGTGGTTTGACATTTTTCTGAATTTTCTACAATTTTTGGTGTATTTTCAAAGTTCATTCATTTTTCTGCCAAAACAAAACACATAAACGAGGTAGATTTACACCGGGGCCCTTAAGGTTTTCAAAGTCTCGCGGATAAGCCCTTAACTCTAACAACTAGGTCCCTGTAAAGTTTTAAACTTCACAACCATAACCCTATGGCGGCCGGCGATGGGGTGACTGTGATTCCAGCGATGTCCGGCCTAATCGCGGAGAACAAGTAACGGGGGAGGTGCCCTAGCTCACCAGAGGAGGCTCGGCAGCGGTTGGGGGCACGGAGACGGTGTGTGGACTGCGGAACGTCCTGGGGATGAAACACGGGCGGCGGCGGAGGATTCTCTGTTGTTCCGGCGCCGATGGTGCTTCGGGCGGCCAACGGAGGGAGTTGTGAGCTGCCCATGGTTGTGGCGGAGCTTGTGGAGGTGTTGGCGAGGTGCAGGGTGGTGCAGAACAGAGGGCTCCACGGAGGGGGGGTGCGGCGGCGCTTAGAGAAGAGGGGCGGCAGAGCTTTGTGAGTGTGGGGAGCTGCATAGGTGGCGTATCGGCCCCTTTTATAGGGCCGGAAGGTGCGGAGGGTGAGGGCGGAGCCAACGGGTGGTGATAGCATGGCCGAAAGGGAGAGAGGAGCAACTGCCGCTCAGTGGATTGGGTGGCGGCAGCATTGGCGGAGGGGCGCGAGCTCCGGGGATACGATCTTCCGGCCATTGGCCAAGAAAGATAGCAATCGCACAGATCCGGTTTGCTGGGTAGGTTGATTGGCAAGCAGTGAGCCTCGTGCTATCACGGTCACGACCGGGGTTGGTGGAGCCAGCTTGGCCGGTGCTTGGTGGTGACGTGGCACGCTGGGAGCGGCGGGGCTTGCTTTGGATGGGGCGAAAGGGATGCGCGGCCAGTGGGGTGGATAGGGTCGGGCGCTTGCTGGGCGACCAGGCGAGCGAGTTGTCCAATCGTGGCCGTCAGTGAGCTTACCAGTGAGCGAAAGCCATGCGGTGGGCGGCGCACGGGCAAACATGCTGGGCACGCTCTGGTGCCAGGCGTTTGTGGGGCAGGCCAAAGGGCCGAGGTTTAGGCTGAGCATAAGCAAGATTTTTGAACTAAACTTTAACTTTTGCCTTTCTAAGATTTGTAGCCCTTAAGTCAAAGTTTAAAAATCACAAAAGCTAACACTTCCAAAACGGAACAGATTTGAAGTTATGAGGTTTCAAAGTTTGTTAGAACGCCGGTCATCCAGACTTAGGCAGATTTGCAAGTTTGCTAGTTTTTGGGGTTTTAGCTGTGTTTGATCCGAATTTTGAATGGTTTTCGATCGAATTAGGCCAAGGTGTTATTGACAAAGTTGTTTTACAAACTAGGTACTAAAACTCTTATAAAGGGTTTTCCTTAAGTTTAGCATAAGTTTTGTAAGTTTAGCATATTTTGATGTTTTGGCTGGGTTGACCATTTTGGTTGACTTTGACCTAACTTTTCAAGGGTTTTTGTGCAAATTTTGGCCAAATTCCAGTAACCAAAGTTGTCAAAGACTTGTAGCACTAAAACTTTTAGATAAGGTTTGGCTTGAGCTCATATTACAAATTTTTGAGAAAAAGGGCTGCAAAGTTGGGGAAATTCACTATTTTCAACACTTCGAGTTTTTGAAGTGAGTTTCAAAAGCTACTGATTTTAATTCTAGTTTTTGAACCCCTTTCACTCCAAACTAGCAAAAGTAATAATAGGGAAAGTTGTTAGAAATGTAAAACTCTACAACTTTTAGTTTGGCAAAACTTTAAGTTTCTATACAAAATTTCTTGTTTTGAATTAACCCCAAACTTAAGATTTTAAGGGCCAAAAGGACTTTTCACATGCTAGATTAGTGTCTAAGCCTCCAATTTCAGCTTAACCAAGTTTAGTTTAAGAAGAGATGTTACAACCTAACCCCTTAAGGGAATCTCGCCCCAAGATTCAAGTGAAGAAAGGAACTAGTATGGCTTGTGCAACGTACCTCCCTCATCAAAAAGAAAACCGTGGAAGTTAGTGTTGAGGTATTCCTCTGTTTCCCATGTCGCTTCATCTTTTGTATGATTACTCCACTGAATTTTGAACATTCTCACCATTTGTCTTCGATTGTGTTTTTCCTTCTGGTCGAGGATTTTAACAAGATACTCCATGTATGATAAATTAGGTTTGATTTCCAAATCCTCAGGTGCAAGAATTTCTGTCGGAACTCGAACACACTTCTTGAGTTGCGAGACATGGAAAACGTCATGTATCGCTGCAAGCTTCTCTTGAAGTTTAGGGGTGTTTGGATACTAGGTGCTAAACTTTAGCAGTGTCACATCGAATGTTCGGATGCTAATTAGGAGGACTAAACATGAGCTAATTATAAAACTAATTGCAGAACCTTGTGCTAATTCACAAGACTCTACAGGTCCACAAATTTTCACCACCTCATATGGACCAATATAGCGTGGAGCCAACTTTCCTTTTACTCCGAAGCGTTGTACGCCCTTAGTCAAGGATACTCGAAGGTATACATGATCGCCAATTTCAAATTGTATAGGCCTCCTCTTATTGGAATAGCTCTTTTGTCAGGACTGAGCGGCCTTAAGTTTTTCTCGGATAACGCTCACCTTTTCTTCTGCCTCAATTACCAAGTTCGATCCATATATGGTCCTTTCTCCTGCCTAGGACCAACTTAATGAGGTTCAACACCTATGACCGTACAAGGCTTCAAAAGGTGCCATCTTCAAGCTATCTTGGTAGCTATTGTTGTATGAAAACTCTGCCAAGGGCAAGCATTTATTGCAGCTCTTGTCATAGTGAATGACACAAGCGCGTAGCATATCTTCCAATATCTGGTTGACCCTTTCAGTTTGTCCATCTGTCTGGGGTGATATGTAGAGCTACGAATCAGCTTAGTGCCAAGTGAAGACTGTAATTGTTCCCCAAAGCGTGCTACAAATTGCTACCTCGATCCGAGATGATCATTTTTGGCACACCATGTAGGGAAATAATTTGGTTAAGATACAGCTCCGCATATTTCTGTATGGTGTGAGTGGTGTGCACAGGAAGGAAATGCGCTGTTTTGGTAAGTCTATCCATTATAAGTCATATGGAATTATGCTTGCAAGAGGTATTAGGCAATCCGACTATGAAGTCCATGCTTATATCCTCCCACTTCCACAAGGGAATAGGTAGCAGCTGCAGAGTGCCAGCTAGCTTCTAGTGGCTTGCTTTAACTCGTTTGCAGGTGTTGCATTCCGAGACATAACGTGCAATATCTGGTTTCATCCCACTCCACCAAAAACTTTGTTGGAGATCATGGTACATCTTGGTACTATCGGGGTGAATTGAAAACTTAAAAAGGTGTGCTTCATCCATAATCTATTTCCAAAGATTGGTAGCATTCGGTATGACCAATCTATCATGGTACCATACAACTCCTTGCCAATCTTGACAAAAATATTTATAGCCCTCATCCTTTTGTGCTAGCTTTTTCTTGATGAGCTTAACTTCCTTATCCGTTAACTGGGCCATAACTATTTGATCATGCAGTATAGGTTCAACGGATATATGACTTAACGCGTGCCATGGGAAAGAATTTCCAAGTTGAGTTTTCCTACCTCGTGACATAACGTTTCAGCGAAGTTGGTTGCTGACAAGCAGTTGCAATGGGCCTTGCGGCTGAGAGCATCCATAACTACATTGGCTTTGCCGAGGTGATAATGCACTTCTAAATCATAATCCTTGAGCAATTCCAACCATCTTCTTTGACACATATTAAGATCAGCTTGATTGAAGATATACTTGAAGCTCTTGTGATCCGTATAGATATTATAGTGAGTCCCCATAAGATAATGTCTCCAAATTTTTAGAGCATGAACAACCGC
The DNA here is from genome assembly GCF_000263155.2 of Setaria italica. Taxonomy (NCBI): domain Eukaryota; kingdom Viridiplantae; phylum Streptophyta; class Magnoliopsida; order Poales; family Poaceae; genus Setaria; species Setaria italica. Next base: position 13,520,189 of record NC_028451.1, read on the forward strand.
TGCTTACTCAAGATCATGAGTAGGATAATTCAGCTCATGTGGCCATAACGCTCGTGAGTCATAGGCGATGACTCAATTGTCTTGCATAAGAACACATCCAAGTCCAGTGCCAGAGGCATCACAATAAATGTCAAACAGCTTTGTTGTATCCAGCTGAGCTAGAACTGATGCGGAGGTCAATAATCTCCTCAATGTGTGGAAAGCTTCTTCACATTTGTCGCTCCACACAAACTTGACTCCTTTATTTAGTAATTCAGTCATTGGCTTAGCTATCTTCGAGAAGTCAGGAATAAATCACCGATAGTAGCATGCTAGATCGAGAAAACTTCAAATTTGATGAACTGAAGTGGGTGGCTTCCATTCCATTACCTCTTGCACTTTGCTTGGTTCTACTGCTATGCCGTTCCTGGATATAGTGTGTCCCAAGAATTTAACACTATCTAGCCAAAATTCACACTTGGAGAATTTGGCATACAGTTGGTGATCCCTCAAGCATTGAAGAACAATGCAAGGATGCTCTGCATGTTCCTCCTCATTCTTTGAGTATACCAGGATATCATCGATGAATACCACTACGAATTTGTCAAGCTCGAGCATGAACACCGAATTCATGAGATACATGAAATAAACCAGCGCATTAGTGAGCCCAAATGACATAACCAGGTACTCATAGAGTCCATACCATGTAGAGAAAGCAGTCTTGGGAATATCGCACGGTCGGATCTTGATCTAATGGTAGCCGGAGCGAAGATCAATCTTGAAAAATACTCTGGCTCCAGCTAACTGATCGAACAAAACATCAATGCAGGGTAACGGATACTTATTCTATATTGTCACTGTATTGAGAGGTCGGTAGTCCACAGACATGCGCAGACTCTCATCCTTCTTTTTCACAAACAAAGCTAGACAGCCCCAAGGTGATGTAATTTGGGCGAATGAAACCCTTTTCCAATAGTTCATGTAACTAGATTTTCAGTTCTGCCAGCTCTGTGGGTGGCATCCAATATGGCCTCTTGGAAATCGGTGTCGTGCCGTGTTGCAACTCAATAGCAAACTCAATATCTCTATCTGGCGGCATACCCAGCAAGTCATATGGAAACACATTGGAATACTCGCATACCACTAAAATGTCCTCCAATCAAGCTTCAGCCACTATGTAGGCACAAGAATTTTTGCACTCTCGGAGGGGTAAGTGTATGGTTGAGCTACCATATCTGGGTGAATTTATGTGGACTGCTCGAGCAGAGATGTCTAGTGCCACTCGGTGCTGAGTCATCCAATCCATACCCAAGATAATATCTATCCCCTCTAAACCAAGGATAAGGAGGTTTAAAAAGGGTTCTTCCTAACTTGATAGGTACATTGGGGTTCATTTGGTATGAGGCTACTTTCTCACCCGGGGTAGAGATCATTTATGACCCTTTTGTGTGACAGAAACTCAATCCACACCTACCACCAGTTTTAGTCCCGATGAAACTATGAGATGTCCCGAATAAAACAGAATAAGGACGGGTTGATTATGGACAGAGAATGTACCCGTCATTACTGGTGCACCTTCCGAGAGCTCTGCAAGGTGGGTGAAGTTCAATCTGCCATATCGAACCTACACCTTTGGCTTCTTCCCCTTGTTGCCCATCGCATTGCTCATGCTAGGCCGTTGATTCTTGTTGCGGGGGTAGTCCTTGGCAAAGTGTCCCGTATTCCCACAGGTGAAACAGCGGTTTCCAATTGCAGGGCGCGACGGCATTGGAAGGGTAGGCCGTGGCCCTTGCGGCTGGAATCTGGGGAAATGGGGCACTGCCTGTGGTGGGGTCGAGCAACCCATCTCCCAGGCTGCGCTGGCCTGCAAGGTGCTAAAGGGGAATTCATCCTGAACTTCTGAGCAGGCGGGCTAGGTGACAGCATTGGAGCCTTCCGCTTCATGTCGGCCTTGAGGGCCTTCATGCAATCCTCCTGGAAGATTGCCAAGTTCACCAGCTCATTGAGAGAATCCACTTTGATGGGATTCAGTCTTTCCTTGAGCTCAAGACTCAAGCCTCTGCAGAATTGGTCCCTCTTCTTTTTGTTGGAATCCGCATGATAGGCTGCGTAGCGACACAGGTCATTTAAAGCTTACGCATATTGTAGGACATCGCAGCTTCCCTGGGTAAGAGCCAGGAACTCATTGAGCTTGCGCTCCAGGAGACCCTCAGGGATATGATGGCTCCTAAAAGCCACCTTGAACTCCTCCCAACTGACAACGTGGTCGGCTGGAAGCATGGCGTGATAATGGTCCCACCAAAGAAGGGCAGAACCACGCAGCTGTTGTGCTATGAACCGGGCCTTGTTCTCATCCAGGCAGTGTGCGGTGAGGAAAGAGAACTTGGATTCGATGGCACGAATCCAGACGTCGGCGTCGAGCGGATCCTCTGTCTTATGGAATAGAGGAGGTTGTGTCCCCAAAAAGTCCTCATAGTGAGCAACATGAGGTTGCTGAGGAGCTCTTCCTCCCTGAGGCTGCTGCTGCCGCCCTTGGGCTATGTGCCTCAGTAGCTCAGTTTGAGCAGCCAAGATCGCTTCTAGCGTGGGCGAAGGAGGTGGAGGCGGTGGAGGCACCTACCTCTGCTCACTACCACTAGGGACAAAGCCAGAGTGTGTGATGTGCACCATCTGCAAGATTTCATCTTTCCATTAGTCACATAATTTGAAAGATTGCTTAATCACAAGGGAAAATTATGTGCTGAATCATAAGCGTTTGTCTTGTCGATAGTGAGAAAACAACAATTATATCTTTTATTGAGTAGGTGCATATCTCTTCTTTGAAATGCACAATGTTTCTCATCCTTGGTCAATGGTTAGGACATGTCACACGTAACAACTATTATTTTATGCTTGCTGACTGAAAAGGAAGGAAAAGGGATCGATTGGTAAACTTAGCGAGTTGCTGTCCGGGCTGTTTTTCAACAAGCTGAGCGGCGGAGTTTTGGTTCTAACGTGAGTTTGACAAATCCAAAGGAGCTGGAATTTTATGAGCATTTAGAACACAAGTTTTTGCACAACTTTGGTATTCAAACCTCAGTTCGAAAATGACTGGAGACAGGGTTAAAACTGAGGAGAAACAGCCACTGAAATTCTGCCAAATTTTTCAGACATTACAACTAACCCATGACAATGGCAGGTCCGTGCTCACAACAAGTTTTTCGACGCAAAGGATACTCAACTCAAGGCTAACCTATTAAATCACTAGCTAAAAATATAGGTCTCCAAGGAGTAAAACAAAAAGAAACTACTCACGACATGATAGCACATCTAGAAGACATCGAGGTTGCCTAATGAGGCAAAGCTAAGTGCAGGAGAGGGAGCGTCGCTAACTCAGGGCTGTGGTGCAATCTCCTCAAAATCCATGCTTGAAAAGCCCTCGATCTCCTCAGCTCCTCCTCCTGAGCCATGGGCTCATTCTACTGCACCTCTAAGGCGTGGATAGCATCAAGCTCAGCGGGTGCTCCTGTAGATACTCATTAGCATCCGCCAACTCCATATTCACATCATAGAACTGATCAGATAACAACTCCATGTCATGCTCCATTGCCTCTATTTCCTCCTCTAACTCAAAAATCTGGGTCTGCATATCAGAAATCTGGACATCCTTCTGCACCAACTCGAGTGACAGATCCACCATACCGTTCTGCACGGTGGTGAGAGCAACCTGATTGACCACTGCCAATCCAATCAAGGTGGTCATAGCTCTACTCTGCATCTCGATCATCCGGTAGAGCACATTCATGCAGTAGGCTGAAGTAAACATTATGTGCTGTGGATCCAACATACCAAATAAATCCATGTTATCCATGCGGTCCAACCAATCCGCATCGTTCTTGTCCCTGGCGGGGAACAAGCCAATCGAATCCAACACGATCTCAAGAGGATGCCGCCTGCAAAACAGTGTTAGTGCCTGTAGAGCTGCAAACTTCCACGTGTCCTCAAGCGTATGCCCATTAGCCATGACCTCTAAGAGTGGCCACTACAGCTGCTCAGGGTGTGGGGGCACCTTTACATGCACGCAGCTCTGGGGTATCCTGTGGTCCTGGTACACGCGTCCCGCATAAATGGGCGGTGACGGGTACCCAAATGAACGCAAGTAATCTCACAATATTTCAGGAAAACCCTCATAATGGAGGCACATAAGTGTGAGGTGCCATCCACGCAAACAGCGATGTACACGGGATCGGCCATCTGGAACAAAAGGGACAAGTGAGAAATGGAACCAGTACTCGGAAATCAAAACAGATTTTTGGTAAGTTAGAGAAAATCTCATAACTCAGTACGCATTCATCCAAAATTTCTCAAATTTTACCAGAATGTTCTTTAGGGAGTGTGTGACAAGTTTGGTATTCAAAGGTGGAGCTAAAACAGACCTTAACAAGGTGATAAGCTCAGGTTTTAACAAGTGGTACATGCTGGAGTTTTCAGGAATAGAGCTGAAGCAAACTGAGTACAACTCTCAAACAAGAGACCCAGTGGAGCTGAAATTTTACCACCAGATGCTTTGTTAAGTGCTTATCAACTTTGGTTAAAGGATTCCTAACAGAAAAGTCCTTAATGTGGTCGAAAAATTAAAAACTCGAACTGGTGCACAACTGACCACTCAGCAACAAGGGTCCACTTAGGCTAAACACAACTCACAACTCACTTGGGAAAACTTCGTAAAATTTTAACAGCATTTTGTTTAGGAAGTTTTTAACAACTTTCTTATACAAAGTTTCTGGAGAAGGTTTAAGGAAACAGTTTAAACAATTTTTTAACAAGTTTGGGCAGCGGAGCAAGACAGCTAGAGAATCCTTATCACGCTTAAGATTTTTAGAAGATTTCACAAGTGAGTTCAATTTGCGTCTTTTAGGTTGCGATTTTTATTCATGATGCATGCACATCCTAATCGGCCTCACAACTGAAATAAGTGCCAAAATGCTTTGGACTTACGTAGTTAGTGCCAGTGGCAAGGCAATCAATACGGCTCTCACTATAGTAACTAGTCGAGTTGCTAATCATCGTTCCCTACCTAAACACGGTTAGTGTACCTACAGAAGATTTCAACCTGAACCTTTCATGCCAGCACGTCATGAAAGCATCCACAAGCATTACTGTTCACTATAGAAACGGCACCCATGCATTTAACACTGCATGGATAGCGCAACAACCGTGGAAATAGGTCCTTTTGAATAAAACCATATAACCCTTCACATACTCATGATTCGGAATCTTGTGGACGTACAATAGACGTGGGCGAACAACCATGATGATAGGCTTGTTGGAATCAAACCATACCACCCTTCGCATGATTTAACATACAGAACCTTGCGCACATGTAATAAACATGGGCGAAAACAACCGTGATGATAGGCTCGTTGGAATCGAATCCTATCACCCTTCACATACTCGCGATGCGAAACTCTGCGCACGTAAGATAACCAAAAAATAACCAATAGTTAATAGCCACCTTAAATAACCAAAAAATTCCCCTAGGGCTTCTCAAACTAAGTTCATCCTTAACGAACTTACAAATTTTTCAAAACTAGTTTTTTGCAAGTTTTATTCAGAAAGGGGGTGTTTAGGGTCTGTTGTTCTCCATACCATGCTTCGAGCTCTGTTGCCAGCTATGACAGAACCTTCCAAATTAACCTGGCTAAAATGCACTTGAGTCGCCTAACACACAATCATGCACTTTAACCAAGCCAACTTGGTCGTCCGTCGAATTTCATCCGATAAATCACTTACTCAGGATCGAGAAGCATTGCTCACACGAAGGTGAGTGGGTATAGGGATTACAACATTCCCACCACATTAACATAGTTCAACAATTTATTACATTTGAATTTTTGAAATTAAAACAGAGTTTGCAAGCTTGTGAACAACAAGAAGTAAAATATGTGGAAGCTAAACGTCGATACATAATACCATGGAGAAGCCGACCATGATATCAACCCCTATCCATGCCGTCCGAGGAGGGATCCCACTCGACTGCCCAACCCGGAGGGAGCTGGGTAGACCAAGTGGCACTAGCAGCCAAACTATCGACATTACCTGAAAGTTATGCCACAAGCAAGGCTGAGCAACTAATACTCAGCAAAACTAACCCAACAGGTGATAACTACTTCACCGACTCCTAGACATGCAAGGCATTTTAGCTGTGGGTTTGTTTTTTTCAAAAGCGACTAAAGTTGGTCCTTACTTTTAATGTTTTAGCTCAGATTCTAAGTTCATTACCCAATCTAAATTAGCAACTTATACTAAGCAAACATAGTTTTCAAACTATTAAAGGACAAGCATCAAGATTAACATCATCATCATGTTCCATCTTTACTCAGTGCAGAATAGTGATCAAGCAGTCCCAAACTATGAGAGGCAGACGAATCGATTCGAATTTATTAACCATGCATGGTGAACCTAATCCCATAACATCCGCGCACCACGAAGGGTCACTTCACTTGTCAGCCGTCCCCATCGATCCCGAGGCACATGTCAAGGCCAAATTTTCCTTGGCATGCAATGCTCCACAGTCTCGGCCTCTGTCATACTGTGACTGCAGTTGCACCTACATGATGCACCATGGGAACCACGTTCCAGGGACAGCAGGAGTATAAGCCACGTCATAGTTCAATCAGGTACAAGGCTTCCCCATCCCATACTAGGTATAAGATTAGTACTTTCAAACACTTGATCATCAACGTCGACACGTTTCGACCTTAGCAAGTTCATTACTAGACAGACGGGGCAACCACCACATTGGAACCATTCCCGGTCCCATCCGTCATCCTTATAGTTGTAGTATGAGTAAACCAACAATTCCTATAACTCGCAGGTGACAGGAATCACTTGACTTTTACCAGTCGTATTCAGCACAGCAACTACTTGACTTTAGCAACTAGTGTTCAGATCAAAAAGGGTACTAAGTTCATGCATCTAAGGTTTAAATCAACTCCTATAATTGTAAATGCACAAACATGAGCACCAACATATTGCAAAATTTAAAACAGGGAAGCATGCACCGGGACTTGCCTTCAGGTTCAGAAAAAGTTAGTTGGTCTTCGTGGTCTTGATCTGGCTCGGGTTCATCTTCTGCGTGATGTAGCTTGGCAGCGGGTTCCTCTTTCGACATAGGGTGGAGCTCGTAGGTTCCGTCGGCGGTATTAGCTTCTACACGACATGCATATGCATATAGTTCAATTTCCATGCTTCCACAAGAAGGATGCAAGACATGAATTATTGTTGCAATGTAAGTTGCATTTCGACCACATTCACCTAAACAAGGTTCTAAACTTTCATTCTCTTCATCAAGTAAGGTGTGTTGTGGTATAAAGCTCGGGGTTGACTTTGATGGTGATTGTGTATACATTTAAGGTTCTTACAACTTAGATCTTCACAAGGAAGGTGGGGGTCACCTTAGGATTGTTCAGGGTTCATTTGGAAAGTCATTTGTTTATGAATGTTTTTCTATACCTCTTCCAAAAATTACTTTTTAAGCTTAATAGGACTTAATGTTTTCTTTATTTATTTAAACCGGTTCATGTTTCAAAATTTGTTTCCATATTCAAATAGTAACTTGTGACACTGAAGATTTAGCAGTATCTCACTCCTATCACCAATGAGTTACTGTAAAAATTTTAGATCCATTGGATTACTACCAAAATAATTAAAATTATTTTATTACCCAAAGGTAGCATGTACTTAGCCATTTTTATCTCAAAACCTACAGTGGTTTTGAGAGCCAAACTTTAGCAATGGGTTGAAAGCGTGTTACAGAGACGTTGTTTAATTTTTCATGATTTTTAGTGAAGGACAACTATTTCCCACATTTATCTTCTGTTTATCTTTCTTCAAACAGAAAGGCATGTGTCATCAAGTTACATTTAGTGTTTCATAGTTTCCCTAAGAACTACTCTTCAAAGCCAAGGTACTCCAAGTGGTTTCATATTTTTCTCCCCTCTGGATTAAAACTTATGCAAAAAGAAAGATTTAACCCTAGATTTCAAAGATAGAGCTAAAACAGCGATTTAAAGTTCTACACCAGGGTCTTAACTATTTTTCTAAGCTTTTACTCACTAAAACAAACACTTTAGAAGTGGATCGGTCATTTTTACATTTTTCTGTGATTTACCATGATTCAAAAGGCCTAAATAAGAGATAAAACTATGGAGCATTATTTCTAATAGTAACATGGGCAAGGTTATTTTTCCATGAAACTATTTTGCTCACTGAGTCTAACAAAAGTGGTGTATTTTCTATGATTTTTAGTGTATTTCCAAAGTTCATTCATTTTTCTACCAAAACAAAACACATAAACCGAGGCAGATTTACACTAGGGCCCTTAAGGTTTTCGAAGTCTCACGGATAAGCCCTTAACTCTAACAACTAGGTCCCTGCGAAGTTTTAAACTTCACAACCATAACCCTATGGCGGCTGGCGGCGGGTGACTGCGATTCCGGCGATGGCCGGCCTAATCGCAAAGGAGAAGTAATGGGGGAGGTGCGCTAGCTCACCAGAGGAGGCTCGGCGCTGGTTGGAGGCGCGGAGATGGCGTGTGGAAGGCGGAATGGCGTGGGGACAAAACACGGGTGGCAGCAAAGGATTCTCTAGTGTTCCGGCACCAGTGGTTCTTCGGGCAGCCAACGGAGTGGGTTGTGAGCTGCGTGTGGTTGTAGCGAAGCTTGTGGAGGTGTTGGTGAGGCGCGGGGTGGCGTGGAGCAAGGGACACCACGAAGGAGGCGTGTGGTGGCGCTTAGAGTAGAGGGGCGATGGAGCTTTGCGAGTGCGGGGAGCTGCGCAGGCGGCATATCGACCCCTTTTATAGGGCCAGGGACGTGTGGAGGGCGAGGGCGGAGCTAACAGGCGGTGCTGGCATGGCCGGAGGGGAGAGGGGAGCGATTGCCGCTCGGTGGATTAGGTGGCGGCACCATTGGTGGAGGGGCGCGAGCTTCGGGGATAGGATCTTCCGGCCATTGGCCAAGAAAGATAGCTAGCGCGCGGATCCGGTTTGCCGGGTGGGTTGATTGGCGAGCGGGGAGCCTCGTGCTGTCGCGGTCGCGGTCGGGGTTGGCGGAGGTGGCTTGGCCGGTGCTTGGCAGTGGCGTGGCATGCTAGGAGTGGCGCGGCTTGCTCGGGACGGGGCGAAGAGGATGCACGGCTAGAGGGGAGGATAGGGTCGGGTGCTTACTGGGCGACAAGGCGAGCGAGTTGTCCCGTCGTGGCCGTCGGTTGGCCATTGGCGAGCTTGTTGGGATACGAGGTAGGCTACACTAGCGCAAATCAAAATTTCTACCACGTAAAACCAGGAAGAACTGCCGTATAAGGATCACGGGATTACCACTCGACGCATTACTGGTGCGGAAGATGTAGATTTGCATCAATGCAGTGAAGACGATCAACGTAGTCGTACGTAGTCGATCAACATAGTCGTACGTAGTCGATCACGTCAACGTCCAGCAGCTCCTCAGCAGCTCGTCCACGTGCAGCAAGATCGCCCTCGTGCCGTGGCTCGTCGTCGGCTCGTCGTGGCTCGTCTGCGGCTCATCCAAGTGCTGCAGGCGCAACACCTCCAAGGTATCCACACGTGCAGGGAGGAAGCGTCGCAAGCCGGATTGCTAGATCCGCGAGTTGCAATAGGCGAGGGCGTGGGAGGCGCGGCAAATGTGTTTCGCCAAAAAGGTGTAAACCCTAGGGCGCCCCCACCCCTCTATTTATAGAGGTTCCTGACGGGCCTCTGGGTCCGAGGCCCATTAGTACTTCTAAACCTAATCCAACTCGGATCAGATCCGAATTGGGCTTCCAGCCCCTTAAGTGTGTGACCCTATGGGTTCGAATACGTATAGACATGGCCCGAGTACTCCTACTCGGCCCAATAGTCGGTAGCGGCCTCTAGCAAGACGTGCCAACTCCTATACGCACACGAAGATCATATCAGATGAACCATCACAACATAATATACATGCTATTCCCTTTGCCTCACGATATTTGGTCTAGCTTCAAGCCGACCGCTCTTTCTCGATCCTGTGATTTGGAATCCCTTTGTAGGTTAACTCTTAACCATACGTAGCATGGCCATGCATTTTCGGATCCGATCACTCGAGGGGCCCAGAGATATCACTCTCAATCAGAGAGGGGCAAATCCCATCTTGATTGACCATGTCTCACAGCATGCTTCTTGACAAACCCGAAAGCTACCTTTATAACTACCCTGTTACGGCGTAGCGTTTGATAGCCCCTAAGTAGGTCGATCCACATCTTGAATACATGCGACAATCTCAGGTCTAAGGACAAAGCGTATATGTTGTTTAAAGAGGCAACTACTTCTCGTGTTGGGTCAGTCCTAGCACATGTTTCCACATGTGTCCACATTATTAGTTCAACATCTCCATGTCCATGACTTGTGAAACATAGTCATCAACTAATACATGTGCTAGTCTAATATTCATGTGTGTCCTCACATGAACTCTGACTAGGACAACTTTAGAATAACCATACAAGTAAAGAGTTTCACATACAATTCACATAATTGCAAATCAATTCAAGTAGCCTTTAATGGATATTCAATGAACACAATATACAAATCATGGATACAAATGGAATATCATCATCTCTATGATTGCCTCTAGGGCATACCTTTCTTTTGCCTCTTCCATGCTGAACCGCTTCAACACTTTGTCAATGTAAGTATCTTGGCTTAAACCTATAAGCCTTCTCGATCTATCTCTATAGATCTTAATGCCCAGAATATATGCCGCTTCCCCTAAGTCCTTCATCGAAAAACTATTTTTCAGTGAAGTCTTTACAGACTCAAGCATAGGAATGTTATTTCCAATCAGTAATATGTCATCCACATATAAGATTAGAAATACTACAGAGCTCCCACTAACCTTCTTGTAAACACAAGACTCTTCTTCGTTCTTGGTGAAGTCAAACCCTTTGACCACTTCATCAAAATGAATGTTCCAACTCCTAGATGCTTGCTTCAATCCATAAATGGATCTCTGAAGCTTGCATACCTTTCCAGCATTTTTCGGATCGACAAAACCCTCGGGCTGTATCATATACATGTCCTCAGCTAGGTTTCCATTCAGGAAAGCTGTCTTGACATCCATCTGCCATATCTCATAATCAAAATATGCAGCTATAGCTAGAATAATCCGAATGGACTTAAGCATCACTACGGGCGAGAATGTCTCGTCGTAGTCAACTCCTTGAACTTGTCGAAAACCTTTTGCGACAAGTCGTGCTTTATAGATGTGAACATTTCCATCCATGTCCTTTTTCTTCTTATAGATCCACTTGCACTCTATGGCTTTAACACCATCAGGCGGGTCAACCAAGTTCCAAACTTGATTGTCTCCCATGGACTCTATTTCGGATTGCATGGCACTCTGCCATTTTTCGGAGTCTGGGTCCATCATTGCTTCTGCATATGTCGCAGGCTCATCATTGTCCAACAATAATATTTCCCGCATTTCACGGAGCCTTGCCGACCTTCGTGGTTGTGGCGGTGCTTCTCTTGCCATGGGTATCTCAACTTGTTCTGCTACGTTAGCATCACTCATTGATTCTTGCCCGATCGGCTCATCTTGAACTTCTCCAAGATGCACTGTCTTTCCACTCTTTTCTCCTTTGAGAAACTCTTTCTCTAGGAAAACCCCGTTCCGTGCGACAAACACTTTGCCCTCTGATCGGTTGTAGAAATAATATCCCAAAGTTTCCTTTGGATATCCCACGAAAATGCACTTATCTGACTTGGGTGTGATCTTGTCCGACTGAAGTCACTTGACAAACACTTCACATCCCCAAATCTTTAGAAAACACAAACTAGGAACCTTTCCAGTCTATATCTCATATGGTGTCTTAACTACGGATTTAGATGGTACCCTATTAAGTGTGAAAGCTGCTGTTTCTAGAGCGTATCCCCAAAATGACAACGGTAGGTCCGACTGTCTCATCATTGATCGAACCATGTCTAACAAAGTTCGATTACGTCACTCGGATACACCGTTTCTTTGAGGTATTCCAGACGGCGTAAGTTGTGGAACAATTCCGCAACTCTTTAGATGATTGCTAAACTCGTGGCTCAAATACTCGCCTCCACGATCAGATCGTAAGGCCTTAATTTTCTTACCACGCTGATTTTCAACTTCATTCTGAAATTCCTTGAACTTTTCAAAGGTTTCAGACTTGTGCCTCATTAAGTAGACATAGCCATATCTACTAAAATCATCAGTGAAAGTTATGAAGTATTGGAATCCTCCTCTAGCCGTCGTGCTCATTGGTCCGCATACATCACTATGTATGAGTTCCAACAAGTCTACTGCTCTCTCAGGAAATCCTGTGAAAGGCGTCTTGGTCATCTTGCCTAGCAAGCAAGCCTCACATGTCTCGTATGATTCAAAATCAAACAAAATTAGAAGTCCATCAGAATGGAGCTTCTTCATGCGCTTTTCACTTATATGACCCAAACGACAATGCCACAAGTAGGTAGGACTCAAATCATTAGGCCGAGGCCTTTTAGCACTGACGTTACAGACAGGTGAACCATCAAGATTTAAAACAAATAATCCATTCACAATGGGTGCTAAAGCCATAAACATATCATTCTTAGAGATCACACAACCATTGTTTTCACTCGCAAATGAATAACCATCCTTCATCAAGCATGAAGGAGACAAAATGTTTTGACTTAAACTAGGAACGAAATAACAATTATTCAACTCCATAATAAATCCTGACGGGAGGTGGAGTTGCATCGTCCCGACGGTCAACGCAGCAACTCTTGCATTATTGCCCACGTGGAAATCAACTTCTCCTCTTTCCACGCTTCTACTTCTTATCATTCCGTGCATCGAATTGCAAATATGAGCAACCGATCCGGTATCAAATACCCAACAATTAATAATTGTATCAGCGAGAAAAATGTTGTCTATAACATTAACAACAAGCGTACCTGAGGTAGAAGTACTCTTACTTCCGCCATTCTTCAATGAAGCTAGGTACCGCTTGCAGTTTCTCTTCTAGTGACCAAGTTCATGACAGTAAAAGCACTCTTTGTCTGGAGCAGGTCCAGGTCCAGCTTTAACCTTGGGCGTTGGGTTTGGCTTGGACATTCCAGCCTTGCCCTTCTTCTTCCAAGAATTGCCCTTCTTCTTAAAGCTAGGCTTGTTCTGTATAGCCATCACATGGCTGGTACTAGCGCTTTTCTTAATGTCTCCCTCTGCTGTCTTGAGCATACCACACAGTTCATTCAGACCCTTCTCCGTCCCATGCATATGGTAGTTCGAGATGAAGTTCCCATAGCTAGGCAGAAGAGATGAAAGAATAAAGTCAGTGGCCAACTCTTTGCCCATTGGGAAGCCCAGCTTCTCCAATCGCTGAGTGTAACCAACCATCTTGATTACATGTGGTCCTATTGCTGCGCCTTCTGCTAGCTTGCACTCCAGAAAGGCTTTGGACACATTGAACCTTTCAGTCCTAGCCTGTGTCTAGAACATGTCCTTGAGCGCCACGATCATATCATGTGCCTCATGATTTGTTTCGAACTGCATTTGCAGCTCGGGTTCAGGTAAGCAAGCATAAGGCAGCTTACCTCAAGATTAGCATCAAATGCCTTCTTGTAAGCAGCCTTAACGGCAGCAGATGCATCATCAGCAGGTACTGGTGGTAGTGGGGTGTCTAGAACATCTTCCTTTTTATCGGCCCTGAGAACAATTCTCAGGTTACAGATCCAATCCGAGTAGTTTGTTCCATTCAACTTGTCCTTCTCAAGGACCGAACGCAAAGCAAACGATGTGGTGGTGTTGCTAGGTGCCATTTAATCTACAACAAAAGTAATGCAAAATAGACTAAGACAAACGTATCCATGATAGAGCAAATCACATTAAACTATTTTAACAAAATCTACTCCCACTAAAATCAATATCCCTCTATTGAAACTTAGTGATTCAGGATCCACAACTAACAAGTCTACTAGTGAGCTTTAGCATCACCGCTAGCAAACAAGGTAGATCGGTAAGCAACTTTTGCTAATCATATCACATATGACTCCTGTTGTTGGGTGACATCTCCATGTCTCAGCACCCAACCTTTATGCCCCAAGGTCCTTAACTGTTAAGATAACCTTGTTAAGCAAACCAACCCTTATGCGTGTAAGTGTCCGACACAAACCCGTCTAATCAAGGAAAACTAGTGGCACCCTAATTTCATAGACCCACCACTAATTGTACAAGATATGGGACGGTGCAAGTTTTAGTTGGGAGGGCACACTAAATTAAACTTTGTGAGGGATCGTTCTACTTCTAACATCATAGCATGCAGAAAGTAAAACATAAAAACAGAATAGCATTCACACAGTTGTGACACAGTATGGCCCGTTTTCATATGGTGATCTCCATCTCCATCTCCATAGAACCTGTTCACCATGGTGATCTCCATCTCCATGTTCCATGTTCGCCATCCTCCTGGTGATGAGTCCTCCAAGAACTAGAACATGCTATTACGCCTAACAGCTAGCAAAGAAGCTAGTAATGAAGATTACATAGTTGCTTGGATCATCACAGATTGGTACGCAGACCATTAAATACAATAAAGTGACAACACATATGGCTCCCGCCGTGTTGTCGTACGCGCGACACGCAGGTCACGAATGAGTTACACACATGCATCATATACACAAAGGGCCATACTGATCACAAGATACATACATCCTGCAAAACAGAGTTAAGCATCCTAACGTTCCAAACTTCGGATGCCCGAAACTCCATCTTCCAAGCCAAATTTAAGAAATCTAATTTCGCCAAAAACGGCGAAGTGTTGAATTTCATGTGTAACTTTTTCTGTAGATCAGTTTTCATATAAAATTCGCCCCGATCCGAGATCGTACCAAAAAGTTACGGCTGATTTACCGAAGCATACGCATACGGCAAAAATCCTGACCCCGGTAGTAGATCCCATCTACTACTGCACATCTAATGCGCCTGGCGTATGACCCTGGATTTCGATTCGACCAATCATATTGATCTTCGCTCACTGCAACTGGAATTACGTGTATTACTTAACTCCGATGGCGGAAACCGACCGGTAGGAGTATGTCGTTACACTACCATTGCAGCAAGTGATCAAACTGAAAACTCGCATATCTCCATATGCACACATCCCGAATCCAAAACTAAACAACCTGGCTCTGATACCACTGTTGGGATACGAGGTAGGCTACACTAGCGCAAATCAAAATTTCTACCGCGTAAAACCAGGAAGAACTGCCATACAAGGATCACGGGATTACCACTCGACGCACTACTGGTGCGGAAGATGTAGATTTGCGTCGATGCAGTGAAGACGATCAACATAGTCGTACGTAGTCGATCAACGTAGTCGTACGTAGTCGATCACGTCAACATCCAGCAGCTCCTCAGCAGCTTGTCCACGTGCACCAAGATCGCCCTCGTGCCGCGGCTCGTCGTCGGCTCGTCGTGGCTCGTCGGCGGCTCGTCGTGGCTCGTCTGCGGCTCGTCCAAGTGCTGCAGGCGCAACACCTCCAAGGTATCCACACGTGCAGGGAGGAAGCGTCGCAAGCTGGATTGCTAGATCCGCGAGTTGCAACAGGCGAGGGCGTGGGAGGCGCGGCAGATGTGTTTCGCCAAAAAGGTGTAAACCCTAGGGCGCCCCCACCCCTCTATTTATAGAGGTTCCTGACGGGCCTCTGGGTCCGAGGCCAATTAGTACTTCTAAACCTAATCCAACTCGGATTAGATCCGAATTGGGCTTCCAGCCCCTTAAGTGTGTGACCCTATGGGTTCGGATACGTATAGACATGGCCCGAGTACTCCTACTCGGTCCAATAGTCGGTAGCGGCCTCTAGCCAGATTTAGGTAGATTTCCAAGTTTGCTGGTTTTTAGGGCTTTAGCTGTGTTTGATCCAAATTTTGAATGGTTTTTCGATCAAATTAGGCCAAGGTGTTATTGAAAAATTTGTTTTATAAATTGGGTACTAAAACTCTTATAAAGGGTTTTCCTTGAGTTTAGTGTAAGTTTTGTGAGTAACTTGCTTGCCAAGATACAAACTTTGAACTGCTCTCAGACAGCATATTTTGATGTTTTGGCTGGGTTGACCGTTTTGGTTGACTTTGACCTAACTTTTGAAGCATTTTTGTGCAGAATTTAGCCAAACTCTAGTAATCAAAGTTGTCAAAGACTTGTAGAAATAAAACTTTTAGATAAGTTTTGACTTGAGATCATATTAGAAATTTTGAGAAAAAGGGCTGCAAAGTTGGAAAATTCACTGTTTTCAGTACTTGGAGTTTTTGAACTGAGTTTCAAAAGCTACTGATTTTAATTCTAGTTTTTGAACCTCTTTTACTCCGAACTAGCAAAAGTGCTAAAAAGGAAAGTTGTTATAAATATAAAACTCTACAACTTTTAGTTTGGCAAAACTTTATGTTTCTATACAAAATTTCAAGTTTTGAATTAACCCCAAACTTAAGCTTTTATGGTCAAAAAGGACTTTTCACGAGCTAGATTAGTGTCTAAGCCTCCACATATAGCTTAACCAAATTTAGTTTAAGAAGAGCTGTTACACTGGGGACGCGTGTGAGCTTACCGCGAGGAGGTTCTGTGAAGACCAGGGGTGCGGAGATGGCTCGTCGGAGCGGAACGGCGTGGGGACGAAAGGTCAGGTGGCGGCGGCGGGTTGTCGGCGTACCGGCGTTGGTGGTGCTTCGGGAGGCCAACAAGCTGCTCAGCGAGCTTCGCGTGGATGTGGTGAAACTAGCGGAGCCGGTGGCGAGGTGCAGGGTGGTGTGGAGCAGGGGCCTCCACGGAGGGGTTGTGCGGCGGCGCTTGGAGCAGAGGAGCGGCGAAGCTTGGCGACTGCGGGGAGGGTCGCGGGCGGCGCAATTGCTGCCTTTATAGTGTCGGGGAGGGAGCGGAGGAGTGAGGTGGGGCTCCTGGCGCTGACGAGAATGACCGGAGGGGAGTGGAGGGCAGTTGGCCATGCGAGGATTGTTGGCGACACCATTGGCGGGCAGAGCGGAGCCACGGGGCACAATCTTGAGATCATTGGGCGAGCTCGATCTTGGGCATGGAGAGACGGCTTTGTTGGGTGAGCAGAGTGGCAGAGCGGGCCTTGTGTTGTCATTGTCGCAACCAGGGTTGGGGAGGCGGGGCTCGGCCGGTGGAGGCGCGAGCCATGGCGCGCTGGGGAGTGGGCGGACATGTGCAGCACCACGAGAGATAGGGTGAGAGGGATCGCGGACAGGGGAAAGGATAAGCTCACCGGCGTATTGGGCAGCCACAACTCGACCTGTCCTCTTTTGGGGGCGGGTTGGGTGACAGCGCGTTGCCAGTGGGGGCTGGCCACGCGGTGGGTGGCGGACGGGAGCGTCACGCTGGGTGCACTCTGGCGTCGGGTGAGGCATAAGGCAGGAAAAGGTAGGGTTTTGGGGAATGATTTGTTTGAAAACTTTGAACTAAACTTCAATTTTTCCCTTTCTAAGATCTATTGTCCTCAGTTAAAAGTTTAAACTTTCTAAAAGGTTTCACTTCAAATTCGGAATAGATTTGAAGTTACGAAGCTCCAAAGTCTGCTAGAATACACGGTTTCAGACTTGGGCAAAATCAGCAGTTTGGCTGTTTTTCAGGGTTTTGGCTGATCTTGGCCTGAGATTTAGAGGGCTTATGATGTTAATTTGGCCAAGGCTTAATTGAAGAAGTTGTTGCACAAACATAGATCTCAAATTCTTATAAAGGGTTTTTCTTAAATTCTATTTAAGTTTGGTAAGAAAATTGCATGGCAAGATGCATACTTGAACTGTTTCCAGACTTATCATGATTTTGCAATGTGTGGCTAGGTTGACCATTTTAGTCAATTTTGACCTTATTTTTGAAGGGTTTTTATTGATATTTAGCCCTAGGTCAAAAAGCAGAGTTGTAGAAGACCCGTAGCACTCTAACTTCTATAAAAGGTTTGACTCGAGTTCATATATGAATTTGTGAGAAACAGGGCTACAAAGTTGAAAAATTTCACTTTTTTCAGCACCTAAGAGTTTTTGAGTGATTTTGAATTGCCACTGATTTTGATTCTAGTTTTTGAACATTTTCCTCTCCAAATAAATCAAAGCACAAATAAGAAAAGTTTCTAGAAATGTAAATTTTTACAACTTTTAGTTTAACAAAATTTTAAGTTTCTATATAAAATTTCAAGTTTTAAATTGACCCCAAATTAAGTTTTAGAAGGGCAATTTGGACCTTTCATGTGCTAAATGAGTTTCTAATTACCCTAATCAAGCTTAAGCAAGGTTAATTTAGCTAGGGTTTTCATAAAGGTTTGATCATGCAACCCAACAAACTCAAAAACATGGGTAGGATACTATGTTGTAGTAAGACATATGAGAGGAAACAAATAGAGCAACCATTCATCATTTCAACCATGAAGAATTAAAACATTCTTACTGCACATAGGAAAGCAGTAAATGTTTTTGGTATTTTTAGTCTTTCATATTTTTATTTATTTTTATCATGCATATTTGTACCGCGTCTAACAAAAGTAAGCTTGCAGCTCCTCCTGCTACTACCACTAGAACTGCTGCATGGCATGGATCCTCTTGCCAGTCTGTCACTGTCAATCCCTAGTTGACTGGATGTGCTGGTTCAGCAACTTCTCCATGTCACTGGTATGAACGGTGAGCTCGCTCAGCTGTTGAGTAAGACCAGTGTGGTCTTGAGCGGAGAACGAGCGCCGGGCGGCAAACGTGGAAGGAACACCACCGGAGCTGGAACTAGTGGATTGGTCCCGATGAATTAGTTGGGCCCACTCATCACTGCCCACGTTCTACCACACCGAGCTACTAGCCTCGTGCTGATAGGAAGGTCGGTTCCAAAGAAGTGTACTCGGGTGTTACCCCGGGCACATAACTAGCTGTGGCCCATCCGCCTGAGCTGGAAACACAGGAGGTTGTGGCTATGGTTGCGCTGTGGTGGTGGCAGTTGCTGCATGGCTGCACTCCTTGACATGCTCCATGTCATCCTGCTGCCAAAAACACTGCTCCTGCGAGCTTCCTCTTGTGGCACAAGAGGCATGGTTAGCGACTAGAAATTATACAAACGAAGCCCTGGCTTAGGTAACGGGATCTCATTTATATAGACAGGAAAGAAGAAAACCAAAGAATCATCTGAGCCCTTCTTGAGTGTGTGGCCATAAACCAAATACACTTCGCCAATATGAAGACAAGGCTTCTCAATGAAGGGAATGGCATTCCCCTCTAGAGCCTGGATCCTCGAAGCGACACGAGTGATCAAAGAAGTGCATTCAATGGGACCCGTCATCTTAAAATTCTCTAGCCATTGCTGAACCATTGCCTTGATGGGGGAGATCTTCATCTTCTTGACCATGGCATATAAGATCATCAACTCATCGTTGTGCATAGGCCTAACATCCTCCCTTGGAAAGAGAGTGATGGCTAACCACTTGTGCATCAAGCGAAGAGTCGGATTCTGAATGTCATTGCACCGAGGTGCAAATTTGCCATGGACCATCTGACCAGAGATGTCACCCCAAAAACCATGTTGAGAAAAACCACAGCAAGCTTTGTCAAGAGAAACAGCGCAACGAGGACCAAAACTGAGGTGACGGCTGATTCTTTCCAAGTAAAATGGTATTCCCTCCCGAAAAGTTGGAAGCAGACACCGTCTGTCACCTCTCGAAAAGTGCAAAGAAACTGGATGGTGAGGGGTCAAGAACCAAGCTCCTTAACTGGCAAAAACTCATCCCACCCAATAGTAGACCAAACAGAGGTGAAGTCTATATCCATAGCTAAATGGAATTCTTACCTGCATGTTACTCCTCCAATGCTTGGCCAATCTTGTAGCAAAGAAATCAAGAGAAAGAGATTGCTTGCACTCAACTTTTGAGCAAAACTTCAAAGGAAACCCAAGAGCAAAGAGTAGAGAGGGAGTGAATGGATGAAATTTGTTGAATGGATGAAGATAACCCCCCTCAGCCCTTCTATTTATAGACCAAAAATTGCAAATGAACGCATCCCGACCACATGCAATGGCTACTAGCCGTTGACCAAAGCGGGGCCGAGCAAAGGTCAACTAGGTTCAGCCGATCCCTAGCTGGCCCCGCTTGCTGATAGCTTTGGTCCATGGCTCCCCAACGGCTACATGATGTCATGCCTGGGTGCCTCGGCCAAAGTTTCCTCAATAAATCCTCAAAGATTTTTCAAGGAGATTTTGGCTCAAAATCATTTTCATATTTTTTTATGAAAAGGGAAAAATGGCTAGAAAAATTCCAGCATGCAAATGTGGGTTGGAAAAATTAAACATGCATTTTGAAAAATCAAATGATGGGGAAATCAAAATTTTGAAAGAGAAATGTGAGATAACTACCGATTTTACCTTCCGGTGAAGGGCTCACTATTTTGAGTCCGACATGTGGGACTCTTCTCCATCGTGATTACCACACGGCATCCCTTCCTAGAGAAGTGGATGAAGACGCTCGTTCCACCTTCCGCCGCACTTTCTTAGTCTTCTTAGGTTTTGTCGGTGTGGTTGGTGGCTTCTTGGATTGGGGTTGTGGCTCCGTCCACTACCCTAGCCACTCATCTTCTTGATCGATCAAGTAGCATTGCTCCTCCCTTGGTTGAAATTTGAACATCATGTTCCTGTTCCCAATGCAGAAGCAGATTTCTCTGGCTCCAACATCCATCCCTGTATTGGTGGCATTTAGGAATGGTCGCCCAAGAATGAGTAGCATCCCCAAGTCACCTTCCATATCGAGGACCACAAAATCCACAAGGATGTACGAACCCCAGATTTTCACCAGGAGATTTTCTACTATTCCCTCAGGGTACCGGATCATCGAGTCGGGTAGCTGTAACCTCATCAAGGTAGGGGATAGAGTAGGATAGTTCAACCTTTCAAACATCACCTTGGGCATGATATTGACGCTCGCTCCAAGGTCACAAAGGGCCTGTTCGATGTAGCAATCATATATTCAGCAACTGATCACCGGGTATCCCTGATCTTCCTTCCTTGCTACTAGTTCATCCCATGAATTCTTTCTTTGGTGTGTGGGCTTCCTGCATTGTTAGAAACAAACAGCCTCCAAGATGGCTTACCCCATTTGGCTGTCATTGTACTAACATTTTCACGAGAAGATTCATGTTGCCCTGGGATCTTCCCGATCTCAGCAGAAGGAACAAAAGCAGCCAACTGAGCTAACTGGGTTTCTAGCATTCTATTGAAACTCAGCTGGTTCTTCAATGCTAAAGAAAGACCTCAAGTTTTAAGTTGAGGCTATCCTAGGTTTTCTCATTGGTAGCTAACTTTTTGTTAAGGCCTTCATTGATCTTAGCTTGCCCAAAACAAAGATCTATAAAGGAGGTTTGGTTGGGATTGAAAGAATTACTATTGTTACCTCATTGATAAGAGCATTGTTGATTCCACACTTGGCCTTCTTATGGACGATAGTTGTTGTTGTCGTTCATGTACAATATGTCCTCCTAAGTCTCGGGGTAGTTATTCCTGAGTGTCTAATGTTTCCACAAACCTCACACGTCATGTGAGAATCCATAGCTTGGATGGTATTAGACATAGTAGCTTTCTCTTTGGTGTAGTCATCCAATCTCTTCACGAGGAGGTCCATCTTAGCGGTAAGCATATCCGCTTCCTTGACGGCACCTCTCTATCAAGGCTGCAATCGTTCATCGTTCCACCCTTGATTAGAGACCATCTTCTCGATCAAAGTAGTAGCAGCAGCAATAGTAAGTAAGAAGAAGGCTCCTCCAGCAGTAGCATCAACATGACCTTGGGATGTCGGAGTCAACCCATTGTAGAAGTTTTGAAGAATAAGCCATTTATCCATCCCGTGATGAGGATAGGCCAGGATGTACTCCTGAAGCATTTTGCATGCCTTGGGAATGGACTCAGAGGCTGCTTGCTGGAAACTCGAAATCCTTCCACAAAGGGCGTTGGTTTTGCCCAACAGAAAGAACTTCACGAGCAATGCCGTGAAGCATTTATCCCATGTATTCACCTCCGTACGGCTCGTGTAGAACCATTGCTATGCTCTTCCAAGGAGAGAGAATGGGAATAGTCAGAGATGAATAGCATCTTCACTCACCCCTCTGATGGTGAAGGTGCTGTAGAGCTCAACGAACTGTTGAAGATGGGCGCTTGCGTCCTTGTTGGGTTTCCCAAAAAATGGGCTAGCCTGCACCATGGTAATGAGACCCATCTTGATCTCGAAGTTGATGTTCCCCATGTCCACCTTAGGACCTTTCAGCACCTGAGAGGCTGAGGGAGCGGAGTACTCACAAAGAGTCTCCTAGGTCATTGCGTTGGACATAGATGGTGCAAAGGAAGCTGGGTCGACAGCCGTGAGAGTAATTTGAGGAGAAACGACATGAGATCGTACCTTTCTCATAAGTGACGCCAGATTAGCCTGTCTTACACTACCTGTCTTCACATCAAAGATAGAGAAGACAATCAAGGTTAGCCTGCTTGAGTAATGATATACCATCTATGAATATAAACATATTCACTGTAAAAACTTTTAACCAGTGCCTTCCCCGGCGTGATGCTAGAAATGCTTGTTGGTATATTTAATGATCACGAATAAATCCGCAAGTGCACGGATATACCGTTGTAGCATTTCACCTGAGAGAATTCCCAAGGGTATGGTATTTCCCAAAGGAAGGTAGGTAGATCAAAAGAGTTTACTATGCATATGAGTATACCATAGATTGATAGTGACAATACTCAAGATAGGGGTAAGATAATGATAAAGGAGTAGTGTGACACACACAGGAATCATCTCAAGATAACTAAGCTAGGGAGAAGGACTAAGTGTTAGCTCTAGGTCCATATGTACTTCATATATACTGCACAGATCTTATAAGCATAACATACATACACAATGTATAGGACTCAGGCCTATGCTCCCAAGCACACGCAGCGAGATAGTACTCGTATTGGTTCCGCCCAATAAAGTTACTACTAATTTACAAACTCCTACAGCATACCCGAACATGGAGGATTACAAAGGACCAATGCGGCCCGTGGGGCAAACTCATATCCAATGAAGCTAAGCAATCCAAGCCCCATGCTTGTATTGTTAGCAACACTCCAGGCATCCCGAGCTATTGTGACTATGGCTAAAGCCACCATAAACATGGCCATTGAACCAATGCAGTAGCATAGATCAACTAAGCTATACAATGTATATATGCAAACAAAGTATGTACTAAAGTATGGTCTCAAGGCATACATGAGAGTATATAAGCCTATACTATGATAGCAAGGGTATACAACTAGCATACGAGCGTATAAGCCTAGGACATCAACATAGCAAGGGTATATAGCTAACTCATGCATATAAGAATCAAGCACAACACTATATAAAGAAGATGTATACTTTGAATAGGATAAACTCAACCTAGGAATGTAAGATACAAGAACCATACCCTAGACTCCAAGAAGACTTAGAACCTGAAGGAGAGCTATTCTAGCCTAACTCCACTAACTTGAAAACTAAGAGGGAGAGAATGATTCACTTATGGTGTGTGTCCTCGAATGGAGCCCCGGCCCTATCCTCATA
The DNA here is from genome assembly GCF_000263155.2 of Setaria italica. Lineage (NCBI taxonomy): Eukaryota > Viridiplantae > Streptophyta > Magnoliopsida > Poales > Poaceae > Setaria > Setaria italica. The sequence continues at coordinate 13,543,791 of NC_028451.1, forward strand.
TTTATAGGCTGCAAGAGGTAGTTTATAGGACGAATATTTGAGGGAATCTCCTATAACTGACTTAGCGAAGCCATCAACCGCTGCCTCATGGAACCTGATCAGTAGAGGAGCTAGAGGAGGTTCGGTTGATCCAAGGGTTCGGCCGAACCCCTAGTGGCCCCTCTGGCCACTACCTTCGCGTGGTAGTCTGACATGTAGGTCCCAATGGTAGTTGTGTGCATTATCCAGTGGATTGAGGTGGTTGTGGTAGTTTGTGGACCCTTCAGTCCATGAGATGCACACATGGCAGACTCCGATTAGTTGGAGTTGTGTTTTTGCCATGGGAGTGTGCTTTCTCCATCCTTTTGTCTTATTTCACCTGCAACTAAATATTTTCCAAGGATAAATGGAACTACATTATTCAAAATCAAATAGGTGTGTAAGAAATGCCAATCCTTCTTTATTCTTGAGTATGATGGTCATATTTCTTACTTAACAACCGTCTACAAGTCCCCCCAAGCTAGCCCTTTGCTCGTGAGAAATACCAACACCTATTCTCCAAGTCTTGAGATGAATATGTGGAATACCGTCAACATCCAGTAAGCTTCTAGACGTCCTTGATGCCTGATGGGGCATGCATGTTGGTGATGGCGGAGATCTTCTCTGGATTCACCTTGATTCCTCGGTGATTGATGATGAAACCAAGTAGTTTCCCGGACAGCATGCCAAAGACACACTTTGTCGGGTTTACCTTCCACCAGAACTCTTGCAGGCTGGCAAAGGTTTCTTCTAGGTCAGCGATCAAATCGCCAGGATTTCTAGTCTTTACAACCATGTCATCGATGTACACCTCGACATTGCGGTGTAGCTGTTTCTTGAAGAACTCCTGGATTGCCCGTTGGTATGTGGCACTTGCGTTCTTCAACTCAAACGACATTGTTGTGTAGCAAAAGCTCCGTATGGGGTGATGAACATAGTCTTGATCTTGTATTCTTCCTTGAGAGCTATCTAGTGATACCCCGAGTAGCAATGGAGGAAACAGAGTAGGGCGCATCCTTTAATGGTGGATGGGGAGCTTTAGATTCCTAGCCGGTGGAGGCACGGCCAGCGGTGTGAGGAGGTGGAGGTGGTAGCTATGTAGAGGGCGTGGACGCAGTGGCTCGACGGGCGATGATCGGATCTTAGCGTATTGCGCCGGCGACGAGAAGCAGCTCGGTAGAGAGGAAATAAAGGAGTGGTGTGCGTCTGGGAGAGAAAGAGGAGGCCGGGACGTCAGGTTTAAGGACTGGGGTTGTGGAGTGTAGCGGGGCGAGGAGCAACGCGGCACTGCTGGCAATGCGACCGTGGGTTGGCGCACGCAGGGTGAGGCCGTCCGCCGGCGGTGACGTGGCACGTGCGCTCTGGGGCCTGTCGGCCACGACCAACGGCTCAAGTCGTTCATCCAAATTTCGGTTGAAGTGCTGAATCATGCTGGATTAACTATTTTCCAACGCCACAAACTCGTAATTCCTGCACATAACGTAAACAAAGCCCTACACAAAGGTTGTAGTCCATGCAATTCTCTACAAGTCTCAGTAAGGGTAAAAGTTCAAAACTATTCAAGATTGAACTTTGAACAAACCTAGTTTTTCTCTGAAATTTCATAGGTTCCAAATGAGATTTTAGCCAAATTTGAATAGGGATTTGAAAGCCAAAACATAGTCAAATCATGTCAAACTTGTTCTGCATGTCAGTTTCTAACATAAGACATCATATACTATAAGGAAATTTTTGAAAGTTCTTATACAGAATTTTGAGAAAATCAAATAGCCTCGATGCATGTTAATGCTGTTTTCAGGATGAGAGGTTTTTCAGGTGTTGGCCAAAACAGTGGTTTGACTGGATTTTAAACAAGGTTTTGAACATTTAAACAAAGTTTTCATACAACCACAACACACCCGGATAAAAATACACACTCCATATTGTATATTTAATGTTGTTAAAAAGTTAAATGTTTTGAAAAAAGTAATTCTTATTGGTTGGTCAAACAGAGTAAAATTGAATTAATCAACATTTAGTTTTTCTTCTACTCTTGAGTTCAACTGAACTATTTGACTTGTGCCATTTTTCAAAACATGTTTATTATCAATTCTTGGTTTGTTTGACATATTCAACTATGTTTGAGCAGAAATATAATATTTTTCACATTTCATCATTTTTATTAATATATAAATTCCATTTAGCTTAATTCGTCCTTTATTTATCGTTTAAAAGGTAAAACACATCATTAGTGCAACAAAGCTCACATAATTTGAATCACACCAAAATGCACACCAAACTATGCTAATAACCATGATTATGCAGATGATTAGCTCCTAATTATAATGCTAACACCAGAGGTGTTACACCTTTCTCCAAAGAAAAGCTAAGAAAAGCATACAAAGCAAACAAACAAGTACAACTAAGAACAATACACCAATCAAAGAAAAGCTTTAAAAGAGCATACGAACTACAAAAGGATAGGGCTCGATTCTAGGATCACAAAGGTGCATACAACACTAAAGATCATGCTACTATTGAAAACACACATTTATCGAGGAAACTTGATTGTAAAGGAAAAGACAAAAGCTATAAGCTACATTTATTTTTATTTAGAAAACACATGTATAGGATACTTTTAGAAAATACCCTAAATGAGAGTTAATTCAAATTATATTTCTATATGAAAAAATGATGTAAAACCTAGTCAACTTTCATTTATATAAATAAATATTCATGTATAAATTATGCCTTTTAAACATTTAACTTTAGAAAGACTATATGCAATAACATCTAATCGTTATCTTTATATGTCATGTTGAGCTAGACAAGTTATAATTAGAAACTCATTCATGTCGATATTAATCATATTAACACTTGCTTAAAGAAAGCTGATGTATAAACCTAATTAGCTTTTAATTAGAACAGCTAAGTAAATAGGCATTAATGAAAATTAATACCATATTTATTTTCAAAAACACAAAACATGGTTAAACAACGTTGCTAAATTATAGCTTAGGATTATAGAAGATTAACACATCAAGAACCGATTAAAACGAAGCTTTGGTTGAGAAGATACACTATTAGAAGATTTTAGTTTATAAAAGAAAAGAACTATGTGTTTAGTACATTATAAATTTAGAAATTAATGTAGATGATATTTCAGAGAAATACCCTATGTTAGAATTAACTCATCTTATATTTATATTTTGAAAACACGAAGTAAAGCTTAGTCAAATTTAATTTTAAAAAACAACATATGTGAGAACATCTAAGCACATAAGTTTGTGATTCGTGTTAAACTAACCAAATTATAATTCAAAACACATTTATATTTATATTTAGCAAAATTAACAATTAATTAAAAAAACTCAAGATATAGCCCATGTAACTTTTATTTAGAAAGCAAATTGAATGAACATTAATCAATTGAAAATTTATTATGAAAAACCAAAGCATAGCTCTAATTAGATTTTATTAGAAAACAAGCTTTGTAGTTATTAATCAAATTAACATTTAATTATGAAAGTGAGGTATAACTCTACTTAGATTTTATTAGAAAACTCACTTAAAAAGGTGTCAAATTAATATTAACCATGAAAAAACTGTTGGGATACGAGGTAGGCTACACTAGCGCAAATCAAAATTTCTACCGTGTAAAAACAGGAAGAACTGCCATATAAGGATCATGTAATGCGGCAAGCAAAGGAGCGAAGGAACCACCAGAAGAACAAACACGTAATGCGGCGATTTCATCTCATTCGAAACTTCGTTAACCGGGGTGAGATCAAGATATGCAAAATACACACGGATCTGAACATTTCTGATCCGTTGACAAAACCACTCCCGCAGGCTAAGCATGATGCGCATGTAAGAGCTATGGGTATTAGGTACCTTCTAGATTGACTCTAGTGCAAGTGGGAGACTGTTGGAGGTATGCCCTAGAGGCAATCATAGAGATGATGATATTCCTTTTGTATCCATGATTTGTATATTGTGTTCATTGAATATCCATTAAAGGCTACTTGAATTGATTTGCAATTATGAGAATTGTATGTGAAACTCTTTACTTGTATGGTTATTCTAAAGTTGTCCCTAGTCGGAGTTCATGTGAGGACACACATGAATATTAGACTAGCACATGTATTAGTTGATGACTATGTTTCCCAAGTCATGGACATGGAGATGTTGAACTAATAATGTGGACACATGTGGAGACATGTGCTAGGACTGACCCAACACGAGAAGTAGTTCTCTCTTTAAACAACATATACGCTTTGTCCTTAGACCTGAGATTGTCGCATGTATTCTAGATGTGGATCGACCTACTTAGGGGCTATCAAACGCTACGCCGTAACAGGGTAGTTATAAAGGTAGCTTTCGGGTTTGTCAAGAAGCATGCTATGAGACATGGTCAATCAAGATGGGATTTGCCCCTCTCTGATTGAGAGTGATATCTCTGGGGCCCTCGAGTGATCGGATCCGAAAATGCATGGCCATGCTACGTACGGTTAAGAGTTAACCTACAAAGGGATTCCGAATCACAGGATCGAGAAAGAGCGGTCGGCTTGAAGCTAGACCAAATATCGTGAGGCAAAGGGAATAGCATGTATATTATGTTGTGATGGTCCGTCTGATATGATCTTCGTGTGCGTATAGGAGTTGGCACGTCTTGCAAGAGGCTGCTACCGACTATTGGGCCGAGTAGGAGTACTCGGGCCATGTCTATACGTATCCGAACCCATAGGGTCACACACTTAAGGGGCTGGAAGCCCAATTCGGATCTGATCCAAGTTGGATTAGGTTTAGAAGTACTAATGGGCCTCGGACCCAGAGGCTCGTTAGGAACCTCTATAAATAGAGGGGTGGGGGCGCCCTAGGGTTTACACCTATTGGCGAAACACACCTGCCGCGCCTCCCACGCCCTTGCCTGTTGCAACTCACGGATCTAGTAGTCTGGCTTGCGACGCTTCCTCCCTGCACGTGTGGATACCTTGGAGGTGTTGCGCCTGCAGCACTTTGACGAGCCGCCGACGAGCCACGACGAGCCGACGACGAGCCGCGGCAGGGAGCCGATCTTGCTGCACGTGGACGAGCTGCTGAGGAGCTGCTGGACGTTGACGTGATCGACTACGTACGACTATGTTGATCGACTACGTACGACTATGTGATCATCTTCACTGCATCGACGCATATCTACATCTTCCGCACCAGTAGTGCGTCGAGTGGTAATCCTGTGATCCTTATACGCCTAAGTAATGACCCAAACGACAATGCCACAAGTAGGTAGGACTCAAATCATTAGGCCGAGGCCTTTTAGCACTTACGTTACAGACAGGTGAACCATCAAGATTTAAAACAAATAATCCATTCACAATGGGTGCAAAAGCCATAAACATATCATTCTTAGAGATCACACAACCATTGTTTTCACTCGCAAATGAATAACCATCCTTCATCAAGCATGAAGGAGACAAAATGTTTCGACTTAAACTAGGAACGAAATAATAATTATTCAACTCCATAATAAATCCTGACGGGAGGTGGAGTTGCATCGTCCCGACGGTCAATGCAGCAACTCTTGCATTATTGCCCATGCGGAAGTCAACTTCTCCTCTTTCCACGCTTCTACTTCTTATCATTCCCTGCATCGAATTGCAAATATGAGCAACCGATCCGGTATCAAATACCCAAGAATTAATAATTGTATAAACGAGAAAAATGTTGTCTATAACATTAACAACAAGCGTACCTAAGGTAGAAGTACTCTTACTTCCGCCATTCTTCAACGAAGCTAGGTACTGCTTGCAGTTTCTCTTCCAGTGACCAAGTTCATGACAGTAAAAGCACTCTTTGTCAGGAGTAGGTCCAGGTCCAGCTTTAACCTTGGGTGCTGGGTTTGGCTTGGACGTTCCAGCCTTGCCCTTCTTCTTCGAAGAATTGACCTTCTTCTTAAAGCTAGGCTTGTTCTGTATAGCCATCACATGGCTGGTACTAGCGCTTTTCTTGATGTTAGCCTCTGCTGTTTTAAGCATGCCACACAGCTCATTCAGACCCTTCTCCGTCCCATGCATATGGTAGTTCGAGATGAAGTTCCCATAGCTAAGCGGAAGAGACGAAAGAATGAAATCAGTGGCAAACTCATGGCTCAGTGGGAAGCCCAGCTTCTCCAACCGGTTAGTGTAACCAACCATCTTGATTACGTGTGGTCCTACTGCTGCGCCTTCTGCTAGCTTGCTCTCCACAAAGGCCTTAGACACATTGAACCTTTCAGTCCTGGCCTGTGTTTCGAACATGTCTCTAAGCGCCACGATCATATCGTGCGCCTCATGGTTTGTTTCGAACTGCATCTGCAGCTCGGGTTCCATGCAAGCAAGCATAAGGCAGCTTACTTCGAGGTTAGCATCACATGCTTTCTTGTAAGCATTCTTAGCAGCAGCGGGTGCATCATCAGCAGGTTCTTCTGGTAGTGGGTTGTCTAGAACATCTTCCTTTTTCTCAGCCCTGAGAACAATTCTCAGGTTACGGATCCAATTCGAGTAATTTGTTCCATTCAACTTGTCCTTCTCAAGGACCGAACGCAAAGCAAACGGTGTAGTGCTGCTAGGTGCCATTTAATCTACAACAAAAGTAATGCAAAATACACTAAGACAAACGTATCCATGATAGAGCAAATCACATTAAACTATTTTAACAGAATCTACTCCCACTAAAATCAATATCCCTCTATTGAAACTTAGTGATTCAGGATCCACAACTAACAAGTCTACTAGTGAGCTTTAGCATCACCGCTAGCAAATAAGGTAGATCGGTAAGCAACTTTTCCTAATCATATCACATATGACTCTTGTTGTTGGATGACATCTCGATGTCTCGGCGCCCAACCTTTATCACTCTCAATCAGAGAGGGGCAAATCCCATCTTGATTGACCATGTCTCATAGCATGCTTCTTGACAAACCCGAAAGCTACCTTTATAACTACCCTATTACGGCGTAGCGTTTGATAGCCCCCAAGTAGGTCGATCCACATCTTGAATACATGCGACAATCTCAGGTCTAAGGACAAAGCGTATATGTTGTTTAAAGAGAGAACTACTTCTCGTGTTGGGTCAGTCCTAGAACACGTCTCCACATGTGTCCACATTATTAGTTCAACATCTCCATGTCCATGACTTGGGAAACATAGTCATCAACTAATACATGTGCTAGTCTAATATTCATGTGTGTCCTCACATGAACTCCTACTAGGGACAACTTTAGAATAACCATACAAGTAAAGAGTTTCACATACAATTCACATAATTGCAAATCAATTCAAGTAGCCTTTGATGGATATTCAATGAACACAATATACAAATCATGGATACAAATGGAATATCATCATCTCTATTATTGCCTCTAGGGCATACCTCCAACAAAAACCAATATATAAAACCTAATTAAATTTTGTTAAGAAAAGGCATTCAATATACATTAATCAAATTAATGTTATAATAGATTCTTAAAACACATAATAGGGTAAACATCATGAGTAGCGCATTGTTTATGTTGAGACGAAACTAACGCAACAAGAACGAGCTTAAACGGATACAAAATGCGAGATCTGTGGTCATCTATAGATTTTAGGGAATCCGTGATTAACCGTATAATTTAAGAGCTAGCAGAGATGAAATCTTAGACTCAGTGAATAGTCATTGCGAATAGATGAATCCTCAGGGTTAGATCTGCAAAAGGGCTCAATTTGGGCTAGGTTGCAGGCATCTAATCTATTCAAGGGATTTTTTGCGAAACTTGCAAGACACAGGGAAACTATTAAAGATTACATGATCTTTCAGGGGCCAAAAAGCAAAAGCTCAGAGCTTGACTAGCCATGGCGGCCGGTGGTTCTAGCGGATCAAATCGTCTGCGCTAAGGGCTCTGTGAGGCTTGGCCGAGGCGGGGGGAAGGGAGAGGAGAGCGAGGGGATCATGTGGAGCTTCTCACCGTCGACGGGGATGGACGCAGGTGGTCGGAATCTGCGAGGAACAGAGTGTTAGCATAAAAGACAAGCTTAACAAGATCATATTATTAAATATGATTCAACCAAAATAAAATAATCTTTTATTTGTGCATCACACGGGTTGTCCGTTCATGTGCAATTTGCACAAACCCACATGCGCCATGTTTGCTCCTTGCATCTCGGAGATTTCTCTCCTCTCTTTCCTCTTTCCTCTTTCCTTGCTTGCTCTCCTGATGACGAGAGAGCTAGACTACTTTCGTTCTCGTGTCTCTTTGTGTTCTGTACACATATTCACAGGGGGACAGACTTTTCTATTTATACACATGTAGTACACCAGCCGAAGCATCAAACGACGCATGGCGTTTCAAGTTCAGTAATGGCTCCTTTCTTTAATCCTTTCCAGAATATGTGTACTATTAAAATATTTGTGCTATTAAAATTTTCAGTGCGAAAACAAATCCAGAATAATCCTAGATAATGTTTTTAAAGCACGAAAAATATCTAAAAATTCCAAAAATTATGAGAAAAATTCAAGAGATAGTTTGGGACACAAGGAGTCCAAATAAAATACTTGGAGCTCGTGAAAATAGTTCCAGAGCCTTCTAATAAATAGGTTTTGTTCTAGAAAAATAAGAATGAATTTCAAAAAAAGGTGAAAAATTCTCAGAAAGGCTAATCTATATCTATACCTATTATTAAAGCAAGCAACGTCTCTGCCAGCAATTTTCGTCCGTCGCGCTCATTTCGCAAAAAACCCCTCAGACTTTCATGAAATCAACTCGCAGTCCAATTGAGAATATAGGGGGGCTCGGGTGGAAAAAAAGAGGAAAGCGAGCGATTAAAGGGAAAAGAGCTTAGCTCCCTCGTCCCCCTCCCTCGGGGGATCGAGATCCGCTGCACTCCGTCCGGCTTCGGGCCCGGCGCCGCCCGGCAGTGGACTGGCAAGCGACGGCCGGAGCAAGGTGCCCTGACGCTCCCCCGCGCTGCCCCTGCGCGCGGCCTCAGTCGGAGCTCATCGGCGTCTAGGAAGGTGCCGTCGGGGGAGCACGACTGCAGGCACCGGAGGCACGCCGGATCCAATTGGAGCTACGACTTCGACCACGAGAGGAGGGGCGGGCGCGGCACCGACGAATGCAATTAGGGCAGGGAGGGGGCCGCGGTGTCCACGCCCTCCCCGTGCCGTCGGACGCCGGAGTGGAAGCGGTATCTCTAGAAGTTGGAGGTGGAACACGGGAGCAGCAATTGAGAGAGAGAGAGAGAGAGAGAGAGTTCTTGGACGAATCCATCCAAGAAGTCCAGATTGGACAAGGAAGCGGGGGAGGGAGCAACCATCGTTTGGAGCTGGGAGTGGGGTAGGGGATCAATGGAGATGGAGAGCCTGCGGAGCCCCGAGGCCGGGTGGAGGACCTGTGGGAGGTGGCGGAGTCGCAGCTCTCGCGGTCCGAGAAGCTCAACTCCTGCTTCGAGGACATCCCCGTCGCGTTCTCCCGAGCACGCACCCATCGCAAGGGTATTGCCTGCTATCTTCCTCATCAGTTTCACCTCCGCTCCATTCCCTGCCTTGGTTCAGAGGTCAATTCCAGCTCCATGCGAATTCGACAATTTTTTTTAAAAAAAACTTTGATGCAGCGAAATTCACCCACCCAATTTATCTTGCTTTATCATCTTTGATCCGCTCCCATTCCGGTCCTGGTTACAGACCGTTAGTTTGCTCTTAGTGCAGCGGAACGTAGAATACTGAAAGTAGCACTGCATGTGAGCTTGGATGCAACTGGATGCAGACGAATAGTTCGCTCGGTGCCAATTGCATTTACCTCTATCTTATTGTTCCTATTATCTTGGTGGTGTTAAGAGCCCCTTGCTCCATCTGTTGCCGACACTGCGGTTCTGATAGCTCCAACAGATGAAAGAATCAGTCCACTTCTTGAGTTCTGTCGACGTTGAGGTCGAACTCGCCTGCGAGGGTGGCCGCCACAGGGAATGAGAACACCCTGGTGCAGCCGAAGCACGGGCCGTCTTGCCTGCAACTTTCCAAATTATGCATGCACAATGGTATGGATGAATGATGCTGCTGCTCTAAAGTCTTGATGGGATGAGCTTGAGGTACACTATTCTTTCTTCATATGATTGCCACCATGTTTTCTCTTGGGTGTACTTGGTGTTGCCATCATGTGTTGCCTAGACACTAAAGGCTTCCGAAAGACACACTGTGTTTTGTGCAAAGGCTCATTTGGTTTGTGTTGACGCCAGATTTCATCACTAGTAAAATTGGCGCCAAGAAGAGAGGGAATTGGAAAAGTACAGTTGGGAATCGGCCGAATGGTGCTACAGTACAAGATCGGCCTGTTGGGATACGAGGTAGGCTACGCTAGCGCAAATCAAAATTTCTACCGCGTATAACCAGGAAGAACTGCCGTATAAGGATCACGGGATTACCACTCGACGCACTACTGGTGCGGAAGATGTAGATATGCGTCGGTGCAGTGAGGACGATCACGTAGTCGTACGTAGTCGATCAACGTAGTCGTACGTAGTCGATCACGTCCAGCAGCTCCTCAGCAGCTCGTCCACGTGCACAGCAAGATCGCCTCCGGTGCCGCGGCTCGTCGTCGGCTCGTCGTGGCTCGTCGGCGGCTCGTCGATGGCTCGTCCAAGTGCTGCAGGTGCAACACCTCCAAGGTATCCACACGTGCAGGGAGGAAGCGTCGCAAGCCAGATTGCTAGATCCGCGAGTTGCAACAGGCGAGGGCGTGGGAGGCGCGGCAAGAGTGTTCAGCCAAAAAGGTGTGTAACCCTAGGGCGCCCCCACCCCTCTATTTATAGGGGTTCCTGATGGGCCTCTGGATCCGAGGCCCATTAGTACTCCTAAACCTAATCCAACTCGGATCAGATCCGAATTGGGCTTCCAGCCCCTTAAGTGTGTGACCCTATGGGTTCGGATACGTATAGACATAGCCCGAGTACTCCTACTTGGCCCAATAGTCGGTAGCGGCCTCTAGCAAGACGTGCCAACTCCTATACGCATACGAAGATCATATCAGACGAACCATCACAACATAATATACATGCTATTCCCTTTGCCTCACGATATTTGGTCTAGCTTCAAGCCGACCGCTCTTTCTCGATCCTGTGATTCGGAATCCCTTTGTAGGTTAACTCTTAACCGTACGTAGCATGGCCATGCATTTTCGGATCCGATCACTCGAGGGGCCCAGAGATATCACTCTCAATCAGAGAGGGGCAAATCCCATCTTGATTGACCATGTCTCATAGCATGCTTCTTGACAAACCCGAAAGCTACCTTTATAACTACCCTGTCACGGCGTAGCGTTTGATAGCCCCTAAGTAGGTCGATCCACATCTAGAATACATGCGACAATCTCAGGTCTAAGGACAAAGCGTATATGTTGTTTAAAGAGAGAACTACTTCTCGTGTTGGGTCAGTCCTAACACATGTCTCCACATGTGTCCACATTATTAGTTCAACATCTCCATGTTCATGACTTGTGAAACATAGTCATCAACTAATACATGTGCTAGTCTAATATTCATGTGTGTCCTCACATGAACTCCGACTAGGGACAACTTTAGAATAACCATACAAGTAAAGAGTTTCACATACAATTCACATAATTGCAAATCAATTCAAGTAGCCTTTAATGGATATTCAATGAACACAATATACAAATCATGGATACAAATGGAATATCATCATCTCTATGATTGCCTCTAGGGCATACCTCCAACAGTCTCCCACTTGCACTAGAGTCAATCTAGAAGGTACCTAATACCCATAGCTCTTACATGCGCATCATGCTTAGCCTGCGGGAGTGGTTTTGTCAACGGATCAGAAATGTTCAGATCCGTGTGTATTTTGCATATCTTGATCTCACCCCGGTTAACAAAGTCTCGAATGAGATGAAATCGCCGCATTACGTGTTTGTTCTTCTGGTGGTTCCTTGGCTCCTTTGCTTGCGCAATTGCCCCATTATTATCACAGTAGAGATTCAATGGGCTGGACGCATTCGGGAACACACCAAGCTCAATGAGGAAATTCCTTATCCAAACACCTTCCTTCGCGGCTTCTGAAGCCGCGATGTACTCGGCTTCTGTCGTAGAATCGGCCACCGTCTCCTGCTTGGAACTCTTCCAACTAACAGCACCACCATTCAGTGTGAACACAAATCCTGATTGTGACTTTGAATCATCTCTGTCGGTTTGGAAACTAGCATCGGTGTAACCTGTTACAACGAGCTCCTCCTGACCTCCATAGATGAGGAACATATCTTTAGTCCTTCTTAAGTACTTAAGATGTTTTTCACCGCTGTCCAGTGACTCTCACCTGGATCAGATTGGTGTCTGCTTGTCATACTTAGCGCATATGAAACATCTGGGCGAGTACTTATCATTGCATACATGATAGATCCAATAGCCGAGGCATATGGTACTCTACTCATGCGATCCCGCTCATCAGCAGTCGAAGGACACTGAGTCTTGCTGAGATGTATGCCATGTGACATAGGCAAGAACCCTTTCTTTGCCTCTTCCATGCTGAACCGCTTCAACACTTTGTCAATGTAAGTATCTTGGCTTAAACCTATAAGCCTTCTCGATCTATCTCTATAGATCTTAATACCCAGAATATATGCCGCTTCCCCTAAGTCCTTCATCGAAAAACTATTTTTCAGTGAAGTCTTTACGGACTCAAGCATAGGAATGTTATTTCCAATCAGTAATATGTCATCCACATATAAGATTAGAAATACTACAGAGCTCCCACTAACCTTCTTGTAAACACAAGACTCTTCTTCGTTCTTGGTGAAGTCAAACCCTTTGACCACTTCATCAAAACGAATGTTCCAACTCCTAGATGCTTGCTTCAATCCATAAATGGATCTCTGAAGCTTGCATACCTTTCCAGCATTTTTCGGATCGACAAAACCCTCGGGCTGTATCATATACACGTCCTCAGCTAGGTTTCCATTCAGGAAAGCTGTCTTGACATCCATCTGCCATATCTCATAATCGAAATATGCAGCTATAGCTAGAATAATCCGAATGGACTTAAGCATCACTACGGGCGAGAAGGTCTCGTCGTAGTCAACTCCTTGAACTTGTCGGAAACCTTTTGCGACAAGTCGTGCTTTGTAGATGTGAACATTTCCATCCATGTCCTTTTTCTTCTTATAGATCCACTTGCACTCTATGGCTTTAACACCATCAGGCGGGTCAACCAAGTTCCAAACTTGATTGTCTCCCATGGACTCTATTTCGGATTGCATGGCACTCTGCCATTTTTCGGAGTCTGGGTCCATCATTGCTTCTGCATATGTCGCAGGCTCATCATTGTCCAACAATAATATTTCTCGCATTTCGCGGAGCCTTGCCGACCTTCGTGGTTGTGGCGGTGCTTCTCTTGCCATGGGTATCTCAACTTGTTCTGCTACGTTAGCATCACTCATTGATTCTTGCCCGATTGGCTCATCTTGAACTTCTTCAAGATGCACTGTCTTTCCACTCTTTTCTCCTTTGAGAAACTCTTTCTCTAGGAAAACCCCGTTCCGAGCGACAAACACTTTGCCTTCTGATCGGTTGTAGAAATAATATCCCAAAGTTTCCTTTGGATATCCCACGAAAATGCACTTATCCGACTTGGGTGTGATCTTGTCCGACTGAAGTCGTTTGACAAACACTTCACATCCCCAAATCTTTAGAAAAGACAAACTAGGAACCTTTCCAGTCCACATCTCATATGGTGTCTTAACTACGGATTTAGATGGTACCCTATTAAGTGTGAAAGCTGCTGTTTCTAGAGCGTATCCCCAAAATGACAACGGTAGGTCCGACTGGCTCATCATTGATCGAACCATGTCTAACAAAGTTCGATTACGTCGCTCGGACACACCATTTCTCTGAGGTGTTCCAGGCGGCGTAAGTTGTGGAACAATTCCGCAACTCTTTAGATGATTGCTAAACTCGTGGCTCAAATACTCGCCTCCACGATCAGATCGTAAGGCCTTAATTTTCTTGCCACGCTGATTTTCAACTTCATTCTGAAATTCCTTGAACTTTTCAAAGGTTTCAGACTTGTGCCTCATTAAGTAGACATAGCCATATCTACTAAAATCATCAGTGAAAGTTATGAAGTATTGGAATCCTCCTCTAGCCGTCGTGCTCATTGGTCCGCATACATCACTATGTATGAGTTCCAACAAGTCTACTGCTCTCTCAGGAAATCCTGTGAAAGGTGTCTTGGTCATCTTGCCTAGCAAGCAAGCCTCACATGTCTCGTATGATTCAAAATCAAACGAAGTTAGAAGTCCATCAGAATGGAGCTTCTTCATGCGCTTATCACTTATATGACCCAAACGACAATGCCACAAGTAGGTAGGACTCAAATCATTAGGCTGAGGCCTTTTAGCACTTACATTACAGACAGGTGAACCATCAAGATTTAAAACAAACAATCCATTCACAATGGGTGCAAAAGCCATAAACATATTATTCTTAGAGATCACACAACCATTGTTTTCACTCGCAAATGAATAACCATCCTTCATCAAACATGAAGGAGATAAAATGTTTCGACTTAAACTAGGAACAAAATAACAATTATTCAACTCCATAATAAATCCTGACGGGAGGTGGAGTTGCATCGTCCCGACGGTCAAAGCAGCAACTCTTGCATTATTGCCCACGCGGAAATCAACTTCTCCTCTTTCCACGCTTCTACTTCTTATCATTCCCTGCATCGAATTGCAAATATGAGCAACCGATCCGGTATCAAATACCCAAGAATTAATAACTGTATCAGCGAGAAATATGTTGTCTATAACATAAACAACAAGCGTACCTGAGGTAGAAGTACTCTTACTTCCGCCGTTCTTCAACGAAGCTAGGTACTGCTTGCAGTTCCTCTTCCAGTGACCAAGTTCATGACAGTAAAAGCACTCTTTATCTGGAGCAGGTCCAGGTCCAGCTTTAGCCTTGGGCGGTGGGTTTGGCTTGGACGTTCCAGCCTTGCCCTTCTTCTTCCAAGAATTGCCCTTCTTCTTAAAGCTGGGCTTGTTCTGTATCGCCATCACATGGCTGGTACTAGCGCTTTTCTTAATGTCAGCCTCTGCTGTCTTGAGCATACCACACAGCTCATTCAGACCCTTCTCCGTCCCATGCATATGGTAGTTCGAGATGAAGTTCCCATAGCTAGCCGGAAGAGATGAAAGAATGAAATCAGTGGCCAACTCTTGGCCCAGTGGGAAGCCTAGCTTCTCCAACCGTTGAGTGTAACCAACCATCTTGATTACGTGTGGTCCTACTGCTGCGCCTTCTGCTAGCTTGCTCTCAACAAAGGCCTTAGACACATTGAACCTTTCAGTCCTGGCCTGTGTTTGGAACATGTCTCTAAGTGCCACGATCATATCGTGCGCCTCATGGTTTGTTTCGAACTGCATCTGCAGCTCGGGTTCCATGCAAGCAAGCATAAGGCAGCTTACTTCAAGGTTAGCATCACATGCCTTCTTGTAAGCATTCTTAGCAGCAGCGGGTGCATCCTCAGCAGGTTCTTCTGGTAGTGGGTTGTCTAGAACATCTTCCTTTTTCTCAGCCCTGAGAACAATTCTCAGGTTGCGGATCCAATCCGAGTAGTTTGTTCCATTCAACTTGTCCTTCTCAAGGACCGAACGCAAAGCAAACGATGTGGTGGTGTTGCTAGGTGCCATTTTAATCTACAACAAAAGTAATGCAAAATACACTAAGACAAACGTATCCATGATAGAGCAAATTACATTAAACTATTTTAACAGAATCTACTCCTACTAAAATCAATATCCCTCTATTGAAACTTAGTGATTCAGGATCCACAACTAACAAGTCTACTAGTGAGCTTTAGCATCACCGCTAGCAAACGAGGTAGATCGGTAAGCAACTTTTGCTAATCATATCACATATGACTCCTGTTGTTGGGTGACATCTCTATGTCTCGGCGCCCAACCTTTATGCCCCAAGGTCCTTAACCGTTAAGATGACCTCGTTAAGCAAACCAACCCTTATGCGTGTAAGTGTCCGACACAAACCCGTCTAGTCAAGGAAAACTAGTGGCACCCTAATTTCATAGACCCACCACTAATTGTACAAGACATGGGACGGTGCAAGTCTTAGTTGGGAGGGCATACTAACTTAAACTTTGTGAGGGATCGTTCTACTTCTAACATCACAGCATGCAGAAAGTAAAACATAAACAGAATAGCATTCACACAGTTGTGACACAGTATGGCCCGTTTTTCATATGGTGATCTCCATCTCCATAGAACCTGTTCACCATGGTGATCTCCATCTCCATGTTCCATGTGCGCCATCCTCCTGGTGATGAGTCCTCCAAGAACTAGAGCATGCTATTACGCCTAATAGCTAGTAAATAATCTAGTAATGAAGATTACATAGTTGCTTGGATCATCACAGACTGGTACGCAGACCATTAATTACAATAAAGTGACAACACATATGGCTCCTGCCGTGTTGCCGTACGCGCGACACGCAGGTCACGAATTAGTTACACACATGCATCACATACACAAGGGGCCATACTGATCACAAGATACATGCATACATCCTGCAAAATAGAGTTAGGCGTCCTAACGTTCCAAACTTGGGAGGCCCAAAACTCCATCTTCCAAGCCGAATTTGGGAAATCTAATTTCGCCGAAAACGGCGAAGCGGTTGAAATTCACGTGTAACTTTTTCTGTAGATCAATTTTCGTATAGAAATCGCCCCGATCCGAGATCGTACCGAAAAGTTACGGCTGATTTACCGAAGCATGCGCATACGGCAAAATCCCGACCCCGGCAGTAGATCACATCTACTATTGCACATCTAATGCGCCTGGCGTATGACCCTGGATCTCGATTTGACCAATCATATTGATCTTCCCTCACTGCAACTGGATTTACGTGTATCACTTAACTCCGATGGCGGAAACCGACCGGTAGGAGTATGTCGTTACACTACCATTGCAGCAAGGGCACGAAATCAGGACATAGATCAAACAGAGAACTCGCATATCTCCATATGCACACATCCCGAATCCAAAACTAAGCAGCTAAGGCTCTTGATACCACTTTTGGGATACGAGGTAGGCTACGCTAGCGCAAATCAAAATTTCTACCGCGTATAACCAGGAAGAACTGCCGTATAAGGATCACAGGATTACCACTCGACGCACTACTGGTGCGGAAGATGTAGATATGCGTCGGTGCAGTGAGGACGATCACGTAGTCGTACGTAGTCGATCAACGTAGTCGTACGTAGTCGATCACGTCCAGCAGCTCCTCAGCAGCTCGTCCACGTGCACAGCAAGATCGCCTCCGGTGCCGCGGCTCGTCGTGGCTCGTCGGCGGCTCGTCGATGGCTCGTCCAAGTGCTGCAGGTGCAACACCTCCAAGGTATCCACACGTGCAGGGAGGAAGCGTCGCAAGCCGGATTGCTAGATCCGCGAGTTGCAACAGGCGAGGGCGTGGGAGGCGCGGCAAGAGTGTTCAGCCAAAAAGGTGTGTAACCCTAGGGCGCCCCCACCCCTCTATTTATAGGGGTTCCTGATGGGCCTCTGGATCCGAGGCCCATTAGTACTCCTAAACCTAATCCAACTCGGATCAGATCCGAATTGGGCTTCCAGCCCCTTAAGTGTGTGACCCTATGGGTTCGGATACGTATAGACATGGCCCGAGTACTCCTACTTGGCCCAATAGTCGGTAGCGGCCTCTAGCAAGACGTGCCAACTCCTATACGCATACGAAGATCATATCAGACGAACCATCACAACATAATATACATGCTATTCCCTTTGCCTCACGATATTTGGTCTAGCTTCAAGCCGACCGCTCTTTCTCGATCCTGTGATTCGGAATCCCTTTGTAGGTTAACTCTTAACCGTACGTAGCATGGCCATGCATTTTCGGATCCGATCACTCGAGGGGCCCAGAGATATCACTCTCAATCAGAGAGGGGCAAATCCCATCTTGATTGACCATGTCTCATAGCATGCTTCTTGACAAACCCGAAAGCTACCTTTATAACTACCCTGTCACGGCGTAGCGTTTGATAGCCCCTAAGTAGGTCGATCCACATCTAGAATACATGCGACAATCTCAGGTCTAAGGACAAAGCGTATATGTTGTTTAAAGAGAGAACTACTTCTCGTGTTGGGTCAGTCCTAACACATGTCTCCACATGTGTCCACATTATTAGTTCAACATCTCCATGTTCATGACTTGTGAAACATAGTCATCAACTAATACATGTGCTAGTCTAATATTCATGTGTGTCCTCACATGAACTCCGACTAGGGACAACTTTAGAATAACCATACAAGTAAAGAGTTTCACATACAATTCACATAATTGCAAATCAATTCAAGTAGCCTTTAATGGATATTCAATGAACACAATATACAAATCATGGATACAAATGGAATATCATCATCTCTATGATTGCCTCTAGGGCATACCTCCAACACGGCCGATGACTTCTGCCTCGCTTCGGATCGAACGCGCCGGGTTCCCAATCGGTTGCCTTTTGCCGATAAGGAATCGGCCGATTAGGAGGTTGGGTTAATTGGGCGTGTATGGGCTTGGAAAGGAATAGAAGGATAAGGGGGAGATCAGCCCATGAAGCATATAATAACCAACCTAGCACGAATTGTGCTTGTAAATATTCGTTTTCTATTTGAATTAGGGATAGAATTCTAGTTAGTTAAGGAGTCATCTGTACGGGGCTCTAAATAGCTACCTTTGTAAATCTGTAATCATCAACAAATCAATACAACCAACTACTTTTTCCTCGTACTTACTTTCAAGCAGGCGACTTCGCCAAATACTTTCTCTTTTCACGAGCTCGTACGGGTTGGCAGGGCTGCATCAACTTGATCTCCGGCTGATCTTGTAAGTTCCGTTTACCGAGTAATTTCTAAGCTTTAACTTCGGGCGCATCGCTGTTGTTTCGTTTAGATTTATTCACCAGTTATCGATATTTACTAGAATCATAGGTTTTACCTGTCTTTCTAGTTTTATCACCAGTTATCCAGCTAGGAATTGGCAGATTCGGCTTTCTTTACGTTCTGCTATTAAATTCGCTTATTTTGCATATTGCCGATTAGATCTATTCCTAGTGTTGTTACCATAGCATTGTGTCGATTACTCCAGTAGTTTTTTGTCTACAAGGCTACAGTGATCGGCTGCCTTATAGCCGATTTCTTTATTACGGTAAATCAGCCGATTCGCTGATAAGCTCTCTCGAGATCGAAAATTTAGCCGATCGTGATTTCTGAACCTGACACGTATTCTCCCTTGCCAATCAACAGGTCAGATTGGCTGGTACGCCGCGCGAACCACACCAGGGCAATCACCCGAACAGGAGTTAAGCAGATTCTCCCGGGTCGTGTGTCGGACACTGAGGATTCGGTTGACCGATTTCTAGCGCCAACAGTTTGCTAACCGGTTGCTTATGTACAAGATTGTTCAATTTTCAGTTCGATAGCTTGTGCTACTTCCGCCTTTGTGAAACCTCTTTGCCGTGCACTTGATTGCAACTATGATCCATCTTCGGGCCCAGCAAGCTGGAGGAGAAGCAGGTGAGTGAGTGAATCCACGGCCTTTGCCTCATGCCTTTCTGTTCCTGTTACTCGGTCTGTTACTCGATCTGGCAGATGGTGTGATGTGAAGTTACATGATGGATTTGTGTGTGTGTGCCTGTGGAGGAGAGCAAGGTGCTCAAGTTCCTGGGCTTCATGTGGAACCCGATGTCCTGGGTCATGGAGGCAGCCGCCATCATGGCCATCGCGCTCGCCAACGGAGGAGTAAGTGATGATTCTCACAGCGGGTGTCTTGTTGGAGCCGTGGGTTCTGAGGGTTTGATGTGTTTTGCTGATTTTTCAGGGCAAGCCACCGGACTGGTCGGACTTTGTTGGAATCATCACTCTGCTCATCATCAACTCCACTATCAGTTTCATCAAGGAGAACAATGCCGGCAATGCCGCTGCCACTCTCATGGCCCGCCTCGCCCCAAAGGCCAAGGAGTGTTTTCTAGAGAGAATTGTTTTGTTAGTATTGACCTCGGAACTGATTTTTATTTTTCTTTTCATGAACATGGCAGGACTAGAAGGGCTTCTTTTTTACTATATTGATATTTCACCTCTTTTCTATATCTCTATTTAATGTTAAAGTATTTTGCCACCAATTTTTGTCCATCACACAGAATTGGTAAAAAAACGAAGAAAAATCGACTCCCACCACGTGAACCAAATCACGGAGTGCAAAACCGGAGAAAAACAGCCTCTGTAACTCGAAATCAAAAGAATAACCGCATCCCCTAGCTGTACTGCCCCTGAACCAGAGGAAAACCACGACCCCACCTGTGAACCACCCTCGGGAAAAAAGTGAGTAAAAATCCTCACCCGCCGAAAGGAAGAAAAAGGAAAAAAAAAACGAGTACAAATCCTTAAAAAAGAGGAGCCCGGGTGGATTTCCAATTCAGTCTTTCAACTACCCAGGAAGGTCTTGAACTGTATTAGATTATATCTATTTTTTTTGCCTATAGCAACTTCTTGGTTAAATGAATAATTATAGAAACATAATGAGTATTCAAATAGAAGGAAACATGTTAATTCAAATTTTTATTAGAAAAAGAGTAGAGAATTCATTGAGTGTAACAAAAACTAGGGTATAGAATAAAAAATAATAAAAGTAAATACAAATACAATTTGACCGTAGCAACCCATAGGCATCTTGCTATCGATACCTAAACACGTTTTAAAAACCTTGCACTAACCTTGCACTCATGACACACTAGAAATGCATCGGCATAAATGCAACATACAAAACAACCTTATTTAATTTAGAAAAACAATCAGTGATTTTTCTATACTAAATTTCCTATCAAGAAAATAAATGATGGATTTTTTAAATTATGAGAAAATCGTTGTTTAATTATTCTTTCTAATCACATCCTAAAATCTAAAAATTTCAAAGTGTGATCAACCGTTTCATACCGCGTAGTAACCTAGATTGACATCAATAGAAAAAACAGATGCACATGCCGAGCATGACTTAAAATCAGATCCTACCCTGCATTTGGAAAAGAAAAAACAAAAAAAAAAGGAAAAGAGGCAAAGTGAGAGGCAGGGGTGGGGCTGGAGGCATTGCAACCAAAATGAAATCTTCAATGGTTGAATTACATCAGGTGTTTGAGACCACATCAGATGTTGAACTGTTTACAATACTCGACACCAGAGCAGATGATCATTTTCATGCAGCGTGTTCGGCTGGCTGCTGCTGCTCGGCTCTCTGTCGCAGCAGCTGTAGCACGCAAGCTGCAGCAGGCAGCAGCTCTCTGCTGCTGCAGCAGCAGCCAGCCCAACGAGCTCATGGTCTTCCTCGTTTTCCTCTCTTTCCACCACCTGAGCTTCCAGCTCCTGAGGCAGGGCTCTCAGTTTTCTTAGGGCGGCCTCTGCCCCTTCTAGATGGCTTCAGCTCAGGAATTGACAAATCTCCCCCGGCTTTCCCTCGATGATCCTCTTCAGATGCCATCTCAGTTTCTTGCTCCTGCACTGCATTGATGAATTCAAATCATCCACAGGATATGGGAAATAACAAAATGTAAACACAATGATAGCAATTAACCAAGTTTGAATTGCAGGAAAACTCAATTTTGGTTGCCTAATCACAGAAAAGATGCCACAGAAAGATACAAAAAATCAACATCATAACTCATAAGTGCACCATAACAGGGGTGGATCTAGTGTGTGTGTATGTGTGGTGGTGGGTTTCTTTTTTTTTTTTTTGTGGGGGGGCCGGGACGCGAGAGGGCACCCGTGTGGGTGTTATATCTCCCTCCTTCGAAAACCGAAGATCTTAAATATCCCGAAAATTCTTCCACAAAAAACC